>NC_051070.1:5576091-5883591 GCF_004664715.2 Peromyscus leucopus | reverse complement strand
GTGTTTGCTAAAGTTAGAAGCCCAGTGACTCGCCCTGTGCCTGCTCCGTCCCCTGTGACTGGTGACTCCCGACTGCAGTTAGCAGGCTGCAAACTGCCCAAGCCCGTAGTCCGTCAGCTTCCACTCAATTGCTGGCTGTTCCTTTTCTCAACTAAGCGATTCTGAAACTTCTTAACATTCTTTTCTGAACACTCACTCATGTGGCACTTAGAAGAAATGCTGAGAACCAGTATCACAGAGTAAAGAGGGGGGCTTAGGAGAACACGGTTTTCAGCTCTTCCTTAATAGCAAGATTACTCTCCTCAGGTCTTTAATGAGTCTGGGATCCCCGCTCTTTCTTCCTCAGGTTGCTGTGAGTCTCACCTCCTCAGTGCATTCTGAAGACAATACACAAGTTAAAGGAACTGTTTTCGTTTGTTTTGCAAATACTGGGGGTGGGTGTAGTTCTTGGTACAATGCTTGCTTAGCAGGAGGCCCTGGCTTGAATCCTCAGTCACACACACACACACACACACACACACACACACACACACACACACACACACAAGACCTGTATGTGTATATAATATGTGTGGGGTGGGCAGGGGTGGGGGAGGTGGGTGTGTAGAGAGAGAGTGTGTGTTTTCGTTTAGTGAATGCTTTCTTTGTACTTTGCAGTTAGACCAAACGCTGGCGGGCAAAGGTGGAAGGAAGGCCTCTGTGTGCAGTTCTTTACTTGCTTGAAAGAATCCAGTATTGTGACTGAACAGACAAACAATAGCAAGTGTCAGAGAGGAGGACACTGGGGCACCCAGCGTCACTGACAGGGAGTTGGGCCGCCCTGGCGGGGTGCAGCAGGCAGGCGGGCAGTTCTTCTGGAAGTCAAAGCATCATGTGTGACTCAGCAGCTTCCCCGCCAGGGACACAGCCCAGAGCAGTGAAAGTGTGTGTCCACGTGAGAGCTGGCTCCGGAGCAGCCGGACAGCGTTATTCAGAAAAGAGGAAAGAAGGCACATGCCCGTGGAGGGCAAAGCCAGTGTGGCGCAGCCATAGAAGGAAGCATTACTTGGCACTTCTTAAACAAAGAAGAGATCATTTATGGGTGTTAACGGCATGAGTGAACATGTTAGAAGCATCGTGCTTGGAGGGCTGGAGAGATGGTTCAGTGGTTTAGTGCTAGTTAGAGGACTAGGGTTCAATCCCAGAACCCACATGTTGGCTCACAAACACCCTTAACTCCAGTTCCAGGGGAACCCAACACTCTCTTTCGATCTCTGCTGGCACCAAGCTTGCACATGGTGTACAAATATACGTACATACAGGCAAAACAGTCGTATGCAGAAAGTATGCATTTTTAAAATACGTATATATTTTTAAGTGTGTGTGTGTGTCACACACACATACACCAAGCTTGGGCTACCAAGATGGCTTAGAGGGTAAAGGCACTTGCCACCAAGCCCGACAACCTGAATTTAATCCCTAGCCCCACATGGTGGAAGGAGAGAACTGACCCCCACAAGTTGTCTTCTGACTTCCACACATGCACACTGGCACACATGCACACTGGCACACATGCACGTCCCACTACAGAAACACAATCGATAAAATATAAATTTTATAGAGTTGTTCAAAACACTGTACAATGCATGAACAAAGGGGGGGGGAGCATACTAAGATGCCCATTGCCGTGTGTGTTTAGGGGCTGGGGGGATGAGAACATCAGCTTGAAAAGCCTGACATTCAAGTCCAGGGTCACTTGTCCCAGTTGCTTCGCAGTGTGATGTCACAGAACATCATGATGGTCCCAGGGAGAGGTTACGGAAGACTATCGACTCACCCCCCAGGAGGCAAAGTAGGAAGGGGGTGTCCCAGTATCCCCTTCAAAGGCAAATAACCAGCTTCTCTCCCAGTCCGGTGGTGCTAATTAACATGAAGCTCTGGGGGTGGGGGGCACAGATCCAAATATTAGCCTGGTGGCAAGGTGATCCCAGCTACTTAAGCGGCTGAGGCAGGAGAGTCACAAGTTCAGGCCTACTTGGCTACACAGTCAGTCCAAGTCTAGCCTAGGCAACTAGGCCAGACCCTGCCTCAAAATAAAAGTGAAATTGACTGGAAATAAAACTAATTGGGAAAGCATGTCAAGCATGTACAGGGCTCAAAGTTTGACCTCCAAGACCACAAAAAGAAAATTGAAGATCATATAATTCATGAATTATATCCCTTAAAGTTCAAGGTTCAGTAAATTACAGGTATATATGCTGTGGGATGTCTTTCTGTATGCTGTGAACATGTGTTGCTCCCATTGGCTAATAAATAAATCTGCATTGGCCTATGGCAGGGCAGGATGGGGCCAGGTGGGAAAATCCAAGAGAGATAGAGAGAGAAGAAAGGAGAATGGGGGGAGACACCAACCCGCTCAAGGAGGAACACGTAATGGGACACAGGTAAAACCATGGAACACGTGGTGATACATAGATTAATAGAAATGGGTTGAGCTAAGTTATAAGAGCTAGCTAGCAAGAAGCCTGAGCCATAGGCTATATAATTTGCAATTAATATTAAGGCTTTGTGTAGTTATTTTATAAGCAGCTGCAGGACTGTGGGGCCAGGCAGGACCGGAGTAACTTATGGCTGCATATATATTTTGCACTTAGCACATGTCCTCTGAAAACATAGGTTAGCAAGCACATTTCTGCCTTTGAGTTGTTCAGGGTGTAGGGATTCTGACTCGTTTCTGGGTAGATCCTGTGCATTCGCTTTTGTTTGTTTTTAATTGGCATTTTTATTTATTTTGCGTGTGTCTGTCACATGCATGTGTGTGTCTGTGTGTGTTAGTTGTACATGTGTGTACCACCGTGCATAAGTGGGAGTTGGACAGCTACTTAACAGAGTCGGTTCTCTCCTTCCACCGTGTGAGTCCCGGGGCTCAATCGGGGTGTCAGTCTTGGCAACAGGTATATTTACCCACTGAGCATCTCTACAGCCCAGGAAGTTTTCTTAGTAAGTACTCCAGGCAACCCTAATATGCAGTCAGAGTTGACAGGCCAAGAGTTCTGTGTGCCCAACAGCCATCACAGGAGGTGTGTCCTGAAGGAACGTCGGGCCTGGGCACAGCTCCGTGGCAGAGCTATTGCCTGGGAGGTAGAGGGCCATGGCTTCCGTTCCAAGCACCAAATAATAATAACGATGATGATGATGATGATGATAAATGCTGGAGAGCACTAATAAAGGCGGGAATGGGAGTGGTAGGGAAGAATCAGTAAAGAGCTTGAAAAGTCAGAATGTCACCAGATGCTCATGGTGCCAGGGGACAGAGAAAGCCTGACAAACAAGACTAAAGATGTCCCAGGAGCCCCTGCCCTGTCTGTGAGGGACGGGTGCTTGAAAGCCAGTTATGGTGTTGGCTTATGGGGCTCCATGGGCAACTCTGACTAGCTTCATTCTCTTTTTAAAAAATTTAATTTGTGACAAGGTTTCACACATCCCAGGCCAGCCTTGACCTCGTTATGTATCCGAAGATGACTTTGAACGTCTGATGCTCCTGTCTCTGTCTTCCAGTTGCTGGAACTACAGGTGTGCACTCCCACGTCTGGTCTTAGGCAGCCCTGGGGATCAAGCTCATAGCTTCCTGCGTGGTCGACAGGAACTCCACCCACTGATCTCCATCCCCAGCCCCAAGGAAAAGTCCTTTATTCGGGGTTTCTGTTTTCTTAGGGGGGCTGGGGGGTGTGTGTTGAGATAGGTCTCACATCGTCCTGGCCAGCCTCACTATGGAGCAGGACTTCATATGTAACCAAAGATGACTTTGAACATCTGATTCTCCTGCTGTATTCTTTCAATGAAAGTAACCATGAAAAGTTCCCATACTTTTGAAAGAGAAAATTGACATAGGTGTGAAATACGGATTTAAGAGAAAGAGAATGGCGGTGTAAAGAGGCAGCAGATGGGAAAAGCACAGTAAGAGGCTGGGCTGGGGTCAGCAGGAGGACAGTCAACAAGGGTCACTTCTGGGCATCGCAGGACTGGGTCATTAGCAGTTAGTAGGTGCTCATTAAATACCTGATAAACAAGTGTTCCGAAAAGCAGAGCAAGAAGAAGGAGGTATCCATGGTGATTCCGAAGCCCCTGGTTTCCGTAACCGGAAATACATGGTGTCATCCAAGAAGGAGGAAACACCTTAGCAAGGCGCGTTAATTGATAGATCTGGATAGCTTCAGTAAATCAAAATTTTAGAAACAAAACACAGATGCTATCATGCACTAGCACTTGAGAGTATTTATGTAGATGTTTGAGATTCAAAGTCGTGAATACTGCTCTAAAGTACAGTTATCACCATACCACATAATAAGTGATAGTGGAAAACATGAAGGTCTCCTTCAAATTTCTACTTCCTGTTTAACAGCTCTCGTTGTTACACAGCCCTCCACTTGCTGTGGCCTGCACTGACAGTGAGCTTACCTTGACGGGATGTTTAGAAATGTCAACAACAAACATCTCTTCCTCCTGCCTGAATGCAGAACTGTCTGGGAGGGAGACATAAAGCTCAGCTAGCTCACTCCTGGTCTGTCCTCTGGACAGGGATCTTAGTGGCATTTGATTCCTAAAATAAACTGCAGCCATCTGGCCACCAGCAAAGGCCTCCCAAAAGAAAGAATGGGCAGAGTACATCCTAGGGTAAGCCTCTGCAGACATTGAGAAAAGAGGAATAGAGATCCCTGATTTCTCCTTCTACACTCCTCAGGTGGATGGAGCGTGAAAGGAAAGAAGAATAATCAAGAGTGTCCCTCGGCCAAATGTCCCACTCAGAAACCTGAGCGGTAGGGAGTGAGTGGCCCACCAATGACCAGGCCTTTGTAATATGAAGAGCTCTGAAGGGAAAGCTTCCATCTTGTACTAATGACTCACTTCCAAGCAGACTGAAGACTCCTGATGCAAATGTGTGCCTTGACAAATTATAAATTACTAGCGTTAAAAGCCAAAATCACAACTTAGAGATCTGTGGCTTTGTTTTTCCACAAAATTGAGTCAGTGTTCCCATGGTCTCAACAAGAAAAGTTTGGTTTTATAGACAGAGAAGGATAGAAAGAAAGAGAAATGAAACAACAGCAGCAAAAATGGATGGCCCTTTCAGTTACTTTCTTTATGGGAATGGGAGCAATGGGAAATCATTGGCAAGCTGGTATCAGATGACTTAGGGTTAACCTTGCTTATGTAAGAATTAAGGCAGAGGGATCAGGGAAATGCACATTTAAACTGCTTTGAGATTTCATCTTCAGTCAGAAGGCCAATATCAATAAAACATTTGACAGCTCATGCTGGCGAGGATCTAGAGCAAGGGGAATACTCATCAGTTGCTAGTGGGTGTACAAACTTGTAGAGCAACTATGGAAATCAGTGTGGAGGTTCCTCAGGAGGCAGAGAATAGATCTACCTCAAGATCCAGCTATACCACTTGTCTTACTTAGGGTTTCTATTGCTGTGAAGAGACACCATGACTGTGGAAACTCTTACAAAGGAAAACATTTAATTGGGGTGTCTTACAGTTAGTTCAGGGGTTCAGTCCATTATCATCATGGTGGGACACAGCAGTGTGCAGGCAGACGTGGTGCTGGAGAAGGAGCTGAGAGTCCTACATCTTGCAGGCAACAGGAAGTAGACTGAGTGTTACACTGAATGAAGCTTGAGCAAAAGAGACCTCAAAGCCCGCCCCTACAGTGACACACTTCCTCCAAGAGCTACTTCAACAAGGCCACACCTCCAAATAGTGCCATGCCCTTTGGGGGCCATTTTCTTTCAAACCACTACACCACTCTTGGGCATATACCAAAGGACTCTACATCGTACTGCAGACACTTGCTCATCCATGATCATTGCTGCTTTATTCATATTAGCCAGAAATGGGGGAAAAAAAACATGGATGTCCATCAACAGATAAGTGGACAGTGAAAATATGGTACATTCACACAGTGGAATAGTACTCCGCTGTTAAAACACTCCTGTCATGATAGGGCAGATAAACATGTAAGATGAGTGGCATGGAGGAGACTTGGCCGCATCGGGGCTCTGGGGTCTTAGAAAGTAATGGGCACTCTTCACAGGTCGTGTGACCTGCAGTAGCAGAAAGCGTCACTTCAAACCGTTTTGTCTCTGCACTGGTCAGCAGCTGAAGCAGGGCATTGGCCACTGGTGCCTCTTTGCTTAAGGTCCTTTTCTGGCTGGGGCCCACATGTCAGTCAAAACACCTCAGCCTGTGGCTAGTATGGACTGGCAAGGTCTCCATGAATACCCCAGATTCTCTGCCTCTCCTTTGGAATATTCTGTCGGCCAGTGTTCCTGTTGCCCTGCTGCTCACCACTGCCCCCACCCCTTTGCTGGGTTTGTCCTTTCTCTGCCTCACTTCCCTGCTCCCTCCTGGTATTTCATGGGATTAAGGCCATATAAAAAGAAAGGGAAACTTAAGGGACATGGGAAGGGAAAGGGCCTCTCAACAGTGGATATTCAAGTGTTACACCGCAATTAACAAAGCTTGCTGTGGAAGTTGCCTGTATCAAGACAATTTTTAATTTATTTTTATGTGCATTAGCATTTTGCCTGCATGCATGTCTGTGTGAGGGTGTCAGAGGCCCTGGAACTGGAGTTGCAGACAGTTGTGAGCTGTCATGTGGGTGCTGAGAATTGAACTCTGGTCTCTGGAAGAGTGGCCATGTTCTTAACTGATGAGCCATCTCTCCAGCCCCCAAGGCATATGTCTTATGTGTAGAGATGTTGCAAATAAGAATGTTAAAATAGCAATGAACTATGCCTATGACTTAAATGTATATACCTTCAAATATGGCTGTGGTGGTTTGGAAAACAATGACCCCGATAGGCTCATAGATTTGAATGGTTGGTCACCAGGGACTATTTGAAGGATGAGGAGGTGTGGCCTTGTTAGAGGAAGTGTGTCACTGGGAGTGGGCAAGCCAGTCCCAGCGTCTTTCTGTTCCTGCTGCCTGTGGAAGCAGATGGAGAATTCTCAGCTGCCATACCTGCCTGAGTGCTGCCATGCTCCCCATCAAGAGGATAATGGACTAAGCCTCTGAAACATTAAGAAAACCCCAATCAAATACTTTCCTTTATAAGAGTTACTGTGGCAGTTTGAATTTAATTGGCCCCCACAAGCTCATAAGGAGTGGCGTCATTAGGAGGTGTGGTTTTGTTGAAGTAGGTATGGCCTTGGAGGAAGTGTGTCACCGTGGAGGCAGGCTCTAAGGTCTCATATGTACTCAAGCCACACGCAGTCTCCCAGACCACTTCCTGTTGCCTTTGGGTCAAGCTGTAAGGACCTTCTCCAGCTCCATGTCTGCCAGCACGCTTCCATGTTGTACCACGTTGCTAATGGACTAAACCTCTGAAAAGATGTCACTCCAATTAAATGGTCTTTCTTTATAAGAGTTGTCGTGGTCATGATGTCTCTTCACAGCAAGAGAACACTGACGAAGACAATAGCCTTGCACCTTTCTAGCTGGAAAGTTCCCATTTTACAGGAGTCTATCAAGCAAGACTGTAACGATCATGTCCAATCTGTGCGACGATACCTGTGAACGCAGCCTGTGATGGATACGCTCAGCTGTCTACAGCTTCACAGCATTTAGAACGACTGGAAATGAACACTGCGCATTGGGTGAGAGACGTGCTAGACCGCGTTAACCGAGGTGGGAAAGCCCACCCTCTCTGTGGTTGGGACAGTTCCGTGCCCTCATGGCTCTCTGCTTCCTGACGGTGGACACCAAGTGGCTGGCCATCTGAGCTTGCAGCCACCACGGCTCCCCTGCCACGATGGAACTTGTGAGCCAAGATCAACTCTCCCTCTCTTTAGGTTGCTTTCACAGGTAGGTTGTCACAGTCACAAGAAAATAACTAATACACAACCTAGTGCAAATTAATAAACTTTTAAAGCACCTTAAGTTTTCTTTTTCTTTCAGGTTTTTTTTTTTTTTTTTTTTTTTTTTTTTTTTTTTTTTTTTTTTTTTTTTTTTTTTTTTTTTTTTGTAACTTGACTGTGATTCTCAAGAGTAAGCTCTGTAGATGACAGGGCTGTGTAGTGAGTGGCTGTCTGAGCCACGCCCTGAAGCACCGCCCTTAGTGAGGCAGCTGTAGCTGTTACATCTGCCTATGACCCTGAGATACTGGCCCCGGGGGCGTGGCCACCAGGGACCCTTAAGACTTAGGATGCACATATGCGCTCTCTGTCTCTGTCTCTCTCTCTCAGATACCTTGTGGTTTTGGGTGCTGAGATCTTGGACCAAGCCGTTCAGCTTTCCCCGGACCCTATGATAAATCTCCCATGGTTGTGAGTTTACCCCCAAATAAATGCCTTTGATCATTAAATAGACTCCGTGGATTAATCCCATTATCTGGCGCCATTTGGTTCAATTCCCAGGCCGTCTGGTGTCTGATCATGCCAGGATAATAAAATAAATAAAAGGGACCCATGTGACCCCTCTCCCTTTCATTTATTATTTATTTTTTATCCTGTCAAGGCAGTGTCACAATATCAAAAGGTTGAACTTTACTAACAGTTTTAAAAAAGTGTCCTAATCCCTTGTGTGGCCCTCATGACCTACAGTTTTTTCCTTATCAACTATAATCCATTGTATGCATGTCAAGAACCATCTGATGATCTGGTTTTTTCCAAAAAAAAAAAAAAAAAGCGTGTGTATGCAGAATGCCTCTAGCAAGCCTTTGAGTTGTAACTTCAGAAGCCACCAAAAGCATAGATGTGGCTGCTACAAAGACACTTAGGCTTGACTCTGTGAGAATCCCACACCCATGCTCTTGGTGTATACACCTTTCCCTGTGCACTTTTCTTTCATAAGACCCATGGTGAAATCCATCTTTTCTTAATAAATTCCAACTCTGCTGCAAACTGACTCATGCGGAAATTATTTTTCATGATGCAGTCAACAACAAGGCTGCTACAGACTACAGTGTGGAACTTTCGTTGAACTATTGCCCACTGTCAATAACAGGATGACCTCCAAAGTAACTACTTGTATTTCAATCTTTGTCTCAGGGTCTGCTATCATGGAAAGTCAAACTAAGATAACTGCTGAAAACATCCTTCTAATTTCTAAAACATACATTCTCTACATACATCTATTAAAATCCTGATACCATAAACCCCTGGGCTGTTCAATATGGCAGCACTATCCACATAGGACTTAAAGTATTTCATGAAGTTTATTTCTTGTGCATGTGTGTGTGCACATGTACAAGTACATGCATGCATCAACAGCACAGATATAGGCCAGAGGACAGCTTGTGTCTCTCCTTCCATCGTGTGTGTGGTGGTTTGAAGCAAAATGGCCCCCAAAGGGAGTGGCACTGTTGGGAGGTGTGGTTTTGCTGGAGGAAATGTGTCACTGTAGAGACAGGCTTTGAGGTCTCATATATGCTCAAGCCATGCCTAGTACCTCAGTTCACTTCCTGTTGCCTGCTGATAAAGATGTAGGACCCTCAGCTCCAGCACCATATCTGCCTGCTGCCATGTCCCACCATGATGATAATGGACTAAGCCTCTGAAACTGTAAGCCACAAAATTAAATGTTTTCCTTTATAAGAGTTGCCATGGTCATGGTGTCTCTTCACAGCAATAGAAACCCTAAGACAATGTGGGTCTCCAGAATTACACTCTGATCGTCAGACTTGGAGGCAACCGCCTTTACCTGCTGAGCTATTTCCCCCACCCCACATAAGGATTTTAAAGACATGAAATATAGCTTGTCCCAACATAGATGTACTGTAAGTATTAAATATGAGATGATTTTAAACCAATAAAGAATTTTTGATGAATTTCTTTTTAATAATTTTATGCGTATATAAATATATTTTTCAACGTGATATTTTGCTGTTTTGTTCAGACTGTGCTCAATTTATCCCACCATTATAACTGCAAAAAACTATTAATTTTCAAAAGTATTTTAAGTGTTATCTAAAAGTTTCACTGTAAATAGATCATAACTTACTTAAAAGATTCTATAGTTTGTATAGACAATTTTAATTTCTAGTGTATGTAAGATAACATACATAATGCCAAGCAAATCTTTGTTTTCTAAAATTTTATTTATTTTACATCCCAACCACAGCTCCTCTCCCCCCAAATCCACTCCTCCTCTGTATCTGCTCAGAAAGGGGCAGGCCTCCCATGGGCATCAGCAAAGCATGGCTTATCAAGCTGCCTTAAGACCAAGCACCTCTCCCTTACTCAGGCTTGGCAAGGTAACTCCACATGAGGAATAGGTACTCAAGAGCAGCCAAAGCACCAGGGACAGCCCCTGGTCCCCTTGCGAGGACTCTCATAGACAGACCAAGCTATACAACTGTCACATATATGCAGAGGACCCCAGGAGAGAATGATTTTAATGTCTCACTAATGATTTTTTTACACTGACTATAGGTTTAAATGACAATATTTACACACATTTATTTTTTTAAATATCTTACCAAAATTTGAAATTACAGGTTTGGATCATTTTATCTGCATGTATATGTGTGCACCACATGCATGCAGTACCCATGGAGGGCAGAAGAAGGCATCAATCAGATCCACTGGAGCTTGAGTTACAGATGGTTGTGAACCACCAGGTGGGTGCTGGGAGTTGAACTCTGGTCCTTTGGAAGAGCAACCGATGCTCTTAACCACTAAGTCATCTCTCCAGCTGAGGCTTGGCTCATTTTATATTTTAATAGACCCGTGGATGACCTCTGACACCACTCATTTCACACTCCAGAAGAGTGAACGAAAGTCCTGTGACAATGCAAACACCCTTGAATGCTCTTCAGTTCACATGAAATCATCCTTAGATTTCAAAACGGTGTGATCCATATCAGGTCGCTGTTACACAGGCCTACTAAATCCTGCTCAGAAACACTGGCTTAGTGCATGGAACAGAAGCACTCCCAAAACCTCGTTTGGTCCAGTTATTTGATCACCCTTAAAATATGACAACATTGGAATGATAATATTTACATTACTGCTAATAAGTAATGAAGGTGTCCTCGGACGAGGATAAACATGAACAGATGCAGTCCCTGCTTTTGGAAGGCTCAGTCTGGTGGGGGCAAATGAGTAAACAGGAAATCGGAGCGAAATAATATAAGTAATAAAGGAATTACAAATGTGTAAGTGCACCTAGCTATCCAACCAACAAAGCTGGTTTTTAAGTATATGATGCCAGTGGAGGCCAAGTATAGGAATACTGTAACGCTCTGCCCAAAACGTACTAATTCAAATGGGCTTTCCAGGAGCTGACGCAATGGCTCCGTGGTTAAAGTACTGGCTGCTCTTCCAGAGGACACAGCGTTGATTCCCAGCACCCACACGCCTTACAACCGTCTGAAACTCCAGTTCCAGTACTGATTCCCAGCACCCACACATGCCTTACAACTGTCTGAATCTCCAGTTCCAGTACTGATTCCCAGCACCCACACATGCCTTACAACTGTCTGAATCTCCAGTTCCAGTACTGATTCCCAGCACCCACACATGCCTTACAACTGTCTGAATCTCCAGTTCCAGGAGGTCCAACAGCCCCTTCTGACCTCTGCCTCTACCAAGAATTCACATTGTACCCATATACCTATTTGAGCAAAACACGCCCCCAAAATAAAAGTAAGTCTTTGAGAAAATAGTAAAATAGACTTTTCAGTGTCACCGTGAAACCCATTACTTTCACACTGACCTAGAAAATTAGTCCAAGTGTCTTTTCTGTAAACAGTTTGGCAGAATTTACTAGAGGCCTCATCCTTTGAGCCAATCTTTCACTTTAGGAATTTTAATGATATCAAGGTGAAAAGTCAGACACGATAATCACCGTGTGTGAGCACCTAGAGAAGGCTGCTCAGAGGTGGGACTGGAGCCAGAGTGGAGCAGAGGGCTTCCAGCACAAAGGGCGAGGAGGAAAAGGAAGCCAGAGAAGAGTGCAGCAGGATGGAAAGACGGCGAGCGTACCGATCCACACCTCCTCTTCCCTGTGTCTCGGGGATCCCCTTCTGGGTAAATTATAATCAAAACCCAGGCCCACCCCAGTGCTGAGGACCGAACCAAGGCCCTTGGGCTTTACCGCGTCCACAGCTGCTCTGCCGGCTTGTTTTTGTGACAGGACCCTCACTGTCCTGCCAAGGCTGACCTCGAACTCCCAATCTCAAGGCACCCTCCTGCCCCAGCCTCCCAGCAGCTGGGACTACAGGTGTACCCCACATGCCCATCTTAGCATTCAGATTCTTGTCTTTAGGTTTGGTTTCAAGTACCAAACCACAGAGATAGAAAAATATCCATATAGTGAAGTGAAGCCATTAATCCAATTATGTTCCAGAGTGCATAAAATTCAAGTGGGACAAATGCTCCAGAACTTTAATAGAGCACCCTGAGGTTATAGGCAATTAAAACTCAGAGCTAATGTAAATCCTTCCAAGTTTTCCAAACTGACCTTCCAAGAAAAAAGATAAGTCTTGGTTTGGTTTGGTTTGGTTTGATTTGCTTTTTGTTTTTTTGAGACAGGGTTTCTCTCTGTAGTCCTGGCTGTCCTGGAACTTGTTCTGTAGACCAGGCTGGACTTGAACCCACAGAGAGCCACCTGCCTCTGCCTCCTGAGTGCTGGAATTAAAGGCATGAACCACCTCTGCTCAGCAAAAAGTAAGTTTTTTTTTTTTTTTTTTTTTTTTTTTTTTTTGGTTTCTCTAGACAGGGTTTCTCGAGACAGGGTTTCTCTGTGTAGCTTTGCACCTTTCCTGGAACTCGTTTTGGAGACCAGGCTGGCCTGGAACTCACAGAGATCCGCCTGCCTCTGCCTCCCGAGTGCTGGGATTAAAAGCGTGTGCCACCACCGCCTGGCCCAAAAAGTAAGTTTTTAAAGAAAGTATTGTATTGTTGTAATATAGAAATGAACAAGAAGCAGGCTGAGGATATGGCTCGGTTGGAAGAGTGCTTACTGAGCATGAATGAAGCCCTACAATTTATCCTCAGCACCATATAAACCCAGCATGGTAGACATACTGTAGTCCCATCACTCAGGACAGGCAGAAGTTTACAGTGATCCTCAGCTGACCTATGCTGTTCTGGGCTTCATGAGACAGTATCTCAAAACTGCGAATCTCGGAAGTCTATCTTCAAAACACAAAATTGCTTAAACCATCACTAAAGTTAGTTATCCCAGCAATACATAGAAAATGAAGTACCAGTATTCACAGGAGACATGAAAAAAAAATCAAGTTATCAAAGAAGTAAATTCAGGTTAGAATCATGTTTCAAGCCAAATGTTATTTATGTATGTCATACACAATAATCATTTGCCAAAACATGATTTTTATTACCCTTGTTTATTTGGTGTAGGTGAGAGCATACAAGCACATATGTGAACATAAAGTGGTGATATAGCACGAATCTTAAAAGGGCTTATTAATAAAAACAAACCCGGAGCCAGGTATTGGGGTGAATGCTGGAAGATCAGAGAAGCAGAACAAGCCACAGCCACCTCACCTTGCCAGTTCCTCAGCTGATCCTGTTTCCTCAGACTGGAAGCCTCTGAGTCCTCATCCATATGGATCTCAGCTGAACTGCTGCTCAAAAGCCTAAAAGCTTAACCAAGCTCTGGTTCCTGGTTTTCACATCTTATGTACCTTTCTGCTTCCTGCCATCACTTCCTGGGATTAAAAGTGTGTGTCACCGTGTCTAGCTGTTTCCAGTGTGGCTTTGAACTCACAGGGATCTGGATGGATCTCTGACTTTGGAATGCTAGGATTAAAGGTGTGTGTGCCACCATTTTCTGGCCTCTATGTCTATCTAGCAACTGTTCTGTCCTCTGACCCCAGATAAGTTTATTAGGGTGCACAATATATTGGGGGACACAATATATCACCACATGGTGATGTAGAGGTCAGAGGACAACCTGCAGGAGTCAGTTTTTTCTTTCCACTGTGTGGGTCCCAGGGTTCCAGCTCAGATCTCCAGGTTTGGAGGCATGCGCCTTTACTCAATGAGCCGTCTTGCTGGACCCCAGTAATTATGTTTTCTTTCATAATATTTACCCTTCATTGAGTGGGAACTGTACCTTTTTCCATCTCACCAACTTCTCCCCATCGTACTTGGGATCACATGCTGTGCACTATCAATAAAGTTCAGAGCAAGTGATATAAACGCTCTTGTGTGTGTGTGTGTGTGTGTGTGTGTGTGTGTGTGTGGTAGGGGACAAAACGAGATTGGGCCAAAGTCCTTGGTTGTTGTAACATCTCAGTTTCCCACCCGCCTCCCGTCTCTTCCCACATATTTTAGTGTTACCACTAAAAAATGAAAATCAGGGATTATAGTCAGTGAGTCAACGATTCTGCGGCCTCTGATGTAATACACACCACAAGGCCGGGCATGAACAAAGAGATGGCGGGCAGGAGCCAAGGGCCGCCGCAGAGGAAGTTGGCACAGGCTCCCCAGAGCCAAGTTGGTGGAATGACTGACAGGAAAGCTGTGGCCCTTTAAACCCTGGAGTGTAGACATTGCTACCAGAGCAGCAGAGAAGTCACCTTGTCCATCAGCCAGAGATGCCATTTTAAAGAAAAGAAAAAAGCTCAGACTCTGAAAAGTGCAATTTTAAAGCTCATTCGGTGCTAGAGAGATCGTCCAGTGAGTAAAGAGTTTGCTGTGCGAATGTGAAGCCCTGAGTTCTGGTCCCCAGGTGAAGGAGGCCAGGCTGGGTAGCAAGGATCTGTAACCCCAGTGCTGAGTGAGGATGGGGATGGAGGGACCCTGGACCATCAGGGTCTGGCCAGCCGTGAGCCAAAACCATGAGCTCCAGATTCAGTGAGAGACCCTGTCTCAAAAAGATGGAGAGAGAGAGAGAGAACCATAACCAAAGTTGACCTCTGGCCTTCACATACACACACGTGAACAGATGAATGCACCACATACATGTGCACAGAAATACAAGACATATATGCATGCCACACACATATGAATAGATGAATGAATATATAGACAATTTATTCGAGAGCAGTGATCTTAACTTTTCTACCCATGTGCAGTACACGCTGAGTGAATACTGGAAGCCCTTCTTCTCTCCTGTTTACATACGAAATGTTAATTATTCCTCAGGACTTAAAGCAGAATGAGTATCGCCCGTGTTGGTTCAATCTGTTGCCTTACAAAAACAAAATTAATAACAGACATTTGCACAAGAAGGGACTAAATAATCTCAGGTTTTATTCCCAGACCTCAATCAACCCCGTAGAGGGGTGTGTGTGTGTGAGAGAGGGGGGGGGAGGGAGAGGGAGAGGGTGAGGGAAAGAGATCTGAAGAAAAGTGAAGAAAAGATAAAAGAAAGGGTGTAACTTCTCGAGTGGACACACAAAATGCAGCATGTACCTACTACAGTGGAACATTATTCAGCCTTAAAAGGAAAAGAGGGGCTAGAAATGGCTCGGCAGTTAAGCAGGCTTACTGCTCTTGTGGATGAGGTGAGTTTAGTTCCCAGAAACGACATCAGGTGGCTCATCACTGCCTGTTATTCCAACGCCACAGGATCTGGAGCACTTGCTGGGTCCAGAGGACCCAGGTTCAATTCCCAGCACTCAAATGGAGGCGCACTTACCTGTAACTCCAGGATCTGATGCCCTCTTCTGACCTCCACAGGCATCAGGAATGCACATGATACAAAGACATGCATGCCGGCAAAACACCCATACACATACATTGTTTTTTTTTAATTTTAAATAAATCACTACAAGCACATTATTAATGCTGGAATAAAACTTAGGAGAAATACTAATCCTCATTAGCTCAAACAGGCTTATGTGGAACAAAAGTTCCAAGAATTTCAAAGACATAAAGGTTAGGCAGAACAGAGACTACAGAAACAAAGGACAGAAGAGGGCCAGTGAGGACGTAGCTTAGTGACACAGAATATATTCAGTATACATGAGCCTCCAGACACTGTCTCAAGCACTCTCACCCAAAAAGTTCAGGTTGACAATTCAGAGAAGAAATACAAAAAGCTGTAATTAAATAAAATAAAAAAAAAAAAACTAAAGTACTCAGGCATGGAAAGCATGATGAAACACAATGGACTCCAATTTTAGATAACAATATAAGGAATTTCGAGGCAGAAAGTCAGATGAATAAAAAATGGATATATCACTCCATAAATGGTACCAGGACATCTGGTTAGTGATTTGGAAAAGATAGAATGCGCCAGATCCTATTTATACTGAAAATTATGGATCTGCTACTTAAGTAGTTCTAAGTAAAAGAGCCGGCAAACTCATCTCCTGTTTCACAGTGCAGAGGAGAGCTGCAGTTGTTTTGTGCCCTCTACTCTTTGCTGGGAAGGGAGAGTGAATCTTCCTCACCATCCCGGAAAACCTGCAGGTACAGCACCATGACCTCCTGAGGAAATACTGCACTATTGAGAGGAGCAGCTCTTCTCAGCCCAGCCCCTCTGACTGAACCATTCAGCCCAGTGGACAGCATCCTGTGTGAAAGAGAGATCAGAAGGAAATACAGCCTATTATTGGATAATTCGATTGTTTCTCTAAAAACTAGAATTACGGGTGGTTTCTTCTTGCCATTTTTCTGTTTTCTAAATTTCCTATGATAATCATGTGTACATTGTTGCCAATATATATATATATATATATATATATATATATATATATATATATATATATATACCATGCCACCAAGTTAACATAAATTTAGTAATGAAACGGATGGTGAGCAGCAGCTCCCAGAGGTCCTACCTGCCTTTCACACTGTCCGTGAGCCCTGGGAACTTCTTCTGAGGAAGGGGGATGTGCCTGCTCACCAATCCACAGTGTGGGCTTTTCTTTCATGTCTCACAAATGACAATGTCCTCATCTGACCCTGGTGACTCAGGGGGCATGGAGGAAAGGGGAGGGCTAAGTGCTTGGTGGCCAGCTGCCCTGCGCTCTCAGGACCTTATCCTGCCTTTGAGCCTCCTAGCATATCAACAGGATATGGCCTGGACATTTTCCTCCCCTGGCTTCCCCAAACACAAAATGCAGTCCTTTGTCTGGACAGCACTTGGATGGGCTCTGGATAGGACCATTTTCAACTTTCTCTCGTTAGATGAAAACGTCCTCCAGCCAATTAAAATTTAATCTGTGAAAGTAATGCTTGTACATTCTAGATCCACAGCCTGGATGAAGTTTGGCTTCTGATACTTCTCATATGCTTAGCCTGGATTTGATTCTGAAGAGCTATTTTATTGTTCAAAAAGTCTTAGCACTGTATAGTGCCTTCCAGTTTGGTCTCATCTTAGGCTAATAGGAGCTCTACTTTTTGAAATAGTACATTACTTTGCAAACCTTCAAAATCTAGCTATTGTCTTACTCTGTTTTCAGTTGCTATAACTGAATGCTTGAAACTACAGGAATTATAAAGAACGATACATATGTGTCTTAACGGTTCTGGAAGCTTAGAAGCCTAAGATCAAGGGGCCACATCTAGTGTGGACCTTCTCACTGACAGGGACTCTGCACAAAGTCCCGGGGTTGCACAGGGCATGGAGTGGTAAAGGAGCTCACCAAAGCAGCTAATCTGGTTTGAGAATACATCTAATCCTGTTAACTTCCTTCCTCCATTACTAATTAATCCACTAATCCATGTATGGATCGATCTATTCATAAATTCATAGTCTTCCCTTACTCACCTTTAAATGGTCCTATCTCTAAATACTATTAAATATAACTTTGGGGGATTAAGTTTTCAACTAAAAAATTCTGAAGATAAACATTCAAGCCATAGCAGCTATTTTGTAAGAAGCACACACAAAAAAAACCCTCATACATTTTTCATGTGAATTAAAATGGACAGTCTAAGAGCAAGCCTACATAACAGGAAGCAGCACCATTTTTACTGTTTTAGAATGGCATTAGCTCTTGTCAGGGCTTCGTCCGTGTAAGGTCTGGAGAGTATCTACTGCCTAGTTTGTAGGGCTCAGTGCAAAATGAAAAGATGTGACTCGTTATTTAAAAATTATGAAGACTTCTCAGCCGATGACAGCAACTCATTCAGCCAGTCTCGTGGCCCTTCTAACCATGGGGTCCCGGGCTGCACAGGTCACCTATCCGCAAGGCTGTTGAGATAGAAAGCCTGAGTGCAAATTATACTGTGTGTCAAAATGCATTCACAGACTACACAAACTGTGTTCTTATGGGAATCGCCTTTGAAAATACTTTGCTTTTAAACTCAGGTGGCTGCAAGTCATGTGTTTATTTTGTGAGAGGCTCTGATAGAGCTATAAATAGCATTCTGTGTGTGTTTTGGAATTCGTGGACAGTGAGAAAATCGGGCCTTTCAAGTCACCTTCAAAGCTAACAAACTTTATGAGCACAACAATGGGCAGTGGATGAGGCTGTCATGCTACTCTGTGTGTAAGTATTTAGTCAAACAGCTACAACCCATGATTATGACTTTCTTTTGATATTTTGAAACTGACGCTCTATTTAATCCATGTATTTTCACTGGTATTTGAAACATTCGTGGGGTCCATGTGGTGTAATGAGAGCACGTACTGGGGGAAAACACAGCACTAAGCCATGTCTCCCATTCCAACGCATCCTCTCCCAAGAGAAGACAGTGCCACTCACCTGTCATACAAGAAAAAGGTCATTGACAAAGCACATCAGGCCACCAAGCTCTGTTCAGTCAAGAGAGAATTTGGGTCTTGCATTTTCTTCTTTTTACAACTGAAATTCAGAACTGAGTATCTTGATATCTAGGGAAAGTTTGTTTCCTTTATGGTGTGAGCTATGGCGGGCTGGAACCATCACAGATTCTAATGAGATATGGTACAGCATGACGTGGGTACAGATGGTTCAATCGGCTTCCTCACCACCAGTTGGTCTCGTTAGACTCTCAATCCGACTTGATCCGTGGAGTACAGACTTGTACACGTGGCGTCTGTTATGGCTGAGATCTTCAGTGTCCTCTGTAGGCCTCTGATGGTAAAGGAGAAGGTGGTAAGGCCTGTGATGAGAAGGATTTAGTAGAAGAAAACTTCCCAAGCATCCCGTGGAAGGGGATACAGGGACTCTTGCTTCCTGCTGCCATGAAGCAGTAATATTTCCTCCTCTGTGTTAATCTCCAACAGGCCCAAAATCAACAGGGCTGAGAAACATGAACCACAAACCCTGAGCCCAAACAAACATTTCTCTGGTTAAGTTGCCTCAGCCTTTTGTCGTAGTGAAGGAAACCAACAGGCCATCACGCTTGGGTTTCTAAACAGCAGTTCACAGCAGAGATGAAGACATGGAAGAGGGGAAGAATCACCTTTGAGCCAAGTGGACATGTGGGTATTTTTTTAAGATTTAATGTATATGTTTGGATGTATGTGTACCACATGCATGCTGGTGCCCTTAGAGGTTAAAAGAGGGCCACCATGTGGGTGCTGGGAACCAAACCCAGATTCTCTGCAAGAACAGCCAGTGCTCTTAACCACTGAACCATCTTACCAGGTCAAGGGAACATGTCTTAATTTGAATTTGGACACTGTATTTGCACTTTGTGGTTAAGTTCCTCTTTTAAAACATTTCCTTACTTGTCAAGTGGAGAATTATTAATATGTACTTTATAAAACTGTCATGAGAATTAAAAAAATTAAATACATGTGTAGATATCCACACATATAATCATGTATGTATAGCTACATGTGCACACATATGTAAAATTTGGCCCATTGACACTAAGTAAATGGCAGTTTTTAATAATATTTATTTGTTTATTTATTAAAAATTGTTCAACACAGTCTCACTATGTAACACAGACTGGTCATGAATTTGTCATGCTCATGTCTCAGCTCCTCAGGTGCTGGGATTATAAGTATATTTCATCACACCTAGCTAGAATTTGTATTATTACTAACTATTCAAGCAAGAAATTTGCAAGACAGTCTCCTTGATAGGAAAAGAAAGAAAGAAAACTCTACACAGCATTAAGTTACTTACGTTATCTCCATAAAATTAGATCTGAGGACAAAGAGAAACATCTCAAAACAAGCAGAAAATAATAAACTCCAGTGTGTGTCTGACTACTAATTAAATGTCATTAACTTGCATTCTGTCTCTCTCTCTCTCTCTCTCTCTCTCTCTCTCTCTCTCTCTCTCTCTCTCTCTCTCTTTCTCACACACACACACACACACACACACACACACCAGCCCTCTCTCCCTCCCTCCCTTTCCCTGTCTTTCTCCTTCTCCCTCCTCTCCCACTCAGAGCTCTTATATCTGCTAAGCACAAGTTCTACCACTGAGCCACAGCCCGGACTTCTATAATTTAATGAAGATGTTAGTCAGAGGGTCAAATGTCCATGGACAGTTGTATAAAACCCGCACGCACGCACACAACTCTGCTAAGGGAGTTTGCGCTGCCGGGAAGGCTCAGCAATGGAACACTTATTTGACATGCACAAGGTCTTAGATTCAATGTCTAGCATTGTAAAAAAACACAAAAGTACATGATTCTGGCAGCTTATTGAGCCCATTTCAAAGATGATTTTGTTTGTATCTACCAAATGGAGACAGTGAGTTGTGGTGGTTTGAAAGAAAATGGCCTCCATAGGTTGTGGCACTATTAGGAGGTGTGGCCTTGTTAGAGTAGGTGTGGCCTCCTTTGACGAAGTGTATCACCATGGGGGTGGGCTTTGAGGTCTCTTATGCTCAAGCTACGCCCAGCGTGGAACACAGACTCCTTCTGCTGCCTGTAGATCAAGATGTAGAACTCTCAGCTCCTTCTCTAACACCATGTCTGCCTATACTCTACCATGTCCCACCCTGACGATAATGGACTAAACCTCTGAAACTGTAAGCCAGCCCCAATTAAATGTTTTCCTTTATAAGAGTTGTTGTGGTCATGATGTGTTTTTACAGCAATAAAAACCTTAAGATATGAGTATCCTTGTATAAGATTGGTACTTTTGGCTACATATTACTCTATCTCAATTAATTGACCCTAACACAATAAAGTATATTCTCTCCAAAGGCATAATTATTATAAAGGTAGTTCAATTGTTGGGGATCCAGGTCCTTTCTATACATCTGCCCTGCCATCTTTGGAATGTTAATAATTTTGTCTCCCAGTGGTGATGTGGCTCAAAAGCTCCAAACACTGCATCCTCCCTCAGAACCTATGAAAAGGCTGAAAATAATCAAAGAAAAGGAAAGAATATAAAAATATTATCTCTAACTTGTGGCTTAAGAACAAAAGAATAAACTTTGCTCATAAGTGTCCTCATAACAGACTCTTCGTATCTCATTAGTTAAAGTCAGATCACATGTTCATTCCTAAGCCACTCGATGGCAAGTGGTATAGAGTCAGCTTCTGAAGAGGCTGGAGCCACCTCTGCAGAAACACAGGGCTCCATGGAGTTTAGACACTAGAAGAAAGTCAGAGATGGGACCAGGGAACAAGAAGGGGACATCTAGCCGTGTTTGCTCACCACTCTAGGCTTCCTGTGAAAATGAGTGAAATAATTCACTGGAAAAGCTTTAATCCCCTAAAAATGGGCACTGCTCTGGACAGCTGCCATCAAGCATAACATTTAATCACAGGGATATGATCACCCACTGGAACTGTCAACAAGAGTGGGCCTACCGATGTTGTCTCATAGAAGGGGGTGTGCGTGGAGCCATTGGGCACTCTCTGAAACTGCAGTCACTTCCTCTTATGCCTGCCTCTGCTACCATTGCTGGAGAGCTGGCCAGATGTTTCCAGATTCTTGGCCTCTTATCCAAAGAACTGAAAATAAGGGCTCACACAGATTTGCAAAAGAAGCAAAATCTCTTTATTTAAAGCAAAGAGATAGTACAGATTAAAGAGGGATACACTGTCAAGATTGACAGCAGGCCAGATGAGTAACAGTACTTGAGGGTCTCAGCCTACAGCCTGCGATCTCTTTATGGGATATAAAGGAAGGAGTTGGTTACTATGGGATGCACTTTCAGTGGTTCCCTGATTGGCAAGTGAGATCATGCATTCTTTTTTCCTACTGCCCATGTCCCTTCCCATAATGCATCTTAATGCATTTTAATAATATGCATGTCCAATTATACATAGATGTAAGATAGTGTGATGGTCCAATTAGCAGTGTTCCCCTTAGGCTCGTGTATTTGAACTCTTTGTCCCCAGCTGTTTGGGATGTTGTGAAACCTTTAGAAGGTGGAACCTTGGTAGAGGAAGTACATCCCTGGAGGTGGGCTTTATAGCCTGAGCCCACTTCCTGTCCTCACTTTCTGCTTCCTGTGCACTGATGAAAAGTGGTTTCTCTGCTTCCTGACTACAAGGCTGCCCTCACAACCCTGCTGCCTTTTCTACCACGATGGACTATGTCTCCTCCGGAACCTAAAGCTAAGATAACACCTTTCCTCCCGTGAATTGCTTTTGGTCATTGTATTTTATCACAGCAACAGAAAATTAAATGGTGTGGATAGTATATGGGAAATTCTCCTAAAAATGTAGTAGACATAGTTTTGCCTCATTGCATATGCACCCCAAATCAGTTCAGGTTGGATTAGCCCTCTGTTCTTTATATCATGATACACTGGGAATACACATGAATAGAAACTGCCTGAATTTGAGTTGTTATTAGAGGTGGGACCTATACTGTTGCTCAGAGATGGGAGCAGCTCAATGTGGGGGAGGGGGGCCGCGAGGGGGCATTGAGGGTTTTTCTGAGGTTTTCAGGTGTATTGTTTGGAGAGAAAGATGTGTGTACACAGTACACGCAGGTGAAGTAACCAGACAACCAACATCACTAATGGAAGAGGAGGCTGTGAATAACCCCAAGTAAGCAGAGTTGCAGGACAAATTACCCCTCACCCCTGCCTCACCACCCCTCACCTTTGCATAATTCGGTCCTGCTGTACCTGATCGTGGGTGGCTGCTAGAGTACAGAGGATATGGAAAGTTACCTGAAGGGAGGTCTCTATCTGTGGAGAAGTCATTGTCCATTTGAGGGTGGAAGCTTTCCACAGTGCCGCAGTTTGGGGGTCACCCACATTCTTGTAAGTAACCACCATATTTGTATAAATAAACCCAGTAGGCTCATTGGTCCATCAAGCTGAGTTGGGTGGAATCATTCCTTTGGCCTTTCCTTGGTGCCATATCTAGGGTGAACAGGCATTTGTTCAGGTTGCGCCAGGAAAAATTAAAGTGACAGGTACATGGAAAGAGTCCTTCACTTTGAAAATTTGTAATTCCTAGCTGGGCAGTGGTGGCTCATGCCTTTAACCCCAGCACTCAGGAGGCAGAGGCCAGCCTGGTCTACAAAGTGAGTTCCAGGACAGCCAAGGCTACACAGAGAAATCCTGTCTCAAAAAAAAAAAAAAAAAAAAAAAAAAGGAAAAAGGAAGGAAGGGAAGAAAGTTTGTAATTGTAATTCCTGCATCCACACCAGGCAGTTCACAATTGCCTCTAACTCCAGTTCCAGAGGTAGCAGCAGTCATTAACACATACCCACACCCAGAAACATAATTAAAATAAACCTTTTAAAATAGAAACCAGTAAATCAAACAACTTTCTCTCTCTCTCTCTCTCTCTCTCTCTCTCTCTCTCTCTCTCTCTCTCTCTCTCTCACACACACACACACACACACACACACACACACACACACACACCCTTAACCAGATTGACGCAAAGCCCAGAATTATCCTTCCAGCTCATCTTGTCTTTCCCAGAGTTCCCATCAGCAGAGGCCTGTCTGTCCTCTGTCCTCCCCCACGGTGTAGGCAGCTCTGGCATGGCCCTCGTGGTCCTCCCCCACGGTGTAGGCAGCTCTGGCATGGCCCTCGTGGTCCTCCCCCACGGTGTAGGCAACTCTGGCATGGCCCTCATGGTCCTGCCCCATCTCACTGCTTCCCTTGGCTGTAGGCTGGACTTGATCATTTGTTTTTGTCAAACAGAGCAGTGAATTTCTGGGATACAGTGTCCAAGCTGAGGTAATACGAGACTATGACTTTCATCTTGCTCGACTGCTTTGTTATTTCCTCATTTATTACATTTCAGTGAAGGAAGACACTGTGTGGGGAGAGGCCCCGTGGCAAGGAGCTGAGTGGCCTTGTGCCAAGGCTGTGTGAGGAACGAAGTCCTTCCAACAACTACAAGCGGGTTTGGAAATGCCTCATTCTCCCGATGAGCTTTGAGAGAGACTGCTGTGCCAGCTGGTGCCTTGACAACGGCCCATGAGAGGCCAAAAAGGTGAATGTCGGACCCAGCGCTGCTGGTTCCTGGTCCATGAGTATTATGGGATGAGACATGCTATTTCAAGCTACTTCAGTTGGAAGTCATTGTGTGGGTTCACTTTGTGAGCTAACTTGAGTAGATTAAAGGATACCTAGGTAGCCAGTAAATACATTCTGAGTGTGTTTCCTGAAGAGATGAATGTGTGAAGATGTGTCTTTGGCTCTGTGAGCAGGTGTCATCCAATCTACCCTCAGACACAGACTGGGATGACCCCTCCAGTTTCCCTGACTCTCCGGCTTGTGAGACATTTGATTTCTTTGATAAATCTCCATATATGCATATACATATCACACAGCATATACATACATAAGTCTCACATACTTACATACAAATAACACCGTATATATCTATATAGGTGAACATAGGTATTACATTATTTTAATTACCTATCTACTTATTGAAGGGCACAGTGTGTGTGCCATGGTGTCTTTGTGGAAGTCAGAACAAATTTAGGGGTTAGTTCAGCCCAGTCCTTCCACTGTGTGGGTTCCTGAGCTTGAACTCAGGTCATCAGACTCACTGACAAGGACCTCTACTGGCTGGGCCATCTCATCAACACACAGCTCCCCTTAAAAGACAAGATCTAAGTAGCTCAGGTTGGCCTCTAACTTGCCATTGTAGCTAACAATGACATCAAACTTGCAGTCCTTCTGTCTCAACCCCCCACCCCCCACCCTCCACCCCCTACCCCCGGTGCTGGAATTATAGACATGTGGACAATGTTATTCACGGCTAAGTGTGGAACTCAGAGCTTCATGCATGCTAGGCACACACTACCAACTGAGATCCATCTCCAAACCTCAACTGTTACATTCTTTAAGAGAACAAAAAAATCCAGCTGCATGTGACGGCACACAACACTGATCCCAGCTGTGGTAAGAGGACTGAGAGTTCCAGACCAGCCTGGGCTGCAGAATGAGGTTCTGTCATGAAATTTCAGGAAGGGACAGAAGTAGGATTGGACTCAGATGTGGCTTTACTTAAGAAGAACGAATACTAGCTGAGCCTACTATGTGCTGATTTTGTGCTGGACGCTATTTGAAGTGCCGTAGATACAGCAGCTTGCTATAGCAACCTCACGAGATGGGTGCTGCATTCTCTCCACATAAATGAGATAACCGTAGCACCAACCAATTAGGGCATGTGTCTAATGTTACATATTGAGCTACAGGCTTTGATTCCTGTCCAGCTCCCTAATAATTCCTAGCTTTGTTGTTGTTGTTGTTATTGTTGCTGTTTGTTTTGTTTTTGTTTTGATGTGTGATTTTTCTGTGTTGTCCAGGCTGGCCTCAAACTCCTGGATCTGAGTGATCCTCCGCCTGAAGAGTAGTTGAGCCTCTGGGTATATGCCACTGTGCTCTGCTTATTGGTGTCAAGTGTGAACAAAGGGGCAAGAAATCCAGGCAAAGCACGCAAGCACAGCACACACTTTGGAATCCTATTTGGATTTGGTCGCATACGCCTAAGCCCCTTGTAACAGAGTACTTGGCATACCAATCCCCTCACCTGCGTGTACTGTGTGCACTCACCTCTCTCCAAGCACTGCTCCCAGCAACCTCAGAACCCGCTGGACCCCGTCCCCTACATCTGCATTGAGCTACATGTACTCCTACCTAAGCAAGAGTATGAGCTTTCTTATCCATAGTAACAACCAAATTTAGGCACTTTCTACTCAAGTATATTCCCAGTATATTATGATTTAAGGAATAAAAGGGCAGGTGTATAGTGAACTGGTTTTCTTTTGATTTTATTAGTAAATTTTGTTTTCTCACAATTTTACACATACACTGTAGTTTCTGGTTACTCTCCCTACACCCTCTTGTGGTAGTTTGAAAGAAAACAGCCCCCAAAGGGAGCGGCACTAATGAGAGGTGTGGCCTTCTTGGGGAGGAAGTTTGTCACTGTGGAGGAGGGCTTTGAGGTCTCCTATGTCCAAGCTATACCCAGTGAGACAAACCACTTCCTGTTGCCTTTGAGTCAAGATGTAGGACTGTCAGCTCCTTCTCCAGCACCATGTCCACTGCATGCCACCATGTTGCACCATGACAATAATGGACTGAACCTCTGTAAATGTAAGCCACCCCAGTGAAATGTTTTACAAGAGTTGCTGTAATCATAGTGTCTCTTCACAGCGATAGAAACCCTAATTAAGACACCCTCCTATTTCCTCCCACACTACAAGAACTTGTACTCCTTACAAATCTCTTTCCCACAAAATTTGACCAAGGTCATCTGTTTGACCCCATGTTTAGAAGTAACTATTAACAGCCTGGTGAGCTCACCTGTGGGTATACAACTGAATACTATACCTCCAGAACCTGTTGGTTGCCAGCAGCTCAGCAGAAAATGACAGGGTCCTGGAAGTCCATTCCCTCTCATAGCTGACTATTAGGAGGTCCCAATTTCTATGAACCCAGTGTCAGTATAAGTCTGTGGCTGCCATGACCTTATCACGCTTTGAAGATGGTGTTTTACAGCCTCGATCCCCTACAGCTCTTACATCCTTTGCATATCCTCTTCCTCAATGTTTCTTGAGCCTTCAATGATGGTGCAAATATTTTGTCTTAGGCTAAGCCTTGTCTGAGCTCAACCATCCTTCTTGTACCATAATGGGTCTTTGCATGTATCTCTGTTCACTGCAAGGAGAAATATCTCTGTGTAAGACTGAGAGTAGCCTTTGTCTGCGGGTATAAACAGATAGTTAGGGGGTGATTTAATGCTATGTCAATCCTGCTAATCAGACATTTGAGGTCCCTCCACCCCCACTCCCAGAGCCTGAGACCTCTTCAAACACCAGCGTTGGACCAATTTTACAGAGTGAACCTGCAATCCAATTGGCAAGCAGTTGGTTATCCCCATAACAGTAATGCCACCATTGCACCAACGGGCACGTCTTTCTAGGCAGCTGAGTACTACAGTTTGTAGAGTTTACATCTGAGTTGGAGTATCGGTACTTTTACCCACAAAAGCCTCCATAGGACCATCTGGCACTATAAGAGCCAGTTGGTAGGAAGGAATCTTCCAACCCAGCTGAACTGGTTGGGATATGCACTGTATCCTTTAGTATAAAGGTTTAGGTGAAGCCCCTATTTACCATCTTATGCTTATGAATAACTGGGCATGCATATGACTGAAGTCAGATGCATTAAGGGAAGAGATGTGTGCAATAAGAAAAATAAACATGACCTAATGTATCAAAGTGGGGAACTACCCAAACTATGCCTCTTAGTATCTAGCCACTGCTTTTGAATCTCATATAAAAGAAGGCCCAAACAACAATTGGGGACCTTGAGTCCTCTTCCTCATGTGGCCCTCTTTCGATCTTGATGGCAATTCTCTTTCTAATCTGTACTGTTATTTTGCTCTGAATAAAATAGTTTTGTTACTTTTATAAATCTATGTGAGCCATTATTTCTAATTCTTTGGACAAAGGGCCTGGAAACATCTGGTCCAACACCCAACCACCAGTACTCCAGGAAATTCTTGGAGCAATAACAACAGCTGCAATGGACCCTCTGGGTGAATTATGAGGGGTGCAGCTGAGGGGTGCAGGCCATAAGATGTATGCTATATTTGTTCATGGCTACCATGTCATTCTGGCCTTTGGGAAAACATGGTTAAAGTTAGCATGCTTTTCCAAAAAATAGGATAAGGTATACACAATTTAAAAATCTATCATTTTAACTATTTTTCAGTGCTCATCTCGGTGGCATGAAGAGCACTCTCAGTGAAGGCTGGGGATGTACCTGTTGGTAGATGCTTGCTTAACATGCATGAAGCCCTGGACTTACTCCCCAACACTGAGGAGAACTGGGCTGTAAGGAAGATCAGAAGTTTAAGGTCATCCTTGGCTACATAGAAACTTTGAGGCCAGACTGGGATACGTGAGATCCTGTTCCCCACCTCTGCTCCTCCCACCACCAGAGAAAGAGAGCCGGAGAGATGGCTCTGTCAGTAAAGTGCCTGCCATGAAAGCCTGAGGACCTGAGTTCAGATCCCCAGCACCCATGTACTGTCAAGGGTATCAGCACACATCTGTCACCCTTAGTTGGGGAAGAAGAACAGAGATGGGCAGATCCCTGGAGCTTCTGACCAGCCAGTCTAGTCATCAGTGATCTCTGGGTTTAGTGAGAGACCTTCTCTCACAACAAACAGACCTCTGACCTCCATTAATACATGTATATACATGCATGTTCCTTGCATGCACACACACATGAACACACACTTCACATACACAAAATTTTAGAAAGAATTATTATCAATGTTATACAATTATCACCATCATCCCTTATATAATTAAATATGCCAAGAAAGCGTGCCCAGTCCTCAAAATGCAGCCTGGAGCTTTCTGGCTAACTAATGCTAGGCTATTTTGAAAGGACTGCCAGGTGGTGGTGGCGCACACCTTTAATCCCAGCACATGGGAGGCAGAGGAGAGTGGATCTCTGAGTTCGAGGCCAGCCTGGTCTACAGAGCGAGTTCCAGGACAGCCAGAGCTACACTGAGAAACCCTGTCTTGAAAAAACAAAAATAAAAAAAGAGGCAAAGAATCAAGTTGCTTTTTCTTGTAGTTAGAGACAGAGATTGAACGTACCTACCTTGAAAAGGAGGCAATAGTTTGCCTTACCCTTATTCACCTGAGTGAGTGTCAGGAATGGCTTTTGCTATTCTTATTGGCCACTTAGCATCTGTTTTTGTTAGGGTTCCTATGTCTATGAGGAGATTCCATGACCATGGCACTCCTTTAAAGGAAAACATTTAATTGAGGTGGCAGCTTACAGTTTCAGAGGTTCAGTATACTATCATCATGATGGGGAGCATGGCGGCAGGCAGATGTGGTGCTGGAGGAGTAGCTGGGAGTCCTACGTCTTACAGGCAACAGGAAGTCAACTGAGACACTGAAGGGTTCACAACACGCTCCCACGGTCGCATATACCAGGTGGACACTTCCGCCTAGCCAGTTCCAGGTCAGGATAGGCATTTCCGGGTCAGGGCGTCTCTCGTAACCAGGATACCCAGCAGACCTGGACACCTCCGCCTAGCCAGTTCCAGGTCAAGATAGCCATTTCTGGGTCAAGGCGTCTCGCGTGACCAGGATCCGTGACGTTTCATGGCCACATAAGTGTGCAACGTGGCCATGTGATCTACACACATGCGTGGAGTAGTGATGTGACCTGGCCACACCCAGCCTTTTAAAAACTGAGCGCCATGTTCCCGGTTCCTTCTTCTTCTCCACGCACGTGTCTCTCCCACAGGCCTGCGCACTCTCTATCCCTTTATCTCTAATAAACTCTTATTAGCGGATTCTGTCGTGTTTCGTGACATTTCCTTGCAGGGTAAGAAAACAACGCGGCTAAATAACTAACAGACACTAGGCAGTATCCTGAGCATAGGAAACCTCAAATCCTGCCCCCACGGTGACACACTTCCTCCAACAAGGCCACGCCCACTCCAACAAAGCCACACCTCCTAATAGTGCCACTCCCTATGAGATGATGGGGTCCAATTACCAAACTACCACGGCATTAAAGTCCATTATCCTGTGCAAAGGTCTGGACTAAGGAGAAGCAGGGGCAGCCTTCCTAAACAGGAACTTGATGCTCTCATGACTCCAACTTCCTTTGCAGCGAAGACACACTCCTCCCCAGACTCTGTCATGTGGACTCTCTCACATGGAGTTTTGACTCAGGATCTCACAATGCAAAGAGGCAATACTTGGCTGGAATCCAATCTAGTATAGGTAGCAAACACTAGGACAGCCATCTTCAGAGTATGGACTAGCATTTCTCACCATGGTGTTCTGGGGACAATCCCCAAAGACACAAGCATCTGTGCTTATGACAGCAGCAGAGGACATCTCCACAGGCCCGGCTTGGTGGCAGAATCTTGGATGTTTTCCTGTAGGCATGACTTCTAATCCTGGCTTTCCTGATTCTAAACATGCTGAGAATTACTCAAAGGCCTTTTATAGACCTGGGTATGGTGACACATGCCATTAGTGCCGGCATAGAGTCGTGCTCTTGTAACCGAATTGACCATCACTCTATCCTTCTGACAGAGGTGAGGGACAGCATCTCACTGCTACCTGTGAGAAGGTCATGTAGAACTCAGGTGACCAGATGGGAACTTTATTTCCATGATGCTATTTCATAGCTTGATAGACAGCTCTGACATCTGCTTGGGTCACCCAAAACTGAACTCAGAAGCCTCAACAGAGGAATTTTGATTTGACCCTGGAAAGGAGGAAGTGGCCTCTGTCTCTGAGCATGAATTCCTCCTGGATGTGTCAATCCCTTACCACTCCTTTGAGTGGCCTCAGGGATCTTTCCTGGGATGGAGAGGTTCAGTACTGGAAGCGAAAGTTCCTCAATGGCCAAGGGCAAAGATGAGCATTTCTTATTTCATAATACAGCCCAGCTCCCCACTCCACTTTTATCTACTCAGCAAAACTAAGATGAGTGCCTGGAGATGCGGACTAGGCATTAGACAGACTCCCTGGTGGGCAGACAGAGAGGGAGAGGCAGACTGTGCACCTCCAAGATGGCTGGCTTCTTCCTCATCTTCAGACCTGAGACAAAAGCCTTGGAGCTTAAAACAAAGGCCTTGTGGGCTTTTTCTGCTGCTGACAGACTGGCTCTACAAGCTCCAGATTGGATCAGGACATGTTTACACAGTTGTGGGCCAATCAACCATCCTGTCATTCTTCAAACTGACTAACCCTAAATTAAGGGGAGGAAGACACTTCAAAGACTTTTAAAATTCAGAGCCCTCAAGTAGAAGCGGGACTTTGTCTCTCTGAGTACCACCACCACCACCACCACCACCTCCACCACCTCCACCACCTCCACCTCCACCTCTACCTCCACCTCCACCACCTCCACCTCCACCACCACCTCCACCACCACCTCCACCACCACCTCATCCTCCACCACCACCGCCTCCTCCACCTCCACCACCACCACCACCACCTCCACCACCACCACCACCACCTCCTCCACCACCACCACCACCACCTCCACCACCACCACCACCACCACCTCCTCCTCCTCCACCACCACCACCACCACCACCACCACCTCCTCCTCCTCCTCCTCCTCCACCACCACCACCACCACCACCTCCTCCTCCTCCTCCTCTCCTCCTCCTCCTCCTCCTCCACCACCACCACCTCCTCCTCCTCCACCCACTCCTCTGCTTTGTGGAGGGTCTTTACCTCTGCATGTCTGCTGTACATGTGTGTTTCCTTAACCTTAGTGAAAGCCTTTCTTCAACTGCTGACCCTGTTTGCTGTGTTTGAGATCTCCCTGGCTAGTACCTGTCACACTGGAAATTTTCCCTTTAGATTCTTTAAGTAGCAGAGAAAAGGAACCCAATCAAGACCCAGAACCATAACAGGAGCATCTCAGGATGTGATTAATTACTTTGGATGCTGTTGATGCAGGCTGAAGATAATGTACTGAAAACAGCAGTGTGGAAGTCTACTGACTGGTGGCATTCATCTTCAAGAATTATGAGTTACAGTCTTGTTATATTCACCAAGTGACTATCGTGAGTATGAGACAACCACTTACTACATCCATGAAGAAATGCCCATGTGGAATGGTCACATGGACCCCAAAAAATGCACAGAGCACCTAAACCCTGTTGGTACCTGGAGGTAAATATGGAACATCCTGTGGCTATGCAGGGCAGGTGTGCTTGCACATGTTGTGAGGGCAGAGTCCTGGGTCTGCCTCTTTCCTAGACCAGTTCCCGGTTACTGCTGCTCTGTTTATCCACTGAAGTAACCCAAGCATGGCACAAATCCCCTACTCCTCTGTTGGCATGATGCCTGGCGCTCAGCTGCTGTGCCTTCTCCTGATCCACAGGAGCGGTGTGCAAAAACAGCTGTGAAACTGTAGACGTCTCAGGCTCACTCCTTGAGTAAACTGTTTAAAGCTGCTGTCAAGCATGGACATGAGGCAAAGATGTATTTTGGAACTTGGAGTCCCAGAAGTGTTCTCATTCTTCATACAACCAAGGAAGAATCATGGAAGCACATTGGGGAAGTAAAGTCTAGCAAACCCATGGCTAGCGCTAATACATCCTTGACATCAGACGTAAGAGCAGAGTGCTGTGGATATTACTCTATATAAATAAAACACTGATGGCCAGTGACCAGGCAGGAAGTAGGTGGGACAAGGAGAGAGGAGAATTCTGGGAAGCGGAAGGCTGAAGGGGGAGACGCTGGAGCCACGGCCAGGACAAGCAGCATGTAAAGACACTGGTAAGCCACCAGCCACGTGGCAAGGTATAGATTTATAAAAATGGGTTAATTTAAGATAAAAGAACAGTTAGCAAGAAACCTGCCATGGCCATACAGTTTGTAAGCAATATAAATCTCTGTGTTTACTTGGTTGGGTCTGAGTGGCTGTGGGACTGGCGGGTGACAAAGATTTGTCCTGCCTGTGGGCAAGGCAGGAAAACTCTAGCTACAACATAAAGCTAAAGATGCAGTTGATTACCAGAAATGATTTTGTTTTCTGGAATGTACCCCACTCTCATGCACAGCAACATTGCTTTCTTTTTAGTGTCAGAATATCTTCTACCCACCAAGTTCTGTGTCTAGCTTACAGCCCCCGCCCTCATCGTATGTAGCTTATTGAAGTTATAACTTTCCCACATCCCCACATCCTTATGCTACTCTCAAGTGATGTCAGAATTGTCATTTTTCTTCACATTGAACACTAGGAAATAAAAAAAAAAATGACCTGCCTTTGATAATTCTTTCAATACAAATTAAAAGTATTTGTCTAGAAGGTATAAATTATATGAAATTCAAAACAAAATTGCATTTGTTTCTTTGTGTGCTTACTTACATATTCAGTTATTTTGAGACAGGATCCTGTTCTGTAGCCCTTGCTCAGAACTCATTCATGTAGAACAGGTCAACCTTCAACTTGCAGCAAATCCTCCTGCCTCAGCTTCCCGAGTGCTGGAATCCCAGGCCTATCTGAAATAGCTGCAGGGTCAGCAAGAACAGGTGTCTCAAAAAACAACATAAGGTGGCAGAGATTGAAAAAGACGCCCAACATCACCCTCTGGTACACACACACACACACACACACACACACACACACACACACTATTAAATTTCTAATGGCAAGAAAATGACATTTTTTAAATTGCACTGAGCTTGACAGTTTTGAGCACATGCCTGGATTGTCTTGGCACCTTGTTATAACACTGGTCCAGATTTAGTGGGTCTGGAAATCTGTTTTCTTCCACTCTCCCCGTGTTACTGGTCCACAGACCACATGCACTATGGATAACTTTGCCTACCTTTAAATGTTAGCCTAACCAGGGTGTGGCGTTCAATGCCTTCAATCCCAGTACCCAGGAGGTAGAGGCAGACAGATCTCTGTGAGTTCAAGGCCAGCCTGAATTCACATAGTGAATTCTAGAAATAGCCAAGGCTACCTAGAGAGATTCTGTCTCAAAAAGCAAACAATAAAAATAAAAATTAATTAATTAATGTTATCTCAAATGATTTTTGTGAAACTCCAAAAATTAAAATAATAGCTACCAGTGTTTCCCCTTGCTAAGAGGTCTTATTTTGTTATATGTTAAATATTTTATTTTCTCTGCATAGTTACAATTTTAACTAATAGTACTTATTAGCATAGGAAAATGGGGATTTTTAGATGATGTGATGAAGAGAACCTTTGTTTACTTAATGTTCAGAAATCAGGCCAGTGTCCAGCGTTTCTAAAGTAGGGTTAGGTCTCCATGGAAATGTCATAGCATTGGCAGTCCTGCTGCTAGGCAGGCTAGGAAAACTCCAGAACAAATACACATGCCAGGCAACTTCTGGTTTTTGTTTTGTTTTTCTGTTCCTCCATGTCCAGCCTGGCAAGATGCAGCAGCGCACAAACACTGGGTTTGCATACTCATTGGTCGGGTGGGTGCGTGCGTGCGTGCGTGCGTGCGTGCGTGCGTGCGTGCGTTCTCTCCTTTCTAATGGGATGGTCCTTCCAGGATTCCTTCTCTCCTTTCTAATGGGATGGTCTGCCCCCTTGAACTGAAGTTCTCAAGCTGTTGTCTGATCCCGTGTGTTACATACTGAGCTGTATCACACTAGCTTTTTTTTTTCAAGCACGATGCGATTGCCCTGATTCAGTGTCTCGTTCTTTACATAACAGCATCATGCCATTTTTCATGTCCCAGGAATGACTTTCTTACCCAGTCGCTCTTTCTCCATTGCTCCTTGGCATGGGAGATGGAGGAGTCCATACTAAAGGCCGAAAGAATGGTTGGAGGGTAGGACTCAGTGCTCGACTAAAAGTCATGAAGTCCTGGGTTCCATCGCCAGCATCACAAAACCCTGTCATCCCAGAACTCAGAAGGTGGAGGCAGGAGGACCAGAAGTTTAAGGTCATCCCTGAAGACAGAACATGACACCAACCTGGGATACCTGAGGTCCTATCTTTAAAAAAAAAACGTGCTGAAATGAAGAGGGGGTAGAAATCCTGGATATTCCTTTGAAAGGCAATGGTGTCAGCACATAGAGTGAAGCTTTTAGCGAACCACATTTTCCTCCACAAGAGAGAATATTAAAACTTTCCCCAAATGGAGAAGAACATGGCATCTTCATTTGTGATTGCAGTCATCCAGGAGAGAAATAATCACTGGAACCTGAATGGTTGAGGTGGAGCTGGGCTTAGGTGTGTAGCATTTGAGCAGTGTGGAGATAGCTGGAATGTTTGATCTACGTGGGAGGGGCCATCACAATGGTCCAGACCTCAACTCTCCTCTTAACGTCCCTCCTTCAACATTCTACCTGCTTAAAAAAAAAAAAAAAAAAAACAGACAAAAACAACCAACCAAACAAAAACCTCATTCATTTTCACTCTTCCTGGCTTATTGATGCAACATTCCTAAGAAGTCTAGTCGGTCTTACTGAGCTCTAGGTTACCATAAAAGTGTTAAGTTCACAGCAGTGTCAGAGTTCAGAGAAGGATGGGAGAGACTGAAGGACAGTTCTTTTCTCTGGGGTCAGAATGTTGCCACCTTTCCACTGAAGAGCAGCCATTAGTTTTCAGGCTCATTTTGCATGAAAGAAGTGTAGAGAATTGCAGAGCAAACCATCTGTGGTGACTATAGAGAAGGACCTCTGGAATACACTTATCTAAATTACTGCCCATGTGCCCCTGTGCCATCCCCTCTCTGTAGAAGCTCACTGGTTCCGCTCCATCAAAGAGTTTTATACACAAAGTTTATACACAAAGAAGAATAATTCCCTATCCCCTGACTATCTGCAAGGAAGTATTGTCAAGAACTGTGAGTTCCCAACCCTAAAACACTTGGAATTCACCCAATGAAAGGTCCTGCCCTTATTTCTCCATCTACACGAGGGAATGCAGTTTCTGTAAGAAAGGAAAAAGGTTGTGTTCTCTGCCTGCCTATGAAAGAAAAATAGGGACTGTGGTCCCTTTCAAGTCAAAGTTTTATTCTTAGGTCAAAGGCACCTCGGGAGCCTCCTGCCAAATGCGTTGAAAGGCTTTGTTTGGTTATCTGAAGCCATCAAAGGTCACGAAGGTCATCGTTTCACCCATGCTGGGTTTGAGAAATGTGGCCTTTCACCGCTTCTAATGTGCAGCAGAAATGAATGCTCAATGTTCGCTTCATTACCCGGTCCTCGCTTTTTCTCTTCGGACTTGATGAATATCATCACCCATAAGATAGTCATGTTGTGGCCTCTAGGTTACCTTAAAAGTCTTGTTGTTAAGTCACAACAATGCATGCTTGTCCAGACTTAGAGAACAATGGGAGAAGCTGAAATGTTTTTCTCCAAGGTCAAGACACCTTTCCGGGGCCTGCTGGTTTCTCTCCTGGATAAAGGTGACCTCAAATCACAGACAGACCATCCAGCCAGCAGCAGGACACCAGGGAGCCTGTTTTCAACAACACTCAGGAAACCCTTCTTTCTTCATGGTAAATACCAGTTAATGACTGAGAGGTAATAGAAAACTTAAAGTTGCCTAAAGCAAACATCAGAAATAAAGATTGCAGACGAGTGTAGATCCGCAAAAATTAGTGGATCAAAGTACAAAGAGGACATTATCATAGACTCAAGATGTATACCACAAGGCTAACTCCAAAGGGGAAATATTAAATAGACAGTGGAGAAATCTGTGATGTAGCTGATACCAGCATGATCAAAAGATATCGACATTATCTATCTCCTTGTGTAATATGCCTGTCAAAAACATAGCATCATTTCTGTGGTTGGTTGTTCTCTTTTTGTTTGTTTGATACAGGGTGTCAGATGACCCAGGGTGGCCTCAAACTTACTGTGTAGTCAAGAACATGGCCTTGAACTAAACCTTCTGACCCTGCTTCCCGAGAACTGGCATTACAAGTATAGACTGCTATGCCAGACAGTTCTGAAGTCTTGTCCAAAATGCATGACCTTGAATTTAATCATGAGGAAACATTAGACATGGCTTTGATGTTGTCATTTTTAGTAGTCATTCCTCATTCTGGGTTATACTCAACCTGCCTGCTTAGTGTGATAGTCAACCTGCCTGCTTTGTGTGGTAATCAACATGCCTGCTTTGTGTGACTTGAGCATCTATTCTTAACTCTTTTTTTTTTTCTTTTTTTTGGTTTTTAGTTTTTTTGAGACAGGGTCTCTCTGTGTAGCCTGGGCTGTCCTGGAACTAGCTCTGTAGACCATGCTGGCCTTAAACTCACAAAGATCTGATTGCTTCTGCCTCCCTGGATTAAAGGTGTGCGTCACCACCCACCAGGATCCTAACTCTGTTCTTTTTTCCCTGGGGCAGACTTTTCTTTTGACACCCAGACCTTACAGGTGTTTCTTCTTACCCATGTCTCAGTTTTTTTTCCCCATCTTCCCAGCTGTGGCACTTCCCATCATTTGTGTGGTGATCTCACCCACTCTTCTGCTTCTTGGTTATAGGTAGGAATCAGAAAGTTAGGAAAACACCATGGCCCAAGACCACATACCTTAAATATCAGCGTACCAATCTTATTTCACTTGCTTGCCTCAAACTCACCAAGTAGCCACACGTGACCTTTAACTTCCAATTCCCCTGCCTGTACCATTCACGTGCTGTGACTTCAGGTGTAGGCTACTATGATCAGCTTATGTGGTACTGAGATTCTAACCTAGGTTCCTTGCATTCCCAACTGAGCTACACCCCCAGCCTGGCACCCTGATCTACTCACATTCTATTGTGAGTATTCAATGGCATAGGCACCCTCAGCCCTAAGAGAGCTGACTGTATGCTAAGTTACAAAGAAAGCAGGCACTGGAAAACAATAAGCAACAATGGCAGGCGTCAGACGGACCTAGAGTAAAGAGGTGGACTACTGGACATATAATAGGATAATGTGATGCATAGCCTTTCTTTCTTCTTGTGTGTGTGGGAGTGCATGCATGTGGACATGCATATGGAGGCCTGTGGGGGAGTACATGTATGTGGATACACATATGGAGACCTGTGGGGGAGTGTATGTATGTGGTCACACATATGGAGGCCTGTGGGGGCGTACATGTATGTGGTCATGCATATGGAGGCCTGTGTGGGAGTGCATGTATGTGGACATGGATATGGAGGCCTGTGTGGGAGTGCATGTATGTGGATATGCATATGGAGGTCTGTGGGGGAGTGCATGTATGTGGACATGGATATGGAGGCCTGTGTGGGAGTGCATGTATGTGGACACACATATGGAGGCCTGTGTGGGAGTGCATGTATGTGGATACACATATGGAGGTCTGTGGGGGAGTTCATGTATGTGGACACACATATGGAGGCCAGAGAAGGACATTGCATGTCTTTCTCTCTCACTCTCACCCTTACCCTCCTGAGACAGGGCCGGTTACTGAACCGGAAGCTCATTGTTTCCACTAGGCCTACTTGCTAGCCAGTTCCTGGGATCTGCCTGTCTCTACCCCATAGTGCCAGGGTTACAGACACATGTAGCCATGATCGGTTTTTGTTGTTGTTGCTGTTTGCTTAATGTGGGTGCCAGGTATTTGAACTCAGGCCCTCCTGCTTGAACAGAAGGCACTCTTACTTAACGAGACATCTCCCCAGCTCTGTGATAGTTAAACTTGATTTTCTATAACAAACACATACAACAACAACAACAACAGAAATCAAACCACCTTTACTTATGTGTGCCCATACTTATAGATAATAAAATTTAGGGAAAAAAGACTAGAGAAGTGGGGTAAAGGTATCTTTTTACTTAAAAAAAAAAAAAAGCACAGAGTGTAGCAGGAATCTTAAAAGTACTTATTAATAAAATCAAACCCGAGGCCAGTTATGTGCTTAATCAGCCACATGCTTAATCAGCCACATGCTTAACCAGCCAAATGCTTAACCAGCCAAATGCCTCTAGATTCTGGTCCTCAAGCCTTAAATACTTTTCTGCTTTCTACCATCACTCCCTAGGATTAAAGGCGTGAGTCACCATGCCTGGCTGTTTCCAATGTGGCCTTGAACTCACAGAGATCCCAGATGGATTTCTGCCTCTGGAATGCTAGGATTAAAGGCGTGTGCTATCACTGCTTAACTAGTGGCTTTTCTGTTCTCTGACCCCAGAGAAGTTTATTAAGGTACACAATATTTTGGGGAACACAATACCACCACATCTCCTCTCTTTTTGTCTAAAATTAAAGAAAGCTTATAACTAATACAAGAAAAACTGTGTATATTGTATATACACAGACAAAAATTACATTAATGATGTCTAGTCCATTAACATTTGACAGATTCAGATAAAAACTCCATTATATATATTAACAATGTCCAGTCCAGTAACATCTGATAAACTCAGACCAAAAAATTTTCATTACTTATCTTATTTAAAACAAGTAGTTCCTTTTTAAAAGTAGATTCCATAATCTCCCTTTTTATCTTATCATATCCATATTCTCTTTTTTCTTTTCATAATACATTCAGTAGTCTACTTTTGTCATTTTTATATCTTCCCCTTTTTCTTCAGTGTAGATTCAATGATCTACCTATTTATCCTATTATTTCTTTACCTTTTTTCTCAGAGTAGATTCAAGATCTATCTCATATCTTATTCTCTTTTTCTTTTTGCTTTCTAGGGGTGAAGATATCTTTAGAGAATCTTGAAAAGAAAATTTTTGGGTTAATTGTCAAGTCCTGTATCATTTGTCCAGTCTCTGCATAAAAGGAAAGTTCAGGGCTTGTTTCAAGTCCTTGTTCAAGTAGTCTGTCAGGCTGGATCATCTCAGCTAGCCATCTCAAAATTGTCCTAAGCAGTTTGTAGTCCAAAGCAGATCTTTCAGCTTAATGGCTTTACCATAGTCCTTTTGAAGATTTCAAAGTTGCTGTTAGGTGTGGTCATGGTTCCATGCAGACTTTTTTTTTTTTGCTTCCTCTGTGGTTTGAAGCAATCACAGTCTGATAAATGTCTGTCTCTCGAAACCATGAACATTCTTCCCTAGAACAGAAAACCTTCACAACAATTTCTCCCCACCAAAATTTGTCTTGCCAAAATTTTCCAAACTGACCTTTGCCGATGCTTTCTTGTAACACGATGGTCCTGGCAATTCTTCTCTGAACCAGCAGCAGTAAACCCTTTGTCCCCGGTAGCAGCATCACCGCAGTCACCAACATGATGAGAAGCTGGCAACGTGGAGCAGTAGCCACTGCTTCCATGGTCCCACCACTGTTTGTGGTTCATTCCAGGCCAAAGCTTCTCCCAAGCCTCCTAGGCTGGCCTCAAACTAGGGATCCTCCTGCCTCTGTCTCCTTCAGCAAATCCTACCAGCCGTGCGCCACCACAACCAGCTGAGTGTAATGTGGGCCTGAGCTGGGGCTCACAAGGCCCAGGCAAACAGCTTTTTCATGAATTCGTAACATGAACGTTGGGCACCAACAGAGCAATGAAGAAAATATCTCCTTATTTTCCAATTTTATCCAATGATGTAATGGAATTGCAATAAAACTAGTAAGATACACATTAGTAGAAGACTCAACTTTCATAAGTCAGGTGACTTTGCTCCATTTTACAAAGTATCATGAGTATCATGAGTACAAAGCTCATGCTGCTTTCTCAGTAAGTGCTTGACCATTGGATGGATGACTCTAGACCATGGCTTACAGCTGTATAACCTAAGTGCACCCGCACCGGGTGCTCTCCAGTTAGTGCCTTAGAACATAAACCTCAGTGAATCGGCAGGAAGGTGTGCTTCCAAGATGTGCTAATCTGTTCCTCTTCCTCAGAAAAATTATTGCCTTCACTAATGAGGTCTAGAAGGGGAATGCTTCCGTCAGTTTGAATCTGAGGAGACAGACTCAGGCACCATCCACGCACCTTCTACAGAACTGTCAGTAGTAAAGTCAGGCTTTTGTGAATGACTTAGTTGGTGTTTTTTAGTAGTATCCTGCATGTCCTAAGAAACAAAGTCTTTTTTCTTTCTTACTAAATAAAAAAGCTCCATAATATGTCTGGTGGTTTGAATGAAAATGGCCCCCACAGACTCACAGGGAGTGGCACTATCAGGAGGTGTGGCCCTGTTGGAGGAAGGGTGTCACTGGGATGGGCTTAGACGTTTCAAATGCTCAAGCCAGGCCCAGTGTCGCTCTCTCTTCCTGCTGCCTGCTGATCAGGATGTAGAACTCTTGGCTCCTTCTCCAGGACCACGTCTGCCTGTGTGCCACCATGCTTCCTGCCACGAGGACAGTAGACTGGACCACTTACCTGTACCCAGCCCCCATTAAATGCTTTGCTTTATAAGAGTTGCCATGGTGGGAAGTTAAAGGGATTTTCCACTCTTGAGGTTAGGCCTTGAGGAAAGTCAGAGGAATCTTTACAATCTTGAGTTTGGGTCTCGAGTTACAGTACATTCGGAGATTTACAACTTTTGATTACAAAGTGCTTGTGAAAGCCCCTGGCTATCTTGACACAGCTGCTTCCCTGTAGCTGAAAGAAACGCAGGGCAAAGGGCCACCTAGAAGCAGCTGTTAAAGGTTAACCTTTGTCTGAAACAGTTGGCAGCTCCAGTATCCCTGGAATATGTGTGCAGGCTATGGGCATACAATTTTTCACATTCGGACCTTGAGGTATACCAGAATCAAACTCTTTTTTTTTATTTCTAGATTTTTTAATTTTATTTTATAATTAATTTAATTTTACATATCAGCCATGGAATCCCCTGTCCTCCCTCCTCCCACCCTCAGCCTTCCCCCCGCCAATCCACCTCCCCATTTGTACCTCCTCCATCAAAGTCTTGATTCTTCTGAGTCTATATATGAACCCGAGTCTGAGTCTGAATTTTCAACAGTTGCATATTGTGAGCAAAGAATCAAGAGTTCTACTGAAGAAATGTGGTCTTTTCCAAATCTAATCAGCACATTCATCACACATGGACCGATCATTAAGAGTATCAAAAGAATAAGTCTATCAATGGAGGGTTGTCAGCTGAGGGGAACAATTAAAGAGCTTATGGAACCAGGAAAGTGATTGCTGTCTTTCTTTTTGTCTTTCTGGGAGAATCACTTTGAGTTCTTGAGTGTTTTTCAACAACACCCGAGTGGTTAGCATAGAAACAACAGGATTCACCCAAGGCAGCACATAGCCCTCCTTGCTTCAGGAGTAGCAAGTCTTGTTCCCTTCTGTTCTATAGAACCATTTCTGCTAGAGTCTACCTGTTGTTCAAGGTGTGCAGTTGCTGCCTGGATGCAAAATAGGTCTTTTTCCACAGCCTCAGAGAGGCTCTTGTAATTGACTCAGCTAGTGATCAGTGCTGCTGCTCCTAGGGTGGCAGAACCCACAATCCCTACCTGCACCATTATGGGGACAAGGATTGGGTTTCCTCCTTTATGTCATAGCTCCAAGGAGGAGTCCAAATGCTGCCTGCCAGCCAGATCATCATAAAAATATATTTGTGGGACAATTTGTACTAAGACACAGAGTTCAGGTTGGTTTCCCATGGTATAAAGGCTACTTAATATACAGGGACATAAACCCATGGGGCAGGCATACCAAAACCCTCATGGGGTGACCAGCTGATAAGAGTTGTTTAGGTTAAGAGTATTGGAAGACCTTGAGAAAAAATATATATTTTTGCATATTGATGAGTAGGCAGTTTTGTCTAAGGGATAATTATATGAGCAGAAGCAGGTGGCATCTCTTTGAATGTTTCCTAGGGTAAGAGGGACAAGCTGTCCTGTTGGTTAGGGACACAGTCCTGAGTGTTATGGATAGCTGTGTAACCAGAAGACCTAATCCTATATAAAAGGGCAATCTAGGTTCTAGACACAACCAGCAGTCATGAGCGATATTGGTATTGGTAGAATTAAGGAGGGAATAGGTGGCCAGGACCATTTCAAAGAAGCGGTCCATAGGCACTGGTGGTTCAATCTGGTTTATTATTTTACTAGTTATAGTTAACACTTTGATTCCTGGTGAGGTGACATTCTGACATTCTGGACTATCTGGATGGTTCTGGGATGAGTTGTGAGGACCTGAATGGGAATCAGGAGAGGCCTAAAGAGGTCATGTAAAAATTCTATGGGGACAACAGGAGTCCTAATCTGTGGTTGCTATATGATAAATGCCATTCCATGGTCATTATCAGAGTCCTATAGCCTAAATCCCCAAGATCTTCCTGAATCCTAGGAGCTACAAGCTTATGGCTGTGTAGCATCCCATCTCATAACTTGGATAGTAATAGGGTTACAGAATATGGGTCTTGTGCAGGAACTATTAAGAGAAGCTGATATTGTTATTAAGGGCTCATTGTCAACATTCCAAGAAGGAGCCCAAATTTCACATCCTGAAAATGTACACCAGAACTCATTCTGACTGGAGCAGACTGAGTAGAGATAGGTAGACAAACATTGTAGATTTTTCCTTGAAATTTTCCTAAGAGACATTTAGTTAAGGCTAGAGATTTGCATGCTTTTCTAGGGTGAGAACCAAGTTGGAAGGTTCCTCTATGACCAGATCTTCCAGTTATCTGATTGAATACTAGGTCTGGCATTAGATGACATAAATCAGTCATAAAGATTGGGGCTGCCTCAAAATCTGTTTGGAATACCTCAGATGTTAGCCATCCTGTCCAGAATTCTGTAAGTCTCCAAATAAAAGTAACAGGAGAAGATATTGTGAGGTTCCCAAGAGTCCCAGAAACTAGACATGAGTAAATCAGAAGAGTCACGATAGCTTGAGAACTCTTAGTCTTATCTTCAACAGGTCCTTGGGGTGTGTGAAGGCTCTCCACTGGGCATCCGAGTTGTCTGATCTTCCAGGCTTGAGATGAGAGTGGTGAATCCATGTCCTGATCCTAGCAACTTTCACAGCAGTCGGGATAGTCAGGATCACTCTGTGGTCCAAGGGGTTCTTTGTGATATCTCCAGACGAGGTCTGCCAGTTTATGGTTATGTAGCTTGGCATGTGGCAGCTCATAGATATCTCTCAGAACTGGAAAAATATTGTCCTGTACCACCTGGAGTGCCTGGATAGACTTAAGAAACTTGTATTCAAACATCTCTGTAGTCAGAAGTTGTCCTGTGTCCAGCCCAGCTCCATAGTTTCTCAGCCACTTATAAAATAATCATTCAGAGGCTTAATATTATTTACAACTGTATGGCCTATGTCAGGCTTATTGCTAGCTAGCTCTTATAACTTAACCTATTTCTATTAATCTGTGTATCTCCACATGTTCCATGGCTTTACTGGTCTGCTGCATCTTGCTGCTCCTTCAGCGGCAGCTGGCCATGACTTCTGAAGGGAGCTCGGGAACCAGAGGAGGGGGCTGCCAAATGTGGATTTCAGAGGGAGTGTTCCATATCCGGAAGAGGGCCAAGTGTAGGAGAGCTGTTCAGTCGTCTCCAGTGTCTAGGGTTAATTTAGTTGAGGTCTCCTTTGGGGTCTGATTCATTCTTTCTATCTGTCCTGAACTCCGGGGGTGGAATGTATAATGCAATTTCCAATTAGTTCCCAATATTTAACTAAATCTTGTGTTACCTTAGAGATGAAAGCTGGTCTATTGTCTGACCCTATTACAGAAGTGTGGTGATATATTGTGTACCCTAATAAAATTTGCCTGAAGATCAGAGAGACAAAGGAACAAGTCACTGCCATGTCTTACCTCTAGGACTCCTCAGCCTGAAAAGCCTCCAGTTCCTGTCTCCTCACGCCTTATATACCATTCTCCACCCAGCCATCACTTCCTGGGATTAAAGGCACGTGTGCTTCCGAAGCAAAATCACAAGATCGTGCCACTGCTGCCTGGCTCTGTTTCTCTCCTAGACTGAGTCAATCTCATGTAATCTAGGGTGACTTTGAGATCCAAATGGATCTCTGCTTTCTGAGTGCTAGGATTAAAGCGATGTGCCACCACTGCCTGACATCTATGGTTAATCTAGTGGCTTGTTCTGTTCTCTAATCTTCTAGCAAATTTTAATAGGGTACACAATGTACCACACAGAAGAAAGTCCATACCCCGGGATGAGTCCATTGATGATCTTCTTGACTACTGTGGATGCTGTCTCTTTTGGAGTGGAGAAGTACCTATAAAGATTAGGAGATATTTATACCCATATTTGCCTGGTTTACCTTGGTGAAATCCACCTCCCAGTGGACTTCAGGGGAAGTTCCTCTTTCCTTCTTGTTTTGAGAGGGCTCTTTATTTTATGGGTTAGTAGTCTGGCGGGGGAGGCATTCAGTCACACAGTCCTCCACTAACTGATTTATGTTGAAATTTTTGAATTTTGAGTGGCCTAGGAATTCTTTTAATTTTCTTTGGCCTAAATGTGTCCTCCTGTGGATTTGGCAGATCAGGGACTTGGCCACTACAGTTGGCAGGATGAGTCTTTCATCTGTAGTATACAACCATCTGTTTTTAACCTGGGTGTTTGCCATCTTGGCAGAATAATCTGGCATCTTGGACAACGTATTGTCTGGTATTGTTATCAGTAAATTGGTAGTGGCCAGGCAGCCTCCTTGGCTGTATGATCTGTTCTCTATTGCCCTGGGTTTCACAAAAGTTTCCTTTCTGATATCCTGGGAAAGAGATGATGGCCAGTCTTTTGGGGAGCCAGAGAGTAGACAATAAGTCTAGGACCTCTTGTTTATTATTAATAGTTTTCCCTTCAATAGTTAGCAAGCCTCTTTCTGTAGCTTGAGTTTTCCTGCCTTGCCCACAGTCAGGACAAATCTTTGTCACCCGCCAGTCCCACAGCCGCTCAGACCCAACCAAGTAAACACAGAGACTTATATTGCTTACAAACTGTATGGCTGTGGCAGGCTTCTTGCTAACTGTTCTTATAGCTTAAATTAATCCATTTCCATACATCTATACCTTGCCACGTGGCTGGTGGCTTACCGGCGTCTTCACATGCTGCTGGTCATGGCGGCGCCTGGTGGTGTCTCTCCGCGTCAGCCTCCCACTTCCCAGAATTCTCCTTTCTCCTTGTCCCACCTACTTCCTGCCTGGCCACCGGCCAACCAGTGTTTTATTTATTGACCAATCAGAGCAATTTGACATACAGACCGTCCCACAGCATCTTTCTCTGTAGATGACAATGGACATGTGCTGTGGTGTAGACATAAGTTTCTGTCCCACCTGGTCCCACAACTGTTCAGTCCCAAATAAACACACAGAGGTTTGTATTAATTATAAACTGTTTGGCCTATTGCTCAGTCTTATAACTAACTAGCTCTTACACTTAAATTAACCCATACTTCTTGTCTAGGTTTAGCCATGTGGCTTGGTACCTTTTCTCAGTCCAACATTCTCATCTCACTTCTTCTGCTTCTGACTGGCAACTTCTTCTCTGCCTTTCCTCTTCCCAGCCTTCTCCTAGTTTGGTCACCCCACCTACACTTCCTGCCTGGCTACTGGCCAATCAGTGTTTTATTAAACCAATAGGAGTGACAAATCTTTACAGTGTACAAGAGCATTATCCCACAGCATTCCCCCTTTTTTTTCTTTTCAAAACAAAAACCCTGAATCTAATCTTTGTTTAGCTTTTTCCTGATCATTATTCATAACAATTTGTAACCAACATTTTAAACAAAGACAAACATCCATAACCCACCAAATAACCAAAGCCCACCCACACACCCCCAGCTCTTGGGAATGTGGGCATAGTTTTCTCCATACTGCCTCCTGTTGGCCTTGGGCGAAGGCATCCCAGGAGTTCCTGAGAAAATTTTGAAGTAATGACCAAGTCTTCTGAAGACCATCAGTAACTTTTGTTGATAGATATCACCTGTCAAGTTTCAGGAGGTCTCCCTTGACCATATCTGATCCATATTAACCTGGAAGGAATCGACAATCTCTTGTTTCCTGTAGAAACAAAAGCAAAACCGATTCTCCAAAGCAATGTATCTTTCAAGGATGCTGCAACCTGCCCAGAGGAGCAAGATGTAAGTACAAGTAAAGCCATGAGACACATGGCGATACACAGATTAATAGAAATAGGTTAATTTAAGATGAAAAACCTAGGCATCAAGAAGACTGAGCCATAGACCAAACAGTTTTATAACTGAATAATTATTTTGTAAGTGACTGTGGGACCACAAGTGGGAGAGATTCATCTGGCCTACTGGGCTGGGCAGGACGGAGAATCTTCCACCTACACCATGGCAAAAGCATATGGCGGTCCGAATAAGCATTGATAGTTTTGTCTTTTTCTAATTGTCTTGGTTAGGGAAGTCAGTTCAGCCTTTTGTGCTGAGGTGAAAGAGGGGCCCAGACAGCCTCTGAGAATGTCACTATTACCTGCATACCTGGTTCCTTCCTGGATGAAGCTGCTGCCATCCCTGGATCCAGCCAGGGGATGTTAGTCAATTCTGGTCAGATTCCATGTACTTGCTGCAGTATCTCTATGCAGTCATGGATGATGTCCGAATCTGGGTTAGGCAGCAAGGTCACTAGGTTGAGACAAGTGCTAATGTGAGGGGGTTGAGGAGCAAGGCCTGGTAATATGTCAACCGGGCCTTGGTCATCCACCAATCAGGGGGATTATTGAGAACCCCCTCTATCAAGTGGGGAGTAGTATGCTTAGAGGTTGCTCCAGAGTCAGTTTGTCAGCATCCTTGACCAAGAGGGCTGTAGCTGCAATGATACAGAGGCAGCTGGGCCATCCAGAGGCCACAGGATCCAACCATTTGGATAAATAGGCCACAGGCTGCTTCCAGCGTCCAAGGTACTGAGTCAGTACCCCTCAGCTAGGCCCACTCTCTCATCTACAGATAGCTGGAAGGGCTTATTTATGTCTAGCATAACAAGATAGGGGCCTTTAGCAGAGTTTTCCTTTATGGCTTTAAAAGCCCTTTCTTGAGCCTCAGTCTAGAGGAAGGATTCCTCTGTTCCACAAGTGGCCTCATATAGTGGTTTGACCATTTTAGAAAATCCTGGTATCCAGAGTTGGCAGAATCCAACTCTGAGCCTAGAAATTCTCAGATTTGCCTTCAGGTCTTAGGGGCTGGGATATCCAGGATAGTCTGCTTCTGGGAAGGTAATAGCCATTTCTTACTTTTTTTTTTTTTTTTAAAGAATGTGTCCTAGGTACATGACTTCTGAGATGCAGATTTGGGCCTTTTTAGCTGACACCTTATATCCTAGATCATCTAAGTCTTGCAGTAAGTCTCTAGTTGCCTGTAAGCAAGAGCCCTGGTCCTTGGAAGCAATAAAGAGGTCATCTACATATTGAAGGAGGCTTACCTCAGGGTATGATGCCCACTATTCCTTCATATCTCAATGGAGGACCTCATCAAAGATGGTTGGGGGTTTTTGAATCCTTAGGGTAGGCAGGTCCTGGTGAGCTGCCCACTGAAGCCTTGGTCTGGGTCATGCCATTTGAAGGCAAAGATGGGCTGGCTCTTAGCCTCCAGGATTAGGCTGAAGAAGGCATCTTTATGAACTAGGACTGAATAAACTTGGAGCTCTGGAGAGAGGGAGCTCAAGAGGGTATAGGGGTTGGATATAACTGGATGAATATCTTCAACCCATCTGTGAGTGTCCCTGAGGTCCTGCACTGGATGATAATCATTGGTCCCTGGCTTTTTGACCAGTGGAAGTAGGGTGTTCCATGGTATCACAGGCTGGGGGAGGCCAGCTCCCAAGAACTGCTCCAGGGTTGTGAATAGAAGACCTCAGAGAAGCGAGGGCTTAGGAAACTTTTAAAAGGGTATTTAGAAATAACTTTCTATCTATCTGACAGGTAAATAAGGAAACACACCTGCTCTCTGAAGGTAACTTTCTCTTTTACTTCATCTTAAAAATGTTCTCTCACTCTTTTCGTCTCTACACAGTTACAAATCTCCATACAGCCATAGCTATACATCTCATTTTCATAGCTCTCTCACCATATATTATTTTACACAGTTCCTTCATGTTCTCATACAGCTCTTCACACAGTTCTTATACATAGCAGCAGCTCTTTCACACAGCTTTCTTTCTCACACATTCATTCACATACATATATTTCTTCTATATCATTCATTCACTCTTTGCTCATTCATTCTCTCACATTTCCCTCACCTTCTCTAATGCTTCTTCTTCGTCGTCTCTCACTCAGCACACGTACATTTTATTCACATTCTGTATAGCTTCCTTCTCTACATTGCCATTGCTGCTCTCATAGCCAAACTCTGGACAATATATGTTACATTTTCGGGGGTCTGACACAATCTCATAATACATGATAAGGTAAGTCACACAGGTTTTCTCAGGCTAGGAAGGTCATGCTGACTGGTGAGTTGTGCTTGGCTAAGCATGTAGCCCTTTCCTGGACAGAGAGTGACTTTGAAATTCAGGACTTACAATAGCAGTAGCAAACTGAACCTTGAGTAGAAGGGATTCATGCAGAAAGAGAATTATTGGAGGAAGTTGCTTCAATTTTGACCTTGATTCATCAACAAACAACACCTGGGATCTTGTCTTTGTGTATTTTCTGCAGGGGCAGCTTAGTCTGTTTTGAATTTGTTCTAAAGTTTAAAATTAGCTGTTTTTTGAGACTGAGAATACTGTTACTTTCTTGAGTTATTAAAGAAAAAATAATCTGGTATTATTTCCATACATCAGAATTATACAGCTTAAACAGAAATCATCTTCCTTACCATTCACAGCTAAGTGTGCCCAAAGATGTAACACATTACCAGTGAGTGAGTCGTGGAAGGAACCCCACAGCTGTTCTTTTTAGGGAGTATAGTGGTGGCACATGAGAAAGTTACAGGGAGAAAACAACCATTTTCCACAGCCAGTGACCCCATGGCCTTGCCAGGTGAGGCTCCCCAACAGGAAGTTATACATCTGGTGAGTCGACTTGTCAAACACTAGCTGTCACCTTCTGTATACCCCCACAGCCCTCAGCACCATGGAGACTGGTGAGGCACTAGAATTCCATGCTCCAGGAGCTGGTTGATATTCTTAGTGATGCCCAATTTGACTTGGGAGTCATGGGGTACTACCTTACCCAGATTAGTTGGGCACTTGCTTCTAAGATAACTGAGACTGGGGGCTGCTGGATTGCTAGCTCTGGGAGACTGGTCTCTGTCCATGCTCCAGGGATGGAATGTTGGAGTTCGAGCATCAAAGGACACAACACCTACAGTAAGCATCTGTGGGAAAAGCCTGTATTATTCTTCTAGGTCCAGGCATAAGGCATAGACTTCACATCATGGGTAGATCATCACCCTTTTCCCAGTAAAATGAATTTGAACTTCCATCTTGGTCAACAAGTGTCTTCCCAAGAGGGGTAGGCGCATTCAGGGATAACCATGAAGAATCGTGTAACCTTTTTGCTTTCCAAGTCCACAGTTTGTTTTGTGGTCTGTGGATGTATGGCTGTCCCTGTAGTCCCTTGAACAATGTTTTTTTGTTTGATAGAGGCCCTAGTGGGGTTTTTAACATGGAATGGTGAGTTCCCGTGTCCACTAGGAAGTCAGCAGTTTGCCACTCCACTTGTAGGGTTACCTAAGGCTTGTGGAAGGACCTCAAGCCTCATCCCCTTCAGTCATTAGGCCTGCCAGTTTGAGGAAATTTTGACCATTTTTAACATCTTTTTTGTCCTTTCTTTCTCTGGGGACATTCCTTCTCCCAGTGGCCCATTTCCTTGTAGTATGCACATTGATTCTTTTTGAGACAGGGTGCTTGGTGTTCTCATTATTTCCTTGCCCATTGTTTATTTGGGACAGCTGTTGGTCCCTGAGTTCAGTGTACCACCAACTCCTGTCTGCTGCCAATAAGAACTTAGCCAACCCTTAAATGTTTGTCTATCTTTGGGTGCTCCTCTGTTACTATAAACTTTGGTGGCTACAGTTACTAATTCAGACAAATTTTTACCTTTGAATCCATCAAGCCACTGAAGTTTGCCTTTAGTAGCTGGAGCTGCTTGGTTAATGAAAGCCTGATTGATTGCCATCTGATTCTCTGGTACCTCAGGATCCAATGGAGTGTAGGAATGATGTGTTCAACAGGCATGCAAGAAATGCACCCCGTGGCTCATTCTCCTTCTGTACTACCTGACTCACCTTTGGCAAATCTGTGAGCTGTCTAGCAGCTGCTCAGTGCCCCCCCATAAGAATCTGGTGATAGACCTGCAGCTGCTCAGTGCCCCCCCCCATAAGAATCTGGTGATAGACCTGCAGCTGCTCAGTGCCCCCCCCATAGGAATCTGGTGATAGACCTGCAGCTGCTCCCTACCTTCAGCTGTGCTTTAGTCCCATCCCTTGTCAGGTCAGGAAGTGGGGAAGGTAGTATTAATAGTCGTCTCATCATCCATGGCGCAACCATCTTGCCCTGGGACCAGCTTGCAGCATCCTCATCAGATTCTATCTCTTTCCTCAGTGGTAAATAGAACCTGGAGGAGCCGTTGGTAATTGTCCCAAGTCGGATGATGGGTGAACAAAACAGAATCAAGAAGAACTATGAGCACTTGCGGCTTCTCACAGCTGTATCGGTCACTAGTAGCAAAGAGAAAATAGGCTAGGCAAGGTTTGCCCTCCACATTGGGTGGATCCTGGTGCAGAGGGGAAGAGCAGTAGAGGCCTAACCTATTTTCTCTTTGTGGTTCTCCTGAGTATGGAGGTGCCTTGGCCCAGGTGGTGAATCAAGAGGGGAGGGGAGAAGGAGGAACTCTGGGAAGGGCAGAAGGTTTAGGAGAAGGCAAAGTCGTAGCGAAGCCAGTAGCCATGCTATTCCCCATTTCAGAGAAATTCCCCACTTGCCTATGGGGTCAGAGGTTATAAGGAGGGGGAGGGGAGTCATCCAGGCCAGGATCAGAAGGGGAAGGCAAGTCTGCAGGAGTACTGGAAAGGTTAGACTTTCCTTTTGATTTCTTCGGTTGGATGGGAAAAATGACAGTCTTATTCTCTGAGGAAAGAATTGGGGTTTTTAGCCAGGATGGGGTTTGACTAGGAGATAGCACTAGGTCACAATGTAGGGGACCTGGTCTGGATAGCCTGGATGGCTAAAAATGATGTCCTGCACCCTAAGAATAAGTTTAAGATCAAAGGAACCTTCAGGAGGCCATGTATCTCAGAAGGCTGGCAATTCTAGTGAAAAAAAGACTCTAAGTCGTCCAGGTTTGACATGGGCAGCAGAGACTGCTGCTGCATCCCCAAAGTCCTGAAAATGAGGAAGTACAAGGTCCAAGGGGGCCTGAGATTTAGAGGAAGCTCGGTCCATGGTGGGAGTTAATTCACAAGCAAGTACAGTGAGGAGACCAAAAGTAAACAAGACAACAAGTAAACAAAAGTGGGGAGACAAAAACCCGGTAGACATAGACAGAAGAGTGCTGCACAATGAGCCATATGGTCCACAAATGAACAACCCAATGGCCAGAAGAGGGGTTGAGGCATCCCCCATTCCCCTCTGGATCAGAAGTCAACAGCATGTCCTCCTGCTCTCTATTGAGCCCCAGTTTGCCTGGACACCAGATACAGAAACCAGAGAAAAACTTATCAATCAGCCAGAATCAGTAGAATAAAATTGCCAGAGACTGGGGTGTCCTTGCAAAATCCTGCAATCCCAGATGATCTCCCAAAATGTTGGGTCTTCCAGACCACTGAAGTTCATTAACCAGAAGCAAGGGTACCAAAACTTCTAGCTAGCTAGGGCCACAGGCAGAGTTTGGGATTCTGACACTGTGACCATGAAAAGGTGCCACAAGCCTCTTTTTATAGTAAAAGACCACACAGCAGGTGGGAAATTAAAGGGATTTTACACTCTTGAGGTTAGGCCTTGAGGAAAGTCAGAGGAATTTTTACAATCTTGAGTTTGGGCCTTGAATCACAGTACATTCTAGGATCTACAACTTTTGATTACAGGGTTTTGGTGAAAGCCCGTGGCTATCTTGACTCATGCTACTTTCCCCCATAGCTGAAAGGAATGTAAGGCAAAGGGCCCTGTAGAAGCAACCTTTGTCTAAAGCAGCTGTTAGCTCCAAATCCCATAGAATATGTGTGTAGGCTACAGGTGTCATGATGCAGCAGGCAGGGCCTTTGGAGAGTTGGGAGCCAAGGTGCCCCATGGCGGGTGAGGCAGACATGCCATGTAGACGTGGTGGCGGGCTGCAGAGTAGCAGGATGGAAAGTCACTCACACCCCAGGCACAGCATCCACGTGTAGAGTTTATTATAGAAAAATAGAGAGAGAGAAGAAGAGAGGAAAAGAGGGACAGACGAGAAAGGGAGGGAAAGGGGAATCGGAGATGTGCACACCTCATGGTGGAGAAGGGAGGAAGGGAGGAAGCAGAGAAAGTGGAAGGGAAGGGTTTTCTTTTTTAAAGAGGACTTTACGTCAGGACGCAGGGCGGGTCCCCAAGGGGCGGGCCAGAATACCAACAATAGGCATACAATTTTTCACACTCCTGGGCTCTTCGCCATCTTGTGGAGTCAGACATTGGTTGGCTACTCCCACGAGCTCTGTGCCACCATTGACTCAGCATATTTTACAGGCAGGAGATTGTAGGTCAAAGGTTTTGTGGCTGGGTTGGTGTTTACATTCCTCTTTTGGTGGGCTGCCGAGTATCTATCCACACCAAAGGCACTAGAATGTAAGGATGAAGGCTCCATGTAGGCACCAGCTTGACTTCTCCATCCTTGAGTTGTGAAGGTGGTGTCCCTGGCAATGGAGCCCTGCAGTCTGTTTTCAGAGAGCAACCCATTGTCTTCGCAACAGGTTGGGTGGTTTGAGGATTTTCCTAGGACCCCCTTGGCCAACAACTCAATTGAATGCCACCCAGTCCTGTTATTGGAAGCCTCATTTGGTGACAAGTGATAACCAGTTGAGACTCCATATCCCCCACTATTAGGAGACCTCATTAGGATCATCGTCCTCATCATCCTTCATGTATTTTAGGAAGTTTCCACTGCACTAGGCTTTTATATCATCTCTCAAATGCCCCTCAATTCCAGCTGGCTCTCCTTGAATCCCCTCCCCCAACCCTATCTCTCCTCCCCCTCCCTACCCAATCCTCCTGTTCCCATCCTCAACCACCCCCAATCCACCCATAAAATCTATTATTAGCTGCCGTTAAGTAAATGATAACCAAGTTACAATCCATAGACCCAGAGATATTAGGTATAGAGGAAGCATCTGGGGTGGAGAGAATAACAGACACATGGATCTCCCTAGGAGACTGACTTTGATTTTCAATTTGACAGGATTTAGAAACACCTAGAAAACAAACACCCAAGAGTGTGTTTCCAAAAGAGGTTTAACTGAGGTAGGAAGACCCACACAAGATTTAAGTCATGGCATTCATCTCCCTCTGCTTCCTGAATACAGGGAGCATGTGACCAGCTGCCTCACATCCCAGCTGTCATGTCTTTACCACCATGCTGGACCACCATGCCTTCAAACCACAAGTCGAACCAGTCCTCTCTCTTATTGGGTCTTTTGTCCGGCATCTTGCCACAATACTGGGAAAAGCATCTGGTGTCAATGGTAACTCTAACTATTACTATTTTAAATAAGATTCTTCTGTATCATATGACCAGCATAGCTTCTAGTACATGCTGTTGTTCCTGAGCTAGTTGGTTGGTTATCTCTAACCTAATCAACAGAAAACATAAAAGGCAGGATCTTAGGTAGCCCAGGTTGGCCACAAATTCACTATGTAGAAAAGGGAGATCTTGAATTTCTGATCCTCCTGCCTCCACCTCTTGAGGTATTACAGGCATGTACCACCATGACTTTCTGATGTAGTGCTTGGGTCTCCTGAATGCTAAGAAACTGAGCTATGTCCCTAGCCCGTGATTTGCTCTTAACTGACAAAGACATGTTTCCTTTTATAACTCAATGGAGGATGGCAAGTTTTTGGTGCCATGGTTTAGTCTGCAGAGACTTTTTATCCTCATGATATATGAGGTATTGGTCTGGTCCACCACACGTATATACTATTGTACTCACAGGACCCGGAGGAGAGGAGGAGTAGGTTGTGCAAAGATTCTTCTCCGGGAAAAAGTGAGCTGCTGTGCTGGTATCAGCCACACCAGGGATAGAAATGAGAGAGTCCATGAGAAAGCTTCCTCACAGGGGCAGAAAGAAGAATAAAAACAAAGCATTTGCCAACTTTCCTAGAAGGCTTGGCCTAAGGCAAATGCCTATGACACTTCCTTCCCTCCTTCCTGTTCCTTCTTCCCTCCTCTCCCCTTCTTTGTCTTCCTAGTTAACCTCCTTGCCTTTCATCAAGACTAAAATTTGAGCCAGATCATAGGACTTAATGTTTGAAAGATTTATAACAAATAATAGGGAAGAGATGGATGGATGGATGGATGGATGGATGGATGGATGGATGGATGGATGGATGGAAGGATGGATGGATGGATGGAAGAATGGATGGATGGATGGATGGATGGGTGAGTGGAAGGATGGGTGGGTGGGTGGGTGGATGGATGGATGGATGGATGGATGGATGGATGGATGGATAGACACACCGGTAGGCATGGTCCCATTGTAAGACAATACCTTTGTCTCATATGAATAGTCACTCCTGCATTGTTGAGGCTATTTTCAAATCAAGTATTCCCAAGCTACTTTGAGGCATGCACACTGATTTCAGAAATCAAGTTACACTGATATTAGGGCTTGAAGCCATGTGTAGGCTCAGAGATGTCTGTTCTCTCAGATACTAACCAAGGTATCTGGGTGCTGTTTCTACTGAGTATCCTGTTTGCCCATAGCAGCCCAGTCCTGAAGCCTGGGTATAGTACCACACTTTGAGGAACAGACAGAAATTCTGCGGTATGTATTTGTGCTCAAAGGAAAAAATACAGTCTTCATTTGATTTGTATTCCCTATGTCCTATACTTCTGTCAGCACTGCCATCTCTGGAACTTACTGAATAACTATTTAAGACTATGCCTCCTACTCTAGAATCTGTTCTGATCAGGAAACCACTGAGAGTGAAAGGAATCATAACCAAGTGCTTCAGAGGAAATGGTAAAAACAGCAGAAATTTAGTTTCTCAAAATTCTGTATGCAAACCAAGTGTTTGAAAAAAATCTTCCAACATCCTGACTTGATAGCTATCTACAAGCTTTTGGATTCTTCCTGTGTCTCTTTCACAGGTCCATCTTCTCTGAGAGTCTGTGGATTTCTTCATTGGATTTCTGACAATCCTAATCACATTGATCATACTGAAAAAGACTTTGTTTCTGAATGAGGTCACAGTTACAGATAGTGTGAGGGAATTAGGACATCAGCATCTTTGGTGGCCCTATAATCTCAGAACTCAGGAAGCTGAGGCAAGAGAAACATTTGAGTCCAGTTGTCTTAAACCAACCTTGGCAACATAATGAGGCAATCATTTCTTAAGAGAAAAAAATAAAAGACAATTCATCCCACAACAAAGACTGGGAAGGAGAGTGTATCTGTAAAGATGATAGGGAAATTATAAGCAAAATGGTAAGCCAGATCACTCAATTCTATCATAGGTCTAATGGGGTTCATAAACAACTCCAGGGTGAGCTAATACATTTTTACAGGCAAGAGAAAAACTTCTATTTGGTACACTGTGTGCTAGAAATCGACAAATCAATATTATTCAAGGTGTGTGGACAGAAATATTTTTTACACAATATTGCACACATCCTGTAGACTACACCTCATAAGAATGGGGACATTAGCAAAATGTTGAAAGATGTCCATCTTCTTCCTTGGGGCTGGGTCTTGGAGTGTGGTTCTGAAAGGTCCTGTGTGTCTGCTGTGGGATGTTTTGTATGTCCTGTGGGAGCCCTTCTTGGGTTCTTTGTGGCGTTACCCAGCAGGTCCGTATAGAGGATGATTAGGACCATGGGCCTGAGTGCAGGTGTTTGAGATGGTCTGCACTTGGCTGTGCTGGGGGATGGTCTGTATGTCAAGTTGTTCTGATTGGTTAATAAATAAAACCTGATCGGCCGTGGCTAGGCAGGAAAGATAGGCGGGACTAACAGAGAGGAGAAATAAAAGGACAGAAAGGCAGAAGGAGACGCTGCAGCCGCCGCCATGACCAGAGAGGCTGTAGCCGCCGCCATGACCAGAGACACTGCAGCCGCCGCCATGACCAGCAGCATGTGAAGATGCCGGTATGCCACCAGCCACGTGGCAAGGTATAGATGTATGGAAATGGATTAATTTAAGATAAAAGAACAGTTAGCAAGAAGCCTGCCACGGCCATACAGTTTGTAAGCTATATAAGTCTCTGTGTTTACTTGGTTGAGTTTGAGCGGCTGTGGGACTGGCGGGTGACAAAGATTTGTCCTGACTGTGGGCAAGGCAGGAAAACTCTAGCTACATGTGTCTGTTTTTGACTTCTGCCTCTAAATGATTGAACTGGTCTCACACCCACCTCACAAATGAGGGGTGTTCAGAGCCCATAGAAGTACAGAGAGCTTGTACTTCTTGGATTTGTAGATTAGGTCCTGGGAATGGTCTTCATGCCTGTTTGCTCATAAATACTGGCCTAATAAGCAGCTCTGTGTGTGGCAGAACTCCAAACATAACACCCTGGTATAATCCACTAACTAGGTTGTGGGGAGGCAGTTAGTTCCCTTCTATGTATTAACTCCCAGAATTCTTAGAAACTACTGGGAAAGACCTAATTGTTGCCCATGAGCAAACTGCACTGGTCAGTTCTGTTCCATGGGATCACTGTAAACCCCACAGCGTGGATAGTCAGTCACAGGGACCTCCCTGTCTCTGAGCCCAACCTCTGTCCTTAATTCCCTTCTTTGCCTGGTCTGACCTTTGTTTCTGAGCTTACCCTGAACCAGATTTCCTACTTCTTCTGGATGTTTTGATCAATGCCTGAAGACTACACTGTCGCTCCTTCCTTCTCCTTCAGTATCCTTCCAGATGTTGCCTCTGGGCACATCCTTGGCTCCAGGTGCTGCTGTTGAAATGTTGTCCTTACACCCAGTGGTCACCCAGGTCCCCAGAATTCTACCTGAGACTCATGCCTCAGCTTTTCCACTCTGAACATTTGGATTTATTTATTTATTTTCTCTCCACAGAGCTTCAGGGACCAGTCTCCTCAATGCCCATTTGAGCAACTAGATGTCCATATCAGCACTGTAGCGTGACACCTGTTTTCTCGTGTTTCAGCTCGAATGGAGAAAACCAAGAGGCTCTGCCCAAGCAGGCATGCTCCAGTCTATCCCTCACCCTCATCCACTCAACTGCAGAAGTCCACACTTCCGCGCTTTGACTTTGCCCTCCTTGGAATTTGCAAACAAACAGAGTTGGAGATAGCAGGAAAGAGCCTACTGCAGCAAGACCAACCTTGGGTTCTCCTGGAGAAGCTCAATGTAAGAATGACTTAGCAAAATCTTTGTTTTTCTAGTTCATGGCCTCCTCCTCCTCCCCTCCTTCCCCCTCTTTTCTTCTTCTGTTTGTAGCAGTGACCATGATACAGCACATTCACAGTTTTAAGTCAGTGTCCTTGAAAATTATCAGCAAAAAGTCAATCTTACTTAAATCAGGAATTTTTTTTCCTCTTTCTTCTTGTTTCTCTCTTTTGAAACACAGTCATTACAGCCCAGACTAGTCTATGACTCAATATATCACCAAGGATGACTTTGAACTTCCAATTTTTTTGCCTCCACATCTGAAGTGCTAAGGATTACAAGCAGGGACCATCATGCCCAGTTTTCATGATCCTGGGAATCAAACCCAGGACTTTATGAATGCTAGACAAGCACTCCACAAACCGAGATACATCCCTAGTTCCCTAGAGGAGGCAATTTCAAATATTCAGCTGGGGTTGGTTTCCAGTACATAAACTCAGTAGAAAATAGGAAGAGCATTGCCTGCTGCTCCCACTACCATGCTTTGCCATCGTGGTGGACCATCCTGCCAAGTCACAACAAAGTCACCTTCCTCCTCTAAGCTGCTTCAGGTCAGATGCTTTGTCACCACAACAGGAAACATAACTACCACTTCTTCTATTAGGAGCTGGACCAAGGACAACAGAGCTTTCCTCACGTGTCTAGATGCCATCACGGCACACCTGAGGGATGATGTGCCTGGTGTCAGCAGCTGTCTGTTGGCCACAGGAGAGCCAATGTTTGAGTATAGATGCTGCTGCCCACGACACCCTTGGGAGCTTGGGGACAAAGCAAGAGTCCCCTGGTTTAACAGATGGGAGTGGGGCCAAGATAGCTACCTGGTTTCCTTGGCCTTAGCACCAAGGGGATACAACTTACAAAACAAATCCTTCTTAGCTATGTGAGGCTTGAGTCCCTGGCTTGCTTTCTTCTCTCAGTTTCATTGTCTGTCTCTACAGGGGAACCCATGGCTCTGTGGCAATAGGGTTCTCAGATTGGGGAAACTGGAGGAACAGCTCTAAAAAAGCCGCAGGAGAGCATGTCTCTATGGCTGGTCCTGACACAATCCCTACAGGAAAGCCAGAGATGAGCACATGAATGAGGTTAGGAGATTCAGCTGCAGCTCTCAATTCCTTTGTATTTGAATCTGAACTACAGGGAGAATACTGGAGAGTCTCCTTGTCACAGATGTCTAATCCTAAAGTGTTTTTTTTCTACCATCAAATTGGAGGCCATTCTTCTCCCTCTGCTTTTTCCTCTCTTCCTCCTCTTCTTCTTTTGAACCAGGCAGGCCTTGAATTCAGTGTGTAGAGGATGACCTTCAGTGTCTGAACCTCCTGTCTCTATTCCTGAGTGCTGGTATTACAGGCATGCGCCACCAGGCCCAGTTTATGGATGGGACCCAGGACTCCATGCAGGTTAGACAAGCACTCTATTGATTGACTTGTTGCAACAGCCCCTGGGCCATTCTTGACAAGAATTTTCTTTTTCTCTCTAGCCTAGGTCTTGAAGTAGGAGACTTTGACCCATTCTTCTCCCTTTCTCCTTAAGTTCCTGGAGCACGAGGTCTGTTTATTCCTTTTGCAAGTCCTTATATCATCCTCTCTCACCATGTCCTCTCTTGATGTGCCGTGTTCAGTGTGAAGGATACAAGGAAACCGTGACCCCACTCCCTGTGATCCAGATGACACTGAATAAACCTACATTGTGTTGGTGACATTCACTGACTGACCTGGCTAGACAGTTTTGCTTAGGCTTAATTTGGTTTGGTTTTTCTCTTAAGGCCAATGCTTTGATGAAAGGCTGCCAGACATTATCAGCCCTATTCTCAGTGAAGTAATCCCCAACAAGGATTCAAAATCTCTACAAACATGCACCCATACTACAACTCAAGCAACAACCTAAGACCTGACAAAAATTAGCTCATGGGCTGTAGAATCAGCTCATGGACTTGGTAATAGAATGTTTGCCTCAAATGCACAAGGTCTTGGGTTTAATCCCCAATATTGCAAAAGTAAAACATGTAAAAAAAGGTTGCTTTGGTGGGCTGATTGCCCTTCCTTATAGCTCCAGAAGCAGAAACCTCACCCACTCTCATCCACCACCCCAGGAAGTGCCTGAGACTGAATTTACTTAGCAAAACACACCAAACATTCCAGCAGTATCATGATGACTCTCACTCAGTGTTCTCTAAGCCTTCACCACTGCCCAGCTGTGCAAAAATCAAGAGCAGGATAATCCTGGGAGCTCAGAGATGCTCTGGCTTGGAGGACACTGTTAGCTTGACCTTGGCTGAGCTAATTCAGTTTTCTCTCATCTTCAGACACAAACCCAGATCTGCTTCATTGCATTGGTTTGAGAATAAAATATGCTGACACTTGAACTTAAAAATCTGTTTTCTTCTAAACACCTAAATCATTAATCTGTACTTTTAAGACTAATGGACACTGGAGTGCTAACACCCTATCTCAAAGGTTAATATTAAACACTTGTATTGCTTTTGCCCTCTTAGAAGTTGAGCAATAGACACCGTTCATGTGTTGACTTACCAAATGCAAGCAGAGCACTGGAGGACCAGCTGAACAACAATCATTATCATCGGTAAACATACAAAGCAGGCAAGGACTGAGGCTCTTCCTTCCCTAACAGAAAACCCTTATCATGGGACTTCAGTAATCCCATCACAGCTAATCTCTGCTAATCATTCACTATTGCATCATTCACTATTGCGTGACTTCTGCTCCTTTGGTTATTTTGAATTGAATTTCAGTTCTTCAAGGCCAAATGGGCTAGCCAATGAGGTGAATGATTTACCTTTTTGTTATCCCTTCAGGCATCACTGCCCTTTAAGGTTTAAGGTCTAGAAAACAAAGTAATACATACTTCTTGTCTTAGGAGTTTGAAATTCCATTGCGAGGAAAAGACAGTTTGCGGGAAAAGCAATCACGTTAGGGCTCAGAAGGGTGGCCCAGTCCGTAAAATACATGTGACCTGAGTTTGATGCCCAGCATTTATGTGTTAGCAATGTGTGGGCAGTGCATGTCAGTCATCTCAACACTGGGAGATGGAGCCAGGAGGATCCATGGGGCTTGCTGGTTAACTAGTGTAGAAGAATCAGTGAGATCCAGGTTCAGGGAGAGACCCTATCCCCAAAAAAATAGCATGGAAAGTAAGTGATTGAGAGATGCACCTGACCCCCGTCTCTGGCCTCCACATTGATTTACATACAGATGCATAAACATGCGTTAAATACCAAGGGCTTGAAGAGACAGATGAAGAGAATAGTTTGCATGAAGAAGCTCTCAGCTCTTAGTGTAGGAGACAAATAAAGCCAGAAGGAGGACCTATTTCCTCAAGTCAAAGCACAGAGGCAGTCATCTCAGCTCCACGTGTCCAACAGAACCTGTGACAGGCCACGCACTCCACTAACCGAGGACCCAGTGTGTTCCTGCTTCCTAGGGGGTCTTCACACACTGTCCTGGCAGCTCCTGCTGAAGTGTGTGAGAAGCCTGGGGCCTCAGTCTCACTCAGTGCATGTGAATGGTTTGAAATATAGAGTCAGATTTTCCTGGACTGAGTACTGACTGGTGGTACCGAACATCAGAGTGAAACCAAAGAAGGACCCTTGAAATCCACTCTAAAGATCTGGGAAGAGATTTCAGCTGGTAGAGTACTTCTGATGCAAGCATAAGAACCCGAATTCTAGCCCGAGCATCCTCATAAAAGCCAGGTATGTGTGCTAATCCCTGAGAAAGGAGAGAAGGGAGACCTCCTAATTCTGACAGCCAGCCAGCCTAATCAGCTATACTGTCTTAGAAACGGGGTAGATGACTCTGCAGGAATGGCAGTGCAGGCTGACCTCTGACCTCTACGGCATATGCACTTGCCCCCTACACACACATGACATGGAAACTAAAGTTGATCATCAAGTCTGGAATATATAAATGTAGAAGTATAAATAAAATCAGTCATCAGGCTGGAATATAGTGACAGTCTATTAGCAAGTGAAAAAATGGTATACGGAAAGTCTATGGTATGTAGTGAACAATGGGTATCTAAATTAGGGTCATAGTTCCTTAAAATGAAGTGCTTCTTGAAGACAAGGCTTTGGGACATCCAGCATCTGCTCCAGTTAACATTTATGCTAGGAACGATGATCCAAAAATCACAAGGATGGTTGGTGCTTCTCACTACCTTCAAAGAACCTCACCCAAAGAAGGAAAAACAACAACAAAACCAACCACCATGTTGTAAAAAGCTTTTGGTGGGTGGAGCCAAGGTACCTCATGGCAGGTGAGGGAGACATGCCATGCAGACAAGGGGGGCAGCAGACCAGGAGGCACAGCAGAAATTCACTCACACCATGCAGATGTGGCACCCACAAGGAAAGTTTTATTAAGTGGGAAAGGGAGAGGGGAAGAAAGAGAAAGCAGGCACGGGCTGAGGAGAGGAGAAGAAGAAAAAGAGAAAGGGGAGGAAGGAGGTGTGTGCTACCTCATAGCAAGAGAGGAAGGAAGGGAGAGAGAAGGGGAGGGGTTTCTTTTAAAGAGGACTTTATGTGAGGTGGCATTGTCTGGGCGCTGGGCGGGCCAGGGGAGGGTCCAAATGCTAACACTTGTGGCTTTAATTAATAACGCGGGGCAATCCAGAAACCAGTAAACTACAGTTGTCCTGAAAGAACCTGGTTTCTTTTAGCCATGGGATTGATAAAGTCCTAAATTTGGGGGTTTGGGTTGCAATATTGCAAGACAAACTGCTTTAGAAGCTTCTCCGTTTCTTACAGGGGTGTGAACTGGGAAGTGGAACCATGAGAACTGGAATGGGGACATTTGTGTGGATTGAGATGAACACAACAATCTTCAAACTCCAAGGCTTTTAGTCTCCATTGCAATGGGACCTCCCTCCCTCCCTCCCTCCCTCCCTCCCTCCCTCCATTTCTCTCTCTCTCTCTCTCCCCTCTCTCAGATCTGAGAAGACAAGGCTCTTTCTCTTGACTGAAAACCCCTCACCTGCTGTTTTACAGGTTTATGCTCTGAACCAGCAACTGAGATAAGCCCCTCCCACGGATGCAGGGGTGAAGCAGGAGAGCACACAGTAACTCAACTCCTGTCATTCTGGACTCTGTAGTGCTGAATTTTGCTACCTCTAACATCTGTGCTGACTTACAGGTAGTCTCTACTTCTAAGAGAAGAATGCTTCCACTGGCGAATCCATCAATAGTTCCAAGGAAACTGACTATTGGCCATTTCTCTTGTCAATGAACAAAGGAAACTTGAATACTGAATATTACTAACTTGAATAACTCAGTGATTAGGGGAAACAGGTTGTCACTGCACAGAGTAACAAAGACAGACCACGTCAAACAGAGCTCAGTTCTCTGGAGTGACTCTTCATACCTCCAAGTCTAGTACCAGTATTTTTAAAAATGACTGCAACAAGCCAATGACAGCTGGATAAACAAGGACTCCGATCCTTCTCGCATGGGGATGTTGGTCACTCTTTTAGGCAAACAATTGTGCTTGCCAAGTATCCTGGAGAAGATCAAAGGGGAAATGGGACAGGGAGTAGAAATAATTCAACTACAGCCTGATTGTGCTGCATCCATCATAGAAATGAGGATTATGGGAGAGGAATCATTTCCACTTTGAATTATTATGACTTGTCTAATATCTATCACTCTAATACAATACTCGAGATAATCAATGCGAAGAGGAATGGTTTATTTTAGTCAGGGTTCCAGAGGTGTCAGCTCATAGTAGACTGGTCCCTTGATTTTTGAGACGGGGACAAAACAGTCTATTATGGTAAGAGTGGGTGGCAGAACAAGCTGCTCACCTCACGGTGGTCAGAAAGCAGAAAGGGAAAGAGAGGCGGAAAGGAGTTAAAACTGAGAGGCCGAAAGAGAGAAAGAAGGGTGTCTGGGTACCAGGGTCCCCTTCAAGGTCATGTTCTCACTTCTTGTAAGCAGGTTCCACGGTTTCCCAAGAGCCACGAGCAGAGGAACAAGCCATCAACATTCAGGACTTTCCTGATCCAAACTACCGCAGTGTTCACTGTGTGGTCAGCATTTTAGTTTATGTTTAAAGATGTCCACTTAGGATTAGACCTTTTATGACCATCTTCTGTCTCTCTTTCCTCTCTCTCTCCAGGTCTCCTGTATCCAAGGCTGGCCTCAAATTCTCTATGGAGTTGAAAATGCCTTTCAACTATTTATCCTCCTAAACACCCTACTACTTGTACTTCCATCTCCAGGATCTTGAGATTACAGGGAGGTCCCAGCTTGCCCAGCTTATGTGGTGCTGGGAACTGAATGAACCCAGGCTTAGTACACACACACACACACACACACACACACACACACACACACACACACCACATTTAGAATTATCCAGTTGAAGTTTGTTTAGATGACGCTAATCTTGATGGTAACATCACAACTTACCAGGAGCTGATGGGGCTGGATCTGCCTTTTGCTGTGTACCAGGCTTCCCAGGGTGCTGGCTGTTGCTTCCGCCCACAGAGCTTCCTCCCAGCCTGTTTCATCTAGCTCCTGTTGGCCTTGACCTCCACATCGAACAGCAGTGTGTTGTCATCCGTCTTCCTCGTGGTAGATTTGGTGATTAGGAGAACTTGACAACAAAGCAGGGCCAGATGTCTTTCTCCTAGGGACCTGATTCCAAATTTATACAGGATCTGTCCAGAACCACAAGGTCTGTGGCTGCCAGAATGTAGGTGACGTACAGGTCTTCTTTACTGGGACTGTAGAAACCTCTAATGACTGTCTCCCTGATCTTCTTGACCTTTGGTTTCACCTTTGAGAAGGACAGGGATGTCCTATGCATTCAAAGCCATCTTGGTGGAAAGGGTGCTATAAGGATTATAGATGGTGCTTTAATTTATAACGCACACCTGTATAAAGAACTAGAAAACAATTTACATGAATCAGTGATGTGCTAGGTTCCGGTAAATAAATTCAGAGTTTTTATTTTAACATCAAGATGAATAAGTTCAGAAGTGGTGTTGTGCCAAGAGCATTAAGTGCAATTGTGAATACACTTAGTGACACTAACCGAGCTCAATAAAAAGGTACATTTTATTTTAAGTGCATTTTCCTACAATGTTCTCTAATGAACAAAACTATTCTTACTGAAGGACCCCCCCCCCATTTCCCATTGTGCTGCTCTCTAATACTTACATCAATAAGCTTCAGGTGTGTAGAGACAGGACAAACTCCAAATATGCCTCCCAAAGGACAGGGTTGGGAGTATTACGAGATTAAAAAACAGGTGGCTAGCTGTGGTGGTACATACCTATAATCTCGACACTTGGGAGGCTGGGGTGAAGGCTGAGGCAGAGGACCATAAGTTTGAGCCCAGCCTGAGCTAGATAGTGAAACCCTGTCTCCAAACACAGAATCTGGGGGGTTGTAGTTTACTGGTATAGCACGTGCCTACCATGTATGTACAAGGCTCTGGGTTCAATCCCTAGCACAGCAAGAAGAAAGGGGATCTCAGGCATGAAGAAAGATGAAGGTCGGGGGGTCGGGGGGCAGTGACACAATTGTTGGTCTGCACATGTAACTCAAAGTGCGTGGCTCTTCACAGGAAGCATTTTCAGAAAATGGAGGCATTGCAGAGATCCAGCAGTGAAGACCTCCTGCATCCAAAGTCACCCACGGGACATCTACCCATACCCCAGTGAATTGTCGGTGGTGGCAGCCAGTTTGATAGACAAAGGCAGTCTCGGAGGTCTTGAAAAACAACTTGGGCACCATCACTACTGTGTCCCCTGTGTCAAAGGATGTCTACAGCAGAAGTGGAGATTCCCTGCCAAGCTGTGTGGCCTCTAAACTTAGTAATAAAAGCAAGCAGCTAATAGCCATGGCAGGAGGGGTCTGTTCATGCTTCTCCTCATTGTCATTGTAGAGACCAGAGGTCCCTGCACGCACAAGAGGGTATATAGAGTAGCCACAGGGCAGGAATGCACTTGGTCATCCATGTTGCCTGCCCCAAACATACCCTTTGGTCGGCTCGAGAGTCCTGGCCCAGGACTCTCTGGAGTACATATCCCAGATGATCTTGCTGGTTTGTTTCCTGGGTGTTTTGTTTGTCAGCAGGGTGCACCATAGAAAGACTACAGAAGGCCCCAGGGGGAAATGGAGAATTCACTCTGGCGTCCACCAGCCTTCCTCCGGCTTCTTGGGTCAAAGCCATTATCACCACCGTGACCCTGCCAACACTAAGAGCAGCCAGCAGTGCCAGCCCAGGGGAGCTGACTCTTGATTAGATCTCCTCAGGGGGTCTACGTAGCTCTTAGCCACCCACGTCCCTTCTCCCATCCTCTGGGCAGTGATTGTGTGGAAACCTGGCTGGTGGCTAAGTCACTGCCAAGCTCTAAGTTGCTCCATGCTATGCGACAGTGGTTCTCAGGCTGAGTCTTGCCCTGGGTGAGTCTGTTTCAAGTGAAAATGCAGAGGCAGGATGACTCTACAGCTCTTTTGTACATGTAGACACCACCGCCCAGCCAGGCCCAGCCATGAGCAAACTGATGAATAGCTTACTCCTGCAGATAAAAACGTGAGTGAGTGAGGGTCCGTAGGCAGGAGGGCAGGATAGCTTCTAACACACCCTGCTGCCCCTTTATATGATGGTTAATGCTCCTTTCAAAACCAGCGTTCATTAAAATAATCCTCTGCCACCCCCCGCAACCAGAATCGTATGAGGAACCAACCAAAATTGACAAGTAACTCTGACTCAGCTTTTTAGGTGACTTAGAATGAGTTATCTGCAAGAAGCATTCTGTTGTTTTTGTTTTGTTTTGTTTTTACATGTGGCCCATGACCTCAAATTGCACATATCGGGCAATGTTGCCATCTCTCTAGATGATGATCAGTTTTCACTGTAGAGCAGGTCTTAGTTTCCTTCGTCAGACCTGCTGTCTTAGTTCACAGAGCCCAGCTTTGCAAAGCCTGTGCAGTAGCTCTTTACCTGCTCCAGGAAACATTCTCTCAGGCTTTATCTCCTGGTGGTGCATATCAGCTTGCTCTCCATGGGGGGCAGGTGCCCATTGCATCTGAAGAGGACTGCTGAAGAGAACCTGTCTCCACTGAAAGCCATCACAATGCTCAGAATCTCTGTGACCAGATTAAATCTAGACACAGCCAACAAGGGAATCAGCGCCTTGGAAAAGAAAGAAGGGACTGGTCAGTTTATACCACGGAGGATGAAGAAATGGAAAACAGTAAAGACGAAGGACAGAAATGGAGGGTGGAGCGTACATGTCATGAGAAAGCTTTGCAAGAACAGATGAACACATGTGTGCCTTTCCATGACATCAAAATTTGTTGAGTAACAGTAAAGTACGTTATGGCAGGTTAGTGGACGGACCTCAGTCTAGTATTCCCAGTGTCCTTGGTAGCCCTGGCTAACACCAGCACAGGCCCGTTCTTTCTAATCATCTTTAATATTTAACCCACTTTTAATTGTATGTGTGTCTGGGGGATGGGGTGGGGTTACAGAGGAGCTAAAAAGGGTTTAAAAGGCCACAGCAGAGTTCAAGAGGTTTCAGAGAGGCCTGATAGACAAGAGCAGAAGTTGCTGTAGATACAGAAACTGTCTTTGCAGAATAAGATAATAAACCAGCTGGAGGTCTAACTGCCACTGTTGTCACCACCACCACAACTACTCCTACCACCATCACCACCACCATCACCACCACCACCACCAACAACAACAACAACACCATCACCACCACCACCATCACCACCAACACCACAATCACCACCACCACCATCACCACCACCACCATCACTACCACAGCCACCACCACCATCATCACCAGAGGGTCAAACTGCATATCAGAGTTGAGTCCCAAGAGTGGGTTTCACTGGAGACTGAATGACAGCAGACAGATGGACAGCAAGTCCAAACAGGTAAATGGACAGATGGGCAGATGGCAATTTAAGTAGGCTACATTAATGGGAGTGGGTCATGCTGAGCTGACCTCTTGAGTCAGTAGGGAGTTCCCTGACTGCTAGTGTCTTGACACACAAGCCAGGTGACACATGAAGAGCTTGAGAATTTGGTGGGAACTCTTCTGCCACAGTGTCAAGTGCCCCTCTCTTTGTGGTCTAGGTGAGAAAACGTCACTCTTCCTCAGTCTGATGTGTCCAGTGAGTTCTTGGACCTGGCTTCCCTGATGTCATTTACTGTACTGTGTACATTTATGGTCCCATTTACTTTGTACGTTTATAGCATGGTACCCTTTCTGTTTCCAGGAATGCGTTAGCTGTCAGCCTGGGTCAGCTGGGTCTGCCTGTGTGGTACCCTTTACATTTTCAGGAGTGTGTTAGTTGTCAGCCTGGGTCTTTGGGGAGTGCGGGATAGATGGGCCTGTTCACCTGCCCACCAGGTATGCAGGCATCCTCCATCTTCAGCATGGAGGCAAAAGCTACCCATAAAGGAGAGTCTCTCAGAGCAGGACACAACCTGGTCACAGATGAAGAAAAGTAGGAGCATACATCTCAAATAAGATTTAAAAACTGGCAATAAGTTATGAAAAATAGAAAATATATGTACACATAGACTTTGGTGGCTTGTCTTTGTGCAGTGCTGAGACTCGAACCCAGGGCTTCAAGCACACTGTGTGCAAGTCTTCTGTCACTGAGCTATGGCCCTCATCCTTTAGCATTTTCAAATATGATGAATACAAAATGGTGTGTATGGCATTGCCTTGCATATTTTATATATATATTATATTTGCATAACAAGTTCTTAAATTTTAATTGCATAAAGTGCAATCTAAGTATGTTATTGCTAAGAAAATCATACAAACTGAAACTTTAAAAAATATTTAAAGTGAATAAAAATGATATTTTAAGAAAAATATTTTTCTAAAGAAAAGCAAGAGCAATAGGGTTGAACACTGTAAACTGGATATTTGCTGTCTGCTCCATTCATAGGTTGAAGCCCTAACCCTCAGACTGACTGTGTTCTGCAATACTGTTATTGTAGAAAAAAAGGACCATAAAATGAGAACACAAAAAACTGGGCTCTGAAAACACCGTCTTCTGGACATAACAGAACTGCCTCACTCATGAACTCATAACAGCTACGGTTGCCAGCACCAGATCAAGCCAGTCAGCATTCTAGCATGGAGTAGGGAAGGCTCCTATCCCTCACTGTGAACAGCTTCTTGGTGAGGGAAAGCCTGTCTTCCTTGGGATATACTTCCTAGAGGGTGGACCACATCCCACTGGATGACCTCACACGCAGAAGTACACATGGACAGCACAAACAAACAGATACAGAATTGGGGGCAGTGTGGGTGACTCTGGGAGGTGTTGGGGATGAGGATGATCGAAACACGTCATATGAAATTCTCAAAGAAATAAATAAAGTGTTTAAAAGCAGAAGTGGGCTCAGTTTGATGGAATGCACTTACAAGACCTCTTCTTCCTTGTGAGCATGAGGCCAGTGCCATCCTCTCTCCCAACTCTCACCAAAAAGCCATCTGAAAACATTGAAAGAGAACAAGCTGTTGTCAAAGCAGAAGCAAGGACACCAGAATCTACCGCGCTGACACACCTGGCCCAGATGTGGAATGAGCGGGCCAGGCAAATATGACAGGCCCCTGATAACTCAGTTCACAAGCAAAGGGCAATCAGTCACCGAGGCCCTGACAATGGATGGGGAGAATTACACATATGCCTGGGCCAACTCCCCTTCCCCCTCTGGGACTGGTCCTGACTTGTCCAAGAATGGAAGAGCTATTTTTTGAAAAATATAATAGCATAGACAAAAATCTGGCAAAATTAATTAATAAGAGAGAGAAAGAGATTGAGAGAGATTATTAAAATTTAAGGTGGAAAGGGAATTTTTTTAAGGTTATAACAGAACACTGAAAACAAATTGATGCTAATAAAACTCAACAATATATTTTAACTCAAAATAGAAAGCAGCTTTCTTACCTCAGCAATTCAAAGTGGTTTGCTAAAAATTACAGGAGGCTGGAGTGGGGTAGGCTCCATGGTCAAACCCTGGCACTAAAATAAACAAGTAAACAACAGATTACAAGAAGTCATTGTTGGGGGTTAAGCTTTTGCAATGAGATCCAACAGGAAGTCCAAATGGAATTATTCCTGTTTATCAGGTTTGGGGCCACAGTTTGATTTCCACAGCAGGCCTGCCTTGAGGGGAATGATAATTTCCTTCGCCTTAACCATAGCGCTTGATATTCAAGAAAGGAAGAAAGTAGTATTAACTCTGATGACTTAACATTACCCCTGTAGCTCAGTGCATCTCTCAGCCCTCATCAGAGAAGCTTCTTCCTGCACTAGACGGCGATTTAAAATTTGTCAATGCACAGGGGATAAGGACCTGAAGGGTGCTTAGCCCTAAATGGGACATCTGTGTCCCACCCCCTCCCCCAGGCTCAAGAATCATCAAGGAGGAGCCAGCAGAAAGACTCTAAGACCCGAGATGGTGGATGACCACAGGGAAAGAGTGCTTTCTGAACACAGAGGGTGGTTCATGGGAACACAGTGCTGTGACAGACCTGTTCAAGACCAAGCCAGGCATAACTTCAGCACCCAGAGGGGGAGTGGGCCCAAGTCCCACCTCTAACCGAGGAGCCACTGTGGATTGACAAGTGCTGGGAGAGGCAGGGTGTAACCCCTGGTAGGCTGACCACACTCCAGGGAAGAGTCCACACCCTAGAGGATTGGAGCAGCACAAATTGGACTCAGTGGCTTGAAAAGAAATGGGGGGTCATGAAGTTTGGTAGCTAGGGATGTGGGAGTGGGTCGGGAGGAATCGGGGTAGGGGTGAGTATGGTCAAAATATTTTGTATAAAATTCTCAAAAAATAATAAAAATATATTTTAGGAAGGAAAGGGAGGAGGGGGGAGGAGGGAGGAACATTAAGTAGCCTGATGTTGTCTGTCAGTCACTGTCAGCGCTCTCTCTGTCTGCGCCTTATGAAGATGTAATTTGCAAGCGAACAGTGTGATTTCTGGTATTGTCTCTCTTTCTTTAACTCTTCTTGCCCTAGAACTCGTTTCTGCTCCTGGAACATTTACTGTTTTTTTAAAGCATTTTTTAAAAATTAATTTATATTATTATTGTGCATTGGTGTTTTGCCTGTGTAAGGGTGTTGGTTCCCTGGAACTGGAGTTACAGACAGTTGTAAGCTGCCGTGTGGGTGCTGGGAATTGAACCCAGGTCCTCTGGAAGAGCAGTCAGTGCTCTTAACCACTAGGCCATCTCTCCAGCCCCCATTTACTGTTTTTTAATAGGATGAAGAATTGCCTGACTCTAGAAACAAAATAAGTTCAACTAAGATTAAAACTAGATGGAATTCTTGTCATTTCGTCTTTTGACTCAAATAATAATGTAATTACATTTTTGTTTATTGTAAAATAGAGATCGGTAAAGCTTCATATATCAATAGATTGTAAAATTACTGAGTTATAATCAATACAACCCATAATTAAGTCTCCCAACCACCCAAAAACATAGACTACAATTAAGAAGAAAAAAATCCCTTAACCTATTAAAAGGAACCTACAGGAAAAGTCCATCAAACATGAGAGCTGCTGGTTAAAATCAGGAGGCACCGTGGCAATACCAGGAGCTGCTGGCGTCCCAGGGTTCCTGTGTAGAACCAAAGTCTCAGAGGTCTTTAACATAGAGAAGGCTTATTATTTCCTGCACACACACACACACACACACACACACACAAACACACACACATACACACAAACACACACACAAACACACACAAACACACACACATACACACACATACACACACACAAACACACACACATACACACACACAAGCACACACACACATACACACACACACAAATACACACACATACACACACACAAGCACACACACACATACACACACACACAAACACACACACACACACACACACAAACAAACACACACACATATACACACGCACACACACACATACACACACACATACACACACGCACACACACACACACACATACACACATATACATACACATACATACACACGTACACACACACACACACACACACACACACACACACACACACACACACTGCAGTGCTGAGCCTGAACCACAAATACAATTTGATGAGAGAAAAAAAAAAAAAAATGGATCCAAAAGGAAATCATGGGATTCAAGAAGCAGCAATGGTCAATTTGGAAATGCAAATTTTTAGAAATTTTGGAAATGTGGTTGGGGACACACTCATACTACAATTTCAATGCTTAGGGGAATTATTTCAGGTTTTTTTTTTTTTAGATCATATCCTATGATCTAAAGTATTTATTATTTATTATGGATATTTTCAAGCAAATATAGCTAGAAGTAGAGAGAGTAGGACCATAAACTTTTATGGTATGAACTTTAATATATATATTTTGTCCATTTTGTTTTGTTGTCCACTTTTGCTGGAGTGACTCATAATTCACCCAGCTATGCCCACTGGCATGTGAGTGGGGTCCAGATGACATCTCATATGGCCAGGCTGGCAAAAACAGACTGTATTGAGGCTGGCCTTGAACTCCTGGCTTCCTGCTTCCACTTCCTGAATGCTGAGATTACAGATGTGAACCACTGTACCCTTTCTATGTGGATCTCCAGGAAACAATTGAAACACACATCATTATCTCATCTAATAATCCTTTAAACATCCTGGCGCTAAGATGGGTAGAGACTGCTTGTACCTGTCTGCCTCACTACCCATCTGTCTTCAATGCTGTATTTCCGGGAAAACTCTTTACTTTTAGATATCCAGGAAAACAACTTCAGTCTTATTTCTTTATCACCCCCTTTGTCATTACTGGACAATAATTTAATCAAATATCTTTCCACCCAGCACTCGAAATTAAACGGAAGTATTTTGGACTACAAGTGGGAACCTACTGAATGCCTGAAGTGGGCGGTGTAACCTACTAGACGCCTGCAGCAGTAGCGTGAGCTCCCAAATGAAAGACTACCACAGAGGCAGCTTGTGAGCCTGGAACTGAATGGAATACGTTAGTATCTTGGTAAGTGCAAAGATACCAAACAAGCATGGCCAAGAAATGGAAGACTGGAGAGAGATGTATTACAGTATTACAGAAGACACTGTTTCCAAAGCAACGCTCTCCTTAAGCGCAGGAACCCTGGGGATTTCATTTAGGGAGCCTATGCAGACTCATTCAGGAAAACATGCTGGGGGGTAGGCACATTCCTGAGCATGCTCAGTTTAAAGTCATAGTTCAAGAATGAAAGATGGCAGAACTATCTGGGGACTTTCCGAGCTCAAGCTTATGGAGCTCTGGAGTATTCAAAAGGTTAAACGGGCAGGAACATGGGCATGCTAAGTTTTCATTGTAGAGTTGGCAGGCAGGAATTCTGGGCATGCACAGCTTTTATCATGAAATTTTAGCTGTGGGGGAGGGTGGATAAAAGGATGTTTTGAAGGCACACACCCCCGCCCCCCAAACATAAGCATTTGACTTTAAATTTGTCTACCTGTTCAGACTAATACTACCTGTCACACTGTGGGGTTCCTAGTTCTGGTGCAAATGCAATGCTGTTTGTCTTTGCTGTGTGTTCTGTGCCCAGTGTAGCTCAGTTTAAAGGCAGAGAGGAGCGTCAAACCCACCTCTGACGGATTACTGTATCCTCTCCAATTCTGCCATCCTCCTGCTGCTGCGTTCACTCACACCTGTCTCGATCGTGGTTGCCGCTTTGCTGCTCTGATCTTTCAGCTTTTATTAAGACCAATTAGAATTCGTACTACAGAGACATCTGAAGGAAAGGAACAAATCATCCACAGAAAATGTCCCAAGAAAAAGAGTAAATTGGCCTAATGGTATACCACACCTCCAACAAGATAGAATTCCATACATCTTCCCAAATGTTTGTTTCTGCTGTTCTCTACAGACATAAAAGGCAAATGGTCTTTTTGTAGTCCCAGTTCAATTAAAAATTAAAGCTGGCTTTGGAGTTGGAGCATGGCGCTGTCCTTCTCTAAACCCAAGCATGCTTGTTAAAGGAAAATCGGAAGTCTCTGTCTCATGTCAGAAGAGTCACCTGATATGGGACAGAAGAAAAACCAAAATTAAGAGACTATTCTATTGCCACTAATCTCAAAATTCTTTGGTTTTATTTTGACTCTTTAAAACTTTTCTTAAGGTATAAATATTATCTCAAAGTTTATAAGATTATTATATATCTATATATAAATGTTCTGTTGTGATATTAGTGGTCATATAGAATACTAACTAATTCTAGAAATAAGCTTTATCTGGCTTCCTGTATGTGATTTCAGGCTTGAGTCAGAAGCAGATAACTAGGAACTAAGTTTGTGTACCCTGGCTGTCTTTAACAGAGTGTGGTCCTTTAACCTCTCAGACATCTGATGTACATGACATTTACAATATTTAAGTTTTCTGCAGTGAACCATGACCATTCCTAGCAGTGACCTTTGAGGTCTCCAAGAAGATGACGGGGCCCTGCAGTGATGAATCCGCCTGGACTGTGATAACGCCACTAAGCTGACAAATACCATACTAAGATCAGCTTCAGACTACAAACTGCTCAGGACAACTTCCAAGCGGTTAGCTGAGATGGTCCAGCCTCATAGACTACTCCAGCCAGGACTTTAGATAAGCCCTCCACTTTCCCATTGCACCAAGAATGAACAACAGCCAGCTCTCCCAGAGCTTGACCATTGTCTCCATTTTCTCAGGGTTCCCTAAAGATGTCATTGACCCCAGGCAGCAGGAAGTAATTTTAAGAACACAGCACCACATTCCCAAGAGGTGAGAGGGTGGGTTTTGGTCTTTTGGTGGATTATGGATGTTTATCACTGTTTACCTGGGTTAGTTGCAAGCTGTCATTGGTCATGGTCAGGAAGAAAACTAAGCAAAGGAGGTTTGATTCAGGGATCTTCTTCTGAAAAGATAAAAAGGGGGGATGTAGGAATGATAGGATAAAAGGGTAGATTATTGAATCTACTTTTAAACTAAAAAGCAACTACTAGTCTCAAATATTTTATGTTGGTATGGATTTTTGCATATTGATACAAATTTAAGGTTGTTTTTGTTGTAATATTATACACATACACACACACACACACACACACACACACATATATATATATATATATATATATATATATACATACATACATACACTCTTGTTCAAAGTATTGTACCTATACAGCTCATCTAACAATGTAATGTACATCTTTAGTCCTTGAAAGTTATTATTACAAACTATTTAATGTAATTAAGAAATGCAGGTTAATAGTCATCTATAACAATCAAACTTGTAGTCATGCTAGGTATGTTTTCAAGGTCAAACAGATATATTTTAGATAGATAGGTCATCTTAGAACACTTCAAGGATTTGCAGAATATGGCATTTAAGATGTTTTAAGAACATAATGCTTTTCATGACAGTGAGACATGTCTGCTCCTGGCAGCACCAATCTACTTCAGAGAAAATGATGAGCACCAAAGAAACTCCATGGAGTTTGCTTCACTTGTGGCAAAGTTAGCCACTGGGCAAGAAACTGCCCTCACCTCAACTGCTGACAATATGCTGTCCAAACTGGACAAGCAGGACAAAAAGAAGACAACTGCCATACTTTGTCATGACAAGGTAGGACAGTCCTTCCAAAGTCCTGCTTCACAGAACAGAAGGCCTGGAGGCTAAAGATGGATGCCCCAGTGCTGCAGAGGGAACTGGGTGACTGTCCAGGCAGCCAGATGCCGCTCATTTCTATAGTTTTGGAGCTTGCTTTCTCTGCATGCCTGTTTACTCAGGTAATATTTTGTCCTTCTCAGGTCTCTGATAGGGCTGAAGATTAGAGAGTTATTTTGTTTTCTTTGTTACCAAATTCAGAAAAGAAACTTACAAAAGAGATGTAAAGTTTATAAGGTTGGGAGACATAAAAGCTTAAGTTATTCATATAAGAAAACGTTTTAAGGTCTAAAATGATATTTTTAGGATGGTAATACAAGTTATGGCAGAAAGTGGTTTAGGTATAAAACTTTGGACTCATCGAGATAGGTTAGATAATAGAGTAATTTCTCCAAATCTGTCAAATACAAATGGACTGGATATTGCGAATGTAATTCTTACCTGATAATTGTTCTTATTGTATACAGTTTTACTGTGTTAGAGTTAAAATCTTTCCTTTTTATTTAGACAAAAAAGATGGAAATGTTGTAGTATATTTGGTTGTACTGTAACAGTCCAAGACTGTTAATAAAGTTAACCTTGAATCAGAGGGCAGAGTCGATGACTAGCTGACTGGAATTAGTCACAGAGGTTTTGGAGGACCCAGGATATGGTATGATAGAGAGGCACAGGAAAGAGTAGATTAGAAAGATGTGTGGGCCCTTCTGATCTGGGAGGTGGAGGGGAGGGTCAGCTGTTTGTCCCTCCACTGCTTTCTTATCTATCAAGATTTTACCCCAAAATCTGACTCCCGGGTTTTTACTAATAATAGAACAATTTAGAAAACTGCTTCTGCTCCCCGCTCTTCCAGAGGCCCAGAGTTCAGTTCCCAGCGCTCACATCAAGTGGATCACAAACTCCAGCTCAGGGGGCTCCAGCCCCCTCTTCTGGCCCTGTACTGTCTAAACTCCAGAGTTGCTCCCCACAATCTCTTTCTCTCAAGTTATCACATTCTTCCTTTTACCAAAATTCTCCCCATTAGCACGTGGACGTACAGCTTTCCCTGTTAACAGACAATAATAGTGTTCTCCGGTCACTGCCCCACATTGTTTGTTTGTTTTCTCAGAAGGCCTTTAAAAAAAATTGTCTTCACTCACTTTTTCAAACTCAGCTTTCAGTAATTCAAAACTAGTCCACACCAATCCTGGTCTCCCCTCTGCTACGCCACAACCCACTTTTGGAAGCTTGTCTGAGTACCTCCCATGGCCAATTTGAGGACAAAGTCATAGCAACATCTGGCCAGCAGTGGACCACGTAGCTGAGGGTGGACCCGTAAGATTGTAACGGAGCTGAAAAACCCCTCTCACCCTCTACCTCTAGAGAACCTTTTCTGTCTTGGTGTGTTTAGATACTCCAACACTAAGAACTGTGTTACAGGGCCGGCGAGAGGTCTCGGCAGGCACAGACATTGCTGCACAAGCCTACCGACCTAAGTTTGACACCTGGATCCCAGGACGGAGGGAGAGAACTGACTCACCAATTTGTCCTCTTACCTCCACACGCGAGACTCACCATGCACGCTCCTGCACACATGTGAGATGCACACACAAATAAGTAGAACAAAAACTGTGAAATTCGTATTATAACGTCCTACAGTATTCAGTATAATAGCCCGTTGATGGGTTTGCAGTCTGAAAGCAATAGGCTATACTCTAATTGCATCTGTGGAGGAGGCTACACTTCTAGGGTTAGGTAAGTATTTTATGATCACACAATAACGGACCTCCTAGCCTTATATTCCTCACACATACCTCTCCCTTCCTGTCTCACATTAGTAAGTGACCCCTCCATGGAGGCAGTCTCCCTGTGCTGGACAGTTTTATGTCAACCTGACACAAGCTAAAGTCATCAGAGAGGAGGGAACCTCAATTAAGAAAATGCCTCCATAGGATCTGGCTGCAGGCAAGACTGTGAGGGCATTTTCTTAATTAGTGATTGATGGGGAGGGCCCAGCCCCTGGAAGATGGTGCCATCCCTGGGTTGGTGGTCCTGGGATCTATAAGAAAGCAGGGTGAGGAAGCCATGGGGAACAAGCCAATAAGCAGCACCCTCCATGGCCTCTGCATCAGCTCCTGCCTTCAGGTTCCAGCTCTGCCTGAGTTCCTGTCCTGACCCCCCTCAGTGATGAACAGTGATATGGAGTGTAAGACAAATAAACCCTTCCCTCCCCAAGTCGCTTTGATCATGGTGTTTCATCACAGCGACAGAAACCTTAACTAAGACACACGCATTTTAAAACCTTTGTTCTTATCCTGATGTGGTCTCTCTACCCCTCTCCTCCTGCCCATCACTGGAAGTTCCTTCACGAAAACTGTGTCCGACACTCCTTCCCTCTCCTGCCGACACAGAAACCAGACTGTCATCTTTCTCTTTTCTTTTCTTCTTTTCTCCTCTCACTTAGTAAGCCCAGACTGGCTAAAACATGTGATCCTCCTGCCTCAGCCCATGGTTCTGCCTCTCCCTAAACCGCAGCAGGCTGTGTCAGAGCTGTGACTCAGAGTTTGAGCAACACTCTTGAGTGTCCATGGTCACCTAGGGTGGCTTTAAAACCGAAAAGGTGATCGATCAAGGAGAGATCCTTGGTGGTGGGGGTGGAGGGTGGAGTCAGGTTCTTGATGTACAGCACAGACTGGCCTTGAATCTGTGATCCTCCTGCCTCAGCCTCCCAAGTGATGGGACTATAGTTGCGTACACCTCACCTGGCTGTCCTCTGGGAAATTCCTGCACACCAGAGCACCCCTGGAGGTGGTGTTGAGGTATGGGAAATGGGGGGGGGGGGATGTGGGTATTGTTCTCCTACCTCATTTACTGTCGCTGGAAACCACTTTTCCCTGCTCTTCAGGCAGAAATGAGAGCTCAATGAAGGCACAGTCCTAGCTACAGCTCGGTAAAGAAGCATTGCAAAACACAGCACTCAGTACCCGTGTGTTTCTGAAGGAACACCATGCCTTTCCCTAAGCCACAGCGGGCTGCATCCAGCTGTGACTCAGAGCATGATCAACACTACTCAGGGCCATGGTAGCCGAGGCTAGTTTCAGGTTACCTTTAAAAGGTAAACGATGATCGATCAATGAATGATCCATGCAGCAAGGCCCATCTGTGTGTTTGTGAATATTTTAAGGGGAGCAAAACGCAGTGTCCCGCTGGGTGGGACTCTTCTCCTTCGCCTCCCTCTTCTGCACAGTCAATCTCTTATTAGACTGACAGCTTGCTTGATAAAGCCGGGACAAATGGAGCGGCTGGCCTCTTTGCACAGAGCACGGAGAGGTATGCCGGCTGCGGGTGGGGGCAATGACTGTCTTTAGGACACAGACTCATTTGTCACCTCGGCAGAACTGTTGCCTTTGATTTTCCTGACCCTGGGAGGACAGCCCACGAGTACAGAGAACCGGAGCTTTCTGTGGACCGGCTTTGTGTAAGTCTATGAACCGGCTGGTAAAGTTTCCAGTCCCCTTTCTACCAAGCAAGGAACAGGGATAACAAAGCGAAATGACCCTCAACGTGTAGAAAGCCTCGTTTGCAATTAATTCTCAACAACATGATAGTAAGTTTCTATGGCGTCCCAGTGCCTCCAGGGTACTGTATGCTTAGTGTTTATGTGGTGCTGTGCTTGGTGCTCAGTAACTTCCTTCCTCTTCCTTCCCATCAAATGACTCATATCTGTCTTTCTCAGTAAGAAAATTAAAACGAAACTGCATGAGACTGGGAAGCTAGAAGATTAGAAGAGTTAAGATTGGAAGTAAGTAATCAGTCTTGCTCTACGCGTTCCGCCTTCATTTACTTCCTCGGGTCCATCACCGCCGGGTTCTAGTCTTCTGACCCTTCTGACCCTTCTGAGCAGGGCAGCCTCAGTCGCCAGTGTCTCACCGGTGTGTGGCTGCCACCTGCTGGCAGAGTCTGGAACTGCAAGAGTGGACATGCCGTGTGGACGGCCAGAGGCGGCGAAGTCCCCTAGCAATGTACAGGTGTCCACAGTGATTCGGGTTCCTCGCTCTCCTAGGAAAGGCCACAAGAGGCCTGACTCACGGTAGGAGCAAAAACTGCTCAGGCTAAAAGATAAAGGAGTAAGGGAACGGGTGGCAAAAGGTGACGGATTTCGACATCATTCAAAGGTCCAGGTGTGCAGTCATGCACAGTGTGCCACAGCACCACTCTCCACAAATACACAACGCTGTGAGAGCCGCCCTCCCCCGAACGGGAGTGTGAGCGCCACACCCAAACCCTGCGACACATTGGCTGACCCTTATTAGTGTATCTGTCAGTGCTCGGTGATTCCTGTGCAGTCACGGCAGACATGTCATCTGTAAGATTCTGGGACAATGGTAAGGTGTTTGGTTTTTGTTTTCCCCGTAACTAAGTTATGAAATACAGGTAAAACTAAGAGGGTGTGCTCAGCATAGTTAACAGGTGAGTCTTCCGTGAGCCATGTCAGGATAACTGGAATAAAGAGTGTAGGAGCCAGCGAGATGGGTGGGTGGGTAAGGGCGCTTGCCACCAAGCCTTACGACTCCTGGGACCCACGTAGTGGAAGGAGAGACTCGAACCCTACAAGTTGTCCTCTGACCTACACACACACTGTGGTACACACTCCTCTCCCAAGGAAAAAAAATGTAATAATTTTTCAGAAGTTCAAAAAGCTGGAGATATAAAGAGCAAGTAACAATGCTTTTCCATGAATAAGAAGGTGGGAATGGCAAGCCGGGCGGGGGCGGTGGTGCCTTTAATTCCCGCACTGAGGTGGTTGGGGGGTGGGGGGGGAGGCGGCAGGCCGATCTCTGTGAGTTCGAGGCCAGCCCACTCTATTCTATAGAGCGAGTTCCAGGACAGCTAAAGCTACACAGAGAAACCCAGTCTCAATAAACAAACAAACAAAAAACAAAAACAAAAAAACCCTAAACAAACAAAAAGAAGAAAATCTCAAGTCACCACCCTCCCATCAGGCACAATCAACCACACCTTAGTGACACCAGGACATCCACTTCTGGACCCAGACAAGGGGCTGAGCCTGACGCTTCCCCACAGGCACCCCCCCCCCCCCCCCCCCCCCGTGGTCTCTAGGTACCTGCCATCTCTTGACCAACCTTCAATCTCATGTTCAGGCTACCTTGAAGACTGATGTGACTGAGAGAATCAGAACATACAATCTCAGGGTGACTCAGGATTCAGGCCCTGTGACCCTTGTCTATCCTACATGTACATCTTCTAAGCCTGTGATCTGTACATCTTTCTGCCTCATGATCCTGGGATGGCTCACCTCAGAGCTACCACTGCATCTGGCAAATACAGACAAACACAGATCATAGTTAAGTTGTTTTAATTGTGGTAAGGTAGGTCATTTGAAAAGGGATGGTAGGCCAGGTGTTCCTAGAAACAATGTTTTTTCTAGAGATAATCCAAAAAGAAGGCCCCAGCCTTCTGGGGTATGTAGAAGGTGTAATAAAGGCCTGCATTGGACTAATGAATGCAGACCAACAAGGAACAGGCAAGGCAACCCTTTGCCTTTGGGATATGCCTTATGGGGCCTCCCACAGACCCCAGTATCAAATTTGATTCAATCATTCCCTGTCAGTGTCAGAGAAACTCACCCACAGAGCAATTAAAGGATTTAATTCCTGTTGCCAAAAACAACACTGCTCTGGATATAGTCAAGGGCAGAACAGTTTCAGTAGATAAAAAATTCAGGAGAGACCATAAAACAAGTATTTTGGCAAACAGCTATAAATGGTCATAGACCAAAGCTAAAAATACAAATAAATGGCATTGAAATTGAAGGTTTAGTAGACACACAAGCAAATCAACAATAATTTCACCCAAATCTTGGCATCTACATTGGCCTCTTCAGGAGACAAATATTCAGATAAAGATTTGAACTTTATCTCAGGTAAAACAAAGTGCAGGATGGATTGAGGATATAGGGCCAGAAGGACAAATAAGAAAATTAAAGCCACATGTGGTTAACATAGCCATGAATTTATGGGGATGTGATTTGTTGCAGCAATGGAAAACACAGATGAACATCCTCCAATCTCAGAAACAAACCATAAAATAGAGAACGCTTCTGAGAAAAATATTAAAAGGTATTATCAAGAACAGTCACAGACCATTCAGGTTGTACATAAGCAGGACACAACAGGTGTTGGTTTTTTAAAGCTTCCAACAGCCTTATCTTTAAAATGGTTAACTAACAAATCCATGTGGGTAGAACAATGGCCTTTGACATAAAAAAAATTTCAGGCCTTAGAACATCTGGTGCAGGAACAGCTAAATGCTCAACATATTGAGGAATCAACCAGTCCTTTGAATTCCTTGATATTTGTCATTAAAAAGAAATCTGGAAAATGGAGAATGTTAACAGATTTAAGAGTCATAAATAAGGTGATGCAGTCAATGAGCTCTTTATAGCCTAGAATTCCCTTGCCTTCTTTATTACCTAAAGGATGCTCTATTATGACGATTGACTTAAAATACTGCTTTTTTACTACACCTTTACAAGAACAAGATTCCAACAGGAGAGACCTCTTGAATAAGGAGAGGTGATAGATAGTCCATCAGACAGCTTGGTCACTCAAAATAAATTAATTATAAAGACTAACAAATGGCATTCATTTGATCAGGCATGAAAAAATAAAAATAAAAAACAATATTTTTAATGATAATTTATCAAAGGCACACTTGCCTTACTGGCATGAAAGGAAAAATGAGTTTTCTTAAACCACATGTCTTAATTCCATGTTAGAATGTTAAACTGTAGATTGCCACGTGGCCCAGGCCATCTGGGACATCAACTTTTGAGCTTTCTTCTTAAATAAATAGGATATTTTTGTCATTTGATATTGAAAACATAGTTAAGACATTTAAAAAGTTTTAAGTAAATTCAAAGAATTACTGCAGTTCAAATTCATTTTCTAAATCTCTAAGAGTTGAAGTGATAAAGAGCTAAGATAAACTATTTGAGCAGGACAATGATAGTCCATGTCTTTGATCCCAGCAGAGACAGCTGGATTTCTGTAAGTTAGCTGTTTCTAAATCCTAGAGTTACAGTAAACAAGGTGGTGGTGGTGCATGCCTTCAATCCTACCACCTTGGGACAAAACTCAGACGAAGCTCCCAACTGGTATGTTTGCATATCATATTTACAGACTTTTAAAAAAAAAACAAAAAACAAAAAACAAACAAAAAAAAAACCTCTAAGGGTTACTAGAAAGGCAGCTAATTTCCAATGGGGACAGGAATAAAGAGCAGCTTTTGCAACTGATGGTAAGCTCTCCTCCATGCATACAACCCTGACTATTGAACCAAAGAATATCCTAGTTATGGATATAATGTTTATTGGTAAATTGGCAACTGAGGACTCTTCATAAGAGCAAAAAGAAGTCCACCAACATTTGCCTGTTGGCTTCTATTGAAAGATTCTCTCCATATACAGAGAATAAATATTCTCTGAGAAAAAATATGGACAATTTACAAGGCATGGAGAATCTTACACTCAGTCATTGTCAACCACCCAAAGCCGTGAAAGGAAAGTTATTAGAGTGGCACTGGTATCTGTCTGAATTCCTTCATGACCAGGATGTGGTAACAAAGGGGTCTGTGCCTTCCTGCACTGAGAAAATAGCTCATTTGTCTAAACCCCTCCCCCAAGAGAGGCACTATTGAACAGTGGAAACCAATGGAATGGTCACAGCATTTGGCTAAGGCAAGGTTTACTGGTGGTTCATCAACCACTGATGGAACCAAACCAATGGAAAGCAACAGACTATAGACCAGGGGATGCAATGGCCAATACTGAGGTTCATTGAGGCAATGAACCAAAAATCAGCACCGCGCTATCGGCTATAAGACATACAACTAGGAAAGCAGAAGGAAAATCTCTATCGTCTCCAATTTGTGGTGTGTGTGCAAAGGTGATCATCAAAATGGAAAACCACTAATTGGCAGATAAATGGCAAAGATATCTGGTTGTAGGAGGCGTGAATGGAAATGGCAAAACCCAGCAAAACTTAGCAAAGATGTCAAATTTTATGTAGCTCACACAGGCAAGACAGACAAAACGCCTGAAAATAATGAAATAGTGGACAAATTAGCATTAAGTTTAGTTAAGACTAGCATATTAAAATTTGCCAGGGAACAAATTCAGAATAAATTAGCAAGCATGATAGATTATACATTAGGAAAACTTGGAAGTTTACCCCAACACTAAAAAATAAGGGGAAATGGAGAACCAAATTAACCCTATGAGAAGAACTACTATAAGGAATCCTTAGCAAGGAGGTGGTTCACACCTTTAATCCCAGCACTTGGGAGACAGAGGCAGGCACATAAGAATTACAGTGATTTAAATTTAAAAGCCTTTCGCAAAAGGCAGGCTGAAATTCAAAGTAAATGTACTTTGTGATCTAAAAATAAATACACATAAGCCTTGAATTTATATATATAAAGAGAAAGGAGAACATGGGTATATTTATTCACACATACTAAGGTATATTTAGTTTCAAAATTTCAAAAGAATTTGAAAGAATATTTTTCTGTTGAAAGAATTGAAAAATTGAAAGAATACTTTTTCTGTTGCCAAAATACATTTTGCCCTAGGAAAGATATAACCTACAAAAAAAAAAAAAAAAAAAAAAAAAAAAAAAAAAAAGGAACCCCCCAGAGTTAGGGTTTCGGCAGGGTTTTACTTTTATCTTTCCAAGAGAATAAAAGCATCCAACTAAGGAATCCGGAGACCACTGGACAAGTTAAACATCTGAAGGAAAGGGACAGATCATCAAGAGAAAATGTCCCAAGAAAAAGAGTAAATTGGCCAGATGGTATCGCCCACTTCCAGCTGACTGGCCTGAAATGCCAGCTCAGAGCCCCAGTCTAGTACCAGCACCATGCCACCATCTGGACCAAGTGGCTGCCCCTTCCCACCAGAAAACCACCTGTGGGGGTATTGTGTTCCCCAAAATATTGTGTACTCTAATAAATTTATCTGGGGTCAGAGAACAGACAGCCACTAGATACAAAGGCTAGAAAATGGTGGCACTCACACCTTTAATCCTAGCATTCCAGAGATAGAAATCCCTCTGGATCTCTGTGAGTTCAAGGCCACATTGGAAATAGCCAAGCATGGTGACACACGCCTTTAATCCCAGAAAGCCAGCCTTTAATCCCAGGGAGTGGTGGTAGAAAGCAGAAAGATATATAAGGCATGAGGACCAGAAACTAGAGGCATTTGGCTGGTTAGGCATTTTGGCTGGTTAAGCATTCAGGCTTTTGAGCAGTAATTCAGCTGAGACCCATTCCGGATGAGGACTCAGAGACCTCCAGTCTGGGGAGACAAGACCAGCTGAGGATCCGGCGAGAACTGTTAAAAAAAAAAAAAAAGATTCCTGCTACAACCACCCGAGCTTCTCTGCAAACAGTGGACGCCTTTGAGTTGACTGCTGCATTCTATGTAGCCAGGATTACCACAAAGTTGACAAACACCACCCAAAGGTCAGCTTCAGACTACCAACTGCTCAGGACATTCAAATTGCTGCATTCATATGAAACTGACACTAACATTTCACAGAACTTTGAACTCAAAAATACCTAATTCTAAAACTGCCAAATACAACCAAACTGAATGTTGTGGGAAACTAGGCAGAAATAGCTTCTTTATTATAAATAGTTTTACTGAGTTAGAGTTAAAACCTGTCCTTTTTATTTAGACAAAAGGGGGGGAATATTGCAAGATATTCAATCACGCTGTGATCCCCTGGATTGTGTTATTTACTGGATAAACCTTTCTAGTTGTGGATTGACTCAGCCCTAGCACACACCTTTAATCTAAGAGCTTTCTGCCTGAATAATGTAAACAGGATTAAATAAAATCAATCATAGGTCAAGAGGCAGAGCAAGCAACCAGTTGGCAGGAAGTGAACAAGAAAAAGACAGAGAGAGTAAGAGGAAGTCAGGAGGACAGAGAGAGACTCACAGGAAGTAGAAAGGGGGAACATTCAGTTTGGGAGTTCCTTTTGGTTTGAGATGGCACAGGAGGCTTCTGGGATGATGGCAGAGGAGGCAGGTCAGTTGGGTGTTTTTCTCTGCCTCTCTGAGCTAGTAGGCTTTCACCCCAGCATCTGGTTCTCAAGTCTTTATTGGCAAAATCAAATGATTAAGATTTTGTTAAAAACAACAGAAGTGTGTCACTGTGGAGGCGGACTTTGAGGTCTCATATATGCATGAGCCATGCTCAGTGAGACAGATCACTTCCTGTTGCCTGCAAGTCAAGATATAGGTCACTCAGCTACTTCTCCAGTACCATGTCTACCTGCACTCTGCCTTGCTTCCGGCCATGATGATAATGGACTAAACCTCTGAAACTGTAAGCCACCATAAATAAATGTTTTCCTTAACAGGAGTTGCTGTGATCATGGTGTCTCTTCACAGCAATAGAAACCCTAAGACAGCTAGTATGCACAAGAAAAAAAAAACCATTTGGAGGTAAGGGGTCAAAGGAGACAAAGTCAAGTTACATAAAATGATAAGTAAGCTCTGGAAAGCTGGGTTCCACAAGGGGCATACAGCTGACAGTATGGTGTATAATTCAGCTTTGCTGAAGGGTAGATCACACATTGTTGTTCTTACCACAATAGTAATAATGCATGGGAGAAACCTCGGGGAGATGACAGATTCATTTATGGCCTTGATAGTGGTATGTTTTCAAGAGTATGTGCATACCCTCGAACTTAACAGTTTGTATACATTAAGTGTGTCCAGTTTATGTCACTTACATGCCAATAAATGGTTTTAAGTTTTTAGAAGAATTTTATTATACCTATTTCTGTTTTTTGCATGCATACATATGTGGTTGCGTGTTCCATGGCATGCATGTTGAGGTCAGAGGACAACTTGTAGGAGTCAGTTACGTCACTCCTCTGTGTGGGGCCCAAGGACAGAATTTAGGTTGTTAGGCTAAGCAGTTCTGCCAGCCTGCTTTCAAGTTAGTTTGTTTTTAAAAATAATCTGGAAACCATTGTGGAATTGGAAGTCAGATGCATACAGAGAGCTGGCAGGGCAGCAGGTTGTGAATGAAGCACCAGTCATTCGACTACTGGGCAGTAGACTAGTGAAGGCTAGAGCCAAGTGGCCCTCAGAGTGAGGGCAGCTGGACTTCTCTCAGTGAACATGATATCCACGCAGGGAGTGGTGGACATTATGTCTCAGTTATTCCCTCCATATGTATGCGATGTTTCACAATAAAGAAAAGGTGTTTATTAGCCTGAGGAGCAGGCTCAGGAGTGTTTCTGTCTGCTTCCCACAGTTAGCCCCGCTGAGTCTGATCTCAACAATGCTGCATTTTGGGACGGTTAATTTGATTGTCAACTTGACAGGATTAGAGTCATCTAAAAGACAAGTCTCTGATCACAGATATGAGGGAGTTTCTAGAGTGGGTTAGACTGGGAAAGCTCACCCACTGTGGCAGTGCCACACCATGGGCTGAGTTTCCAGACTGAACACAGGAGAAAGTGAGCAGCCAGGATCGCTCATGTGTGTGTGTGTGTGTGTGTGTGTGTGTGTGTGTGTGTGTGTGTGTGTATAGATGCAGTGTGTACAGGTGCAGTGTGGCCAGATGCAGTGTGTACAGGTGCAGTGTGGCCAGATGCAGTGTATACAGGTGCAATGTGGCCAGGTACAGTATGTACAGGTACAGTGTGGCCAGGTACAGTATGTACAGGTACAGTGTGTACAGTTGCAGTGTTTACAGGTGCAGTGTGGCCAGATGCAGTGTGTATAGATGCAGTGCGGCCAGATGCAGTGTGTACAGGTACAGTGTGGCCAGGTGCAGTGTGTACAGGTGCAATGTGGCCAAATGCAGTGTGTACAGATGCAGTGTGGCCAGATGCAGTGTGTATAGATACAGTGTGGCCAGATGCAGTGTGTACAGGTGCAGTGTGTGTAGATGCAGTGTGTACAGATGCAGTGTGGCCAGGTTCAGTGTGTACAGGTGCAGTGTGTATAGGTGCAGTGTGTATAGGTGCAGTGTGACCAGATGCAGTGTGTACAGATGCAGTGTGGCCAGAAGCAGTGTACAGATGCAGTGTGGCCAGCTGCCCCTCCAGTTCCCTCTGCTGTGATGTCCCCACCCTGAGGGACTGTGCACTCAAATTGTGAGTTAAATAAATCCTTAAGTTGTTTTGTGTTTCACCGCAGCAGCAGGAGCTTAGGGTGAGTGCTGGCTGCCAGCCTGTCATGCCTCCTCTGAATTTGCAGGTACTGGTGTTGAAGCTGTGGTTTGCACACAGATACCTGATGTGTCAGCAAAGCTCCTGGCTCCCATCCACCCTGTGAGCATACACCGAAGAAATACACCAGAGTACATGAAGAGGATGCTGCATCATGCATTCCAGGGCAGATTGGGCCACACCACACATTGAGAGAACAGTGGAGTTCACACTTGTCTGGGCCTCATGGAAGATCTCGCCTGACATTTTGGCTATCAAAACTGCTCAAAACAACTGTTTGTTTAAGTAGAAAGGCCCCAGGGGGTCTCAGGTAGCTGCTGTAATCCTAGACCTCAGAATTTCTGCAGTGAATGGAGCAAAGCCAAAAATATGCTAGGCTTGGCTTTAATCGCTTCCACCACCAAATGAGGTTGGGGTTGTGCTGGTCTCACTACTGTGACCAAATGCCTGACTAAAGCAACTTAGGAAGGGAGGGGCTATTTGGGCTCATGATTCCAGGGAATCAGTTCTTCATGATAGGGAGAGTGGGGGCCGGGGGCGACAGCTGGCCTACGTCAATAATCAGGAAGTGAGACTGACCTGTGTTCTCCGTTCACTTTCTCCTTTTTATCCAGAGACACTAGCCCACAAAGTCTATGTGTTAGATTAATCTAATCCAATAATCTCCACAGACCCCAGCCCATGGAACACTGCTGTCCACACCTTAGATTAATCTAACAGTCCTCACAGACATGCCCAGAGACTTCTTTCCATGATGATGCTGAAGCCCATCACACTGACTATCATGACCAACCACAAGGCTGGTATCTTTGCTTTGCCCTGCCCCAGCCCGCTTTCCCCATTCTGTATCTGGATCTCAGCCTGGGAGGCAACCCCTTGGAACCTCACAGCAAGGCTGCTGTCCTTGATCACTGCTTGGGAGGGTGCGTGGCTCCCAGCCGCACTTTTCCCGTGGCCTCGTTCCTTCTGTGGAAGGGTGAGATCGTGAGGGCAGTTTTTGTTTTATTTTGTTTTTTATAAACCTCTGTATCATCTGGTTCAAAGACCCCTTCCTTCCCTCATCCCTGTGACTTGCAGCTGGGACCACCTTGAGTCCCTACGTTCTCTCATTTGGGCTCATATACTAGTGGTCCTAAATAGGATGCAATCCTGCAACATCTAGAGACGTCAGTGGCTGTTGGGGTGGAAGGTTGATGCTGACATTGAGCAGAGATGCTGGGACACACAAGAGAGAGTGCCGGATCCCTAATGTCAGGAGTACCCAGGTTGGGAGAGCTATCCTGCTCTAGGTAGACAGAGCCTGGTAATTAGCACTTCCTCCCATGCCCTGGTACAGAATACCTCCTGGTTCCCGCTGACCGACACCGTACCAGATTTAGTAAACATTACCTTAGGGGATTTCAGAATTGTGAATGAGGGACTGTGAACTACGAAGGAAAGCACAGAGATCTTGTTGTCCTACAGAAAGAAAAGCCCTTAAACAGAACACTGAGAATTTTGACTCCATCAGAATGAAAGGACCCCAGAGCTAGAGACCAGCCTGGAGGAGGACATCTAAGATGGCCAGAGCTGGCAAAGTTAATTATAACTCAGATATTCAGAATGCTCAAAGTATGCCTGTTGCCCAAGAAATCTAGCTGAAGAAAATGGATAAATGTAGAAGAGAAAAACTAAAGCATTAAAATACATACAATTAGATGTCTGTCCGATTTCAGTCTTCAGGTAAATACGAACTGAAGCAAGAGTATTAATTTACATCTATTATATTGACAAACATTGAAAGCTGGCTTAATTCTGAGTGTCGGCAGGGATCCGTGACTATATAGAAATGACCTGCTCCGTGGCTAGAGTGTGGATGGGGCGGGACAAGAGCGATGGCGTGGCAGTGTGACAAATTAAGCACAGGAACGCAGACCTTAAAGTCAGAAAATCATTTCATTCATTACATATCCCTACAAGTCCATAATGTAATAGACACCCATGTTTGTTGGAGTGTTTCTGGAGGGAGAGGGAGAGGCATTCCTACATCCCTCATGGGGAGTATGTATAGGTTTTCACTATGGAACATATTGTGTCTTCCAGCTAGGTTTTCACTATGGAACATATTGTGTCTTCCAGCAGCAGTAGATTAGATACGTTACCTATTCAGAGAGTAGCACAGAAAAGTCTTAAAAGTATATAGAGCCAAGAAAATGCAAAACAGAATGAGATATGTGGCACAGTATCCTTTTTTATAAATTAATAAAACATGCCCATCAAATAAACACACGTTTCTGATGGGTACAGGGTGGTGGTTAATATTCATCGTCAGTTTGTTAGGGTTTGGAATCACCATGGAAACACACCTTTGGGCTTATCTATGAGGTTGTTTTCAGGAAGGTTCATCTAAGAAGGGAAGGCATTCACTGATGGTGGGTGGAACTGTTCTCTGACTTGGGCTCAGACTGGATAAAAAGGAAGAATGGTGAAAGCAAGCTGAACAGGCCCGTATCTCTCAGCGGAGGCTGGCTGCGGAGGCTGGCTGGGGAGGCTGGGGAGGCTGGCTGGGGAGGCTGGCTGAGGAGGCTGGCTGAGGAGGCTGGCTGAGGAGGCTGGCTGGGGAGGCTGGCTGAGGAGGCTGGCTGAGGAGGCTGGCTGGGGAGGCTGGCTGCAGAGGCTGCCTGGGGAGGCTGGCTGAGGAGGCTGGCTGCGGAGGAGGCTGCGGAGGCTGGCTGGGGAGGCTGGCTGGGGAGGCTGGGGAGGCTGGCTGCGGAGGCTGGCTGAGGAGGCTGAGGAGGCTGGCTGAGGAGGCTGGCTGAGGAGGCTGGCTGGGGAGGCTGAGGAGGCTGGCTGAGGAGGCTGGCTGAGGAGGCTGGCTGGGGAGGCTGGCTGCAGAGGCTGGCTGGGGAGGCTGGGGAGGCTGGCTGGGGAGGCTGGCTGCAGAGGCTGGCTGGGGAGGCTGGGGAGGCTGGCTGGGGAGGCTGGCTGCGGAGGCTGGCTGGGGAGGCTGGCTGGGGAGGCTGGCTGCGGAGGCTGGCTGGGGAGGCTGGGGAGGCTGGCTGGGGAGGCTGGCTGGGGAGGCTGGCTGGGGAGGAGGCTGGGGAGGCTGGCTGGGGAGGCTGGCTGGGGAGGCTGGCTGCGGAGGCTGGCTGCGGAGGCTGGCTGGGGAGGCTGGCTGCGGAGGAGGCTGGCTGTGCATGTGGTGGGACAGCTCCCTCCCTGCTGCCATGCGTTCCCCAGCATGATGGACTTCGTCCTCCCAAATGGTGAGTCAAATAAATTCTTCTGCCCTTAGATCGCTTTTTGTTATAGCAAGAAAAGAAATAGGTACAGAGAGCCGAGGGGTGTGTGGAGGGTATGATAATTAACCCCAATGTGACCACCCCAACAGGAAGCCACCGAAGAGAACTCTTTAAAAGTGTGATAAGGATGCTGAGGTCAGCTCTCCACAGTTGATGGCTTCTGGCGAGGGAGTGGGTAGAGAAGGATTTGGTTCTATTTAATTGGCAGGCCACTGAGAGTTTGACGAAGCTCCAGTAAGTATATGAATAACACAAATTGGACTTGGGGTTTTTTTTAACGTTCATTTTTATTTTTCATTTTGGGGGGGGCACAATGGTAGGGGTGGACATGGAAGGACTGAGAAATGAGTATGATTGGGATGCATGATGTGAAATTCCCAAAGAATCAATAAAAATAAAAACAACAAAAAAGAATGTGTGGGTGCTGTGGACAGAAGGGAATGAGTGTGAGGTGTGGGGAGAGCATGAAAGGGAACGAGTTAGAGAGGAGCTTCATGTGTGGAGAGGATGCTGCATCAGGCCTATGATCCACCCAATGTCTGCCAGAAATGAGGAAGAGGAGAAGGGAGCTAGAGAGAGGGGAGGGCGGTGGGAGGGAGGGAGGGAGGGAGGAAGAGAGGGAGGGAGGGACCCACATACCCTGGAAGGGCAAGGCACTAGTAGTGGAGATGGGAAGGTGTGGATCAGGAGAGTCACATCTGAATTCGGGGCTGACCAGGGCAATCTGAAGCACGCTCTCTAACGGTAACCTCTGTGTACATGTAACCAACTGTCTTATTAAATAAGAAACACAGAACCAATACAGAGATAAAAGCCAAGAGGTCAGAGCAGTAGCTAAGAGCTAAAAACCTTACCCTTCACTCTTCTCTCTGAAACAGACCTACTTCCTGTGTGTCTATCTTTGTAAAGACTTTCTGTTCTGTCTTCTCATTGGTTGTAAACCCAACCACATGACTGCCTCGTCACTGTCTGTTGTACAGCCCTCCAGGTCTTCTATGGTATTGAGATTAAAGGCGTGTGTCTCCATGCTGGCTGTATCCTTGAACACACAGAGATCCACCTAGCTCTGCCTACCCAGAGCTGGGATTAAAGGCGTGCACCACCACTGCCCAGCTTTTGCTATGGCTCTAATAGCTCTGACTCCCAGGCAACTTTATTTATTAACATACAAATCACATTTTAGTTCAAATAAAATACCACCATACCTCTGAGCATTGCAGATCACGTGAAGCCTTAGCTGGCTTTGTCCGCCCTCTTCTGACCTGCCGGGCTGACTTGCCCCTGTGCACAGGCAGGTGGCAGTGTGAGCCCTTGTGCACAGGCAGGTGGCAGTGTGAGCCCTTGTGCACAGGCAGGTGGCAGTGTGAGCCCTGTGCACAGGCAGGTGGCAGTGTGAGCCCTTGTACACAGGCAGGTGGCAGTGTGAGCCCCTGTGCACAGGCAGGTGGCAGTGTGAGCCCTTGTGCACAGGCAGGTGGCAGTGTGAGCCCCTGTGCACAGGCAGGTGGCAGTGTGAGCCCTTGTGCACAGGCAGGTGGCAGTGTGAGCCTTGTGCACAGGCAGGTGGCAGTGTGAGCCTTGTGCACAGGCAGGTGGCAGTGTGAGCCCTTGTGCACAGGCAGGTGGCAGTGTGAGCCCTTGTGCACAGGCAGGTGGCAGTGTGAGCCTTGTGCACAGGCAGGTGGCAGTGTGAGCCTTGTGCACAGGCAGGTGGCAGTGTGAGCCTTGTGCACAGGCAGGTGGCAGTGTGAGCCCTTGTGCACAGGCAGGTGGCAGTGTGAGCCCCTGTGCACAGGCAGGTGGCAGTGTGAGCCCTTGTGCACAGGCAGGTGGCAGTGTGAGCCCTTGTGCACAGGCAGGTGGCAGTGTGAGCCCTTGTGCACAGGCAGGTGGCAGTGTGAGCCCTTGTGCACAGGCAGGTGGCAGTGTGAACCCCTGTGCACAGGCAGGTGGCAGTGTGAGCCGGCTGCAGGACAGAAGCCTGCACCGTGGTCAGTCTGTGACTTGGTACTGTCTGGTTGTAAAAACAGCAAGACAAAGTTTCCTTCACACCCCTGGCCCCGCAGAACCCTGAAAAGGTGAGGGCCCGGTGCCTGCCTGTGTGAGGGGGTCCCCACTGCAGGCACTCTGCAGAAACCTGGACTGTCCTGGCCACACCGATCTCAGTGTCCTCATGGCGGCGATGTGTGGTATTTATTTAGCACCTGTTCTGTGCTCCTCAGGCTAATATGGAATTCATACTATAATATACACGGAAATTTGTGACGTAATAAAGTGGCTTTTATTTTTTTTGAGGGGCTAGAGAGATGGCTTAGCAGTTAAGAGAGCATACTGACTACAGAGACCCCAAGTTTGGATCCACACACCCACACAGGCGGCTCACAACCACCTGTAACTCCAGTTTCAGGGGACCCCTCCCACATGTACCTGTACACACACACACACACACACACACACACACACACACACACACACACACTCCCCAACATACATGCCTATACACGATTACAAGACAAAACAATTTTTTTTTTTTCTGAAAACGTTTTGTTGAGATATCATCTCATGCAACCCAAACTGGTCTTGAACTCACAGCACACAAGGATGACTTCAAACTCCTCATCCTCCTGCCTCTACCTCCTGGGTGCTTGGATTACAGGTACATAGCCCCACCCCCACTCCAGTTTATTCAGTGCTGGGACTGAACACAAGGTTTCATTAGTTCTATGCAAGTAGTCTACCAACTCAGCTATAATAGTCCTGCCCCTAAAATAGTGTGATTGTGTGTATGTGTGTATTTCTTGCCATAGTTGTGATTGACCTAAGGACCTAAGATCCTGGACACTCAGAGTCACTAAAGATCAACCTGGGACAGTGGCTCTCAAGTTCATCGTCTCACACCAGAAAGAGTAAAAACACAAACACTTGTAGACATGACCAAAGCAGAAGCAAGCTTTGCTGGGGAGAATGATAAAAAAAGCAAGAAACAGAAAAAACGAGAAACTTGAGAGAACGGCAAGGCCTTCCAATAGAGGGATGAGCCTTTGAACTTTCTTGTCAAGGTTTCTGCATGGCTGTGGCAGAAACCAGAGAGGCAGAGGTGAGTGCCATGAGATGGGTTCTTTCCCTGGGCTAACGGCCCACGCCACTGGAGGGCCCACACCCTCCATTCCTGCCTTCTTGCCCACCCAGGGGATGGCATCCTCTGTCCACGCGCTGTCCTTCAGTCTCTGACTCTAGCTTTGTTAGTGATTGACTTGGACTGTCTGCTAGCTGTTGGTGACTTGGCCGGCCTCTGACCCGGCGGCAAGTGTCTCCAGTGCTATTAATTAACTAAGTTGTCTTTGTTTTCACAGCTACTGAGAACTAGCTTCAGTCTTGGCTAGCTAGCTCCTTGTCTGGGCATGCTCTGGGGTCTCCCATAAAGTAGGCAAAGGCTTTCTTAGAAGCCATCTTTACTTTGTTTATTATGACTAGCAGCACCAGGAGCAAGGACGTATGAAGGAGATTGAGCCTCACACGTGTGTGTTCCAGGGCTTTGGGGGCGGGGGGGAGGCAGGGCCCTGTCCTCTCATGTTTAGCTTGGCCGTCTTGGTTCTTTGTTATTCCCAATTGCTCCCAGCCTCCCCGGTTTAAACCTAACATTCTCACTGCAGCACATCTGAGTCGCTTGCAGCTCTCACCAGGGACGCCTCTCCGGTTCACCTAGGGGAAGCTGCCTTCCGCCTCTGCTTCCTGGAGCCCAGGCTGGCCTGAAGCTTGCTACAGCTGAAGATGACCTTGCCTGCTGCTCCTCCTGCCTCTACCCCCCCAGGGCTGGTTCCGCAGGTGTGCACCACCCCACCCGCGCTTCTTCCTTTTTTTAACCAATGCGGCATGGTTGTATATATTTACAGGGCATGGTGTGATGATGTGGAAAATTAGATTAGGATAATTGGTATATCCATCACCTCAGACTTTCATTATTTCTTTGTTGTGTTACAATAAAGTGTATTAACCCGGAAAAGCTCACCGATTTTCCCATCCTTCAGAGGAAGCCTGTAATTAAATTATAGTTCCCTCCAGCCCCCACCGCAAACTTAGAGCACTGTGTTCTGTAATTTAAACATTAAAATGTAATGTTCTTCCTGTGCTTAATTCTTTCCCTTTCATTTTATTTTGTTTTATTTTTTCTGTGATTAAAGACCAATTGATTGCCCCGCAATTACCTTCTGAAATCCAGGAAACTGGATAGGGCATCAAAAATACATTTTAAATTTGATCTTTTAGTAATTTTCTCACTGAGATGGCGAACAGAGTTTGGCTGAATCCTACTGGAGGAGTGACTTTATCCCCCCACCCCACCCCACCCCAGTAAGAGGGGAACAAAGAGAGCAGCCCTGGGCCCAAATGTTTGGAGACTCACCCACCAGCCACCTTTTCGGCTTTATGTCTCGGTGTCTGAATCTTCACATAAGAAATGAGCTTTTGGTGCCTGGGAAGTGGTTTGGTAGGTGAAGTCCCTGCCACACAAACACAAGGACTTGAGTTTGGGTCCCGGGCACCCATGTAAAAGCAGAAGGGGGCAGTGTGTGCGTAACCCCAGCACCGGGGGTGATGGCTGCTGTGACAGGCGATTCTAGGGGTCTGCTGGCCGGCCAGCCTAGCCCAAACTGCAAGGCGGTAGGCTATGAAGCCCTACAGATTCCTGGTCGTGATCCCAGCCGGTCTGAGGACTCCTACAGGAAGCGTACCTGTAGAGTGGGTGCTGTGCAGGGCTGGAGGCTGGAGCAAGACCTCATCAAAGATGGCAGTAGGAGGCGCTGAAGTAAGGCTTTGCCGTCCCCATTAACTATTGTCACCACGGACTTCTGGGTAATGATAGGATTCCCATCTCAGTCTCAATCTTGGGTCTGAGAAGATAAAGGGCACCTGAGAGTTCCCACGACAGGTACTCTGGGTTAGGACCAGAATTCACATTAGTTACATGGTAGATAAAACTGAGGTTTTGTGGCTCAAAAGTCCCCCTACGTATCAGGTATGTGGGTAAGTGTCCGAAACCCCAGCAACAGGAAGCTCAGGATCATGAGTTCAAGGCCAACCTGGGCTGCATAGTGAGCCCCTTTCTCAAAACAAAACAGATCTGGGGGGGGGGCGGTGGGGGAAGCTACAACTTCTATCCAGCAGACTGAATAGCTAAAAGAAAATCAATACACTAGAATGTATATCTGAAAAACTTCCCAGAATGCTACATGGAAAGCCGAAGGGTTGGAAAATACTGAAAGGGGGCTGAAGTGTAAGACTAGAGAACAGATCTTAGCAGAGTTACAAGAAAAGTTAGAGAGAGACTAATGATTGTCACAACTGAAAGACAGGAATCCTAAGTTAAGGGAGTACAATGAATTCCAATAAACAAACAAATCGACGCTTAGGAATGAAAGTGTAGCCAGACATGACGGTTCACATACCTGCCATAGCGGCATCCAGAGGCTGAAGCAAGGACTGCAACCTGAAGGCCAGCCTGGGCTATATAGAGAGAGACTTTAGGCTAGCCTGGGATATATAGTAAAACTGTCAGAGAGAGAGAATGAAGAAATGTAAATTAACCCATTTTAAGGAAGTACTAAGAAGTTTCTGTGAATTAAACTATAGGATTATTAAATGATGGAGCAATCCTGTTTCTAGGATTTGATTTTAAAAGTTGATTTTAGAGTTTCCATTCCAACAACTGGCCTCATTCACTCTGGCATGGAGTACATTTCTCCTATCAGTGAGTCACTAAGATCACAGGGCATGAAGTCAGTGAAGATACATGCATACTGGGATTTTCACCAACGACCTTACAACTCTTGGGAGCTGCTTTCCCCAATTATGCAGGGTGCTTCAGTTAAACTGCATTTAAACATGCCCACAGTTCCATTCCAGGTGGAAGAAGAGACCTGATTTCCAAAAACTTGTCCTCTGCCCTCTGTACACACGCTGTGACATGAGCATACACACACACACACACACACACACACACACACAAATACACACGCAAATATATAAATAAGAACACATCATTAAATAAAAAAGATGAGTTAAATATATAAACAGATGTGTATTATTTATGAAAAAGTGACCCAATTTTACAGTATTTTCTTTGACTTGATGAACAGATACAGAAAATCAACAAGCATGCATAACTTGATATATCCACCTTAAGAAACAGGAGACTGGCAAAGAGTACTTGGAAAAAAAGAACAAGGTAAGATACTCACCAGGAAACTCAAGCATATTTGTCAAATTTGAGTAGTTAGGGAGGCATAGCGAACGCTGGGGAATGACCAAGAAGAGAAAGGAGAGAAGAGTGGAGACAGAAGCAGGCCATACAAATATTAGGACCAGATGTGACAGAGGTGATGCTGTGAATCCACGGTGAAGCAGGCACTGCTCGACAAAAAACCTTTAGAATTCTCTTTCATTATCAAGTAAAATACCTTGTAAACTACAAGACAGAAAGTGATCAACTTTAAGAATGCAGATGTGAAAACTAGGACTTTTTAAAGTATAGGAGATGGAAACTCTACTCTCCAAGGATCTACAACATAGCCTGATAGTGGGTCAATTAATGAGAGAAACCCTGAAGCTTTATTAAGAGTGTGGAAGCACCACACACAAAGAACAAATGTCCTAAGATCCATTGGGACCCAAATGAGTATAGACCTTCTCCATAGGAGAGAGAGCACATGGAAAATTTAGAGGAGAGTAAATTATTTGGAGAGAACGTGGATGGGCCCTCAGAACACTAGACTGTACCCTTGTCCAGGGTGAATTTCCCAGGCGGTGAATGTTGTGATTCCTTTTCCTGTTGCTGTGATAAAATACCCCAAACAAAGGCAACTTAAGGGAGAAATGTTCGTTTGGCTCATAATCTCAGGCGACAGTCCATCATTCCAGGTGACAGGAACTTGAAGCAGCGAGTCACATGGCACCCACAGCCAGGAATAGAGAGCAGTGAATTAATGTGTGCACACAAGTGCTCAGCTTGCTCTCTCCATGCTTGTACAATCTGGAATTCCCTGCCTAGGGAGTGGTGCCACTCACAGTGGGTGAGTCTTCCCACACAACTCATGTAATCAAAATAATTACACACACACACACACACACACACACACACACACACACACACACACAAAGATTTTAAAAGTAAAGACTTTCTCAAATGGCCACCTAAAGATAATCCACAAACCAGGAAGAAATTTATAGCATAACATTAAAAAAAATATTCTCCCAAATACATTTATAGAATTAAAAATCAATTGAACAACTCAAACAAGCAAACATTTCATGACAGACAAAAACCACGGTTAATCATTGATCTCACAAACATGCTCCAGCCTCCTTCTTAGTGACAAATATAAATTAGGGATCATGTTTTTTAAATCTCCATCAAGTTGTCTAGAATTTTAAAATTCTCAGCTCCACAGTGTCAAGTATTAGGAACCAGAACAATGAGGACTTATTCATCGTAAGGACCGATGTGTGCTGGATTTACACAGGAGGGTAATTCGGAATCATCTAGGAAGACGGTGTTGTAAGCTCCCCCTGGGGAGCCTCGCCCAGGTTCACAGGGAAAAGGTGCAGTAGCGTCTGTGCTGGGCTAACCATTACTGAGGAGGGAAATGGGAACAATATTCATCTCAAAGAGAGTGGATGAATTGTGGCCTATGCATTTATTGAAATAATATATCCAGCTGTCAGAGGAGCGATAGCTACACTCGTGGCCACAGATAAATCTCATATACACAATACTGTGCTTAAGAAGGTTACGGGAGAACCTGTACAGCATGTACATGTACATGGCTCCATGTATGTAAAGACTCAAAACCGTGTAAACTTAAAGAAATTGGTCAAATAAAGAGGCTTTAAATGTTACTGTATAATCTGTACTTTGTAATATCTGATCATTGCATGGTTCACTAACCTCCAAGCTAACAGAAAATTAAGCATTAACTTTGGTGCTAACGAAAAATATCTGCTGTACCAAAACATTTAAAATTCACCTACAGAATTTTGGTATCTGAATAGAGAATCAGAAAGATTATTCTAGGCTGTCTCTGAGATGCCGTTAGTGAGTCATACTTTGTTCTAAGTTCCTGCACTTCCAGCCATTAGAGCATGAAGCACTGTCACCTACCCGCACGGGCTGGCTGTAACTTTTGTGGAAGTTCTGTCCGGCGGCTGCATGCCTAGACCACCGAAGCATTCTGTCTGGACTGTAACAGCAGGCAAGGCTGAGCGACATGTCCAGGGCGCAGATCTCGGCTCTGGTGTGTGGTGTTGGAGGGTTTGGTGCTCTCGTGGCCGCCACTACATCCAATGAGTGGAAAGTGACCACCCGTGCGTCCTCTGTGATAACCGCCACGTGGGTCTACCAGGGTCTGTGGATGAACTGCGCAGGCAACGCCTTGGGCTCCTTCCACTGCCGGCCGCATTTTACTATCTTCAAAGTAGAAGGTAAATATTAGAGCTGTGTTTGGAGCTGGAGCAGAACGTCACCTTCAGAGCTGTGTCGGCCAGCTGCTGACAGCTGGCTGCTTGGTTGGATGTGTCAGGGCCGCATTTTGTGTATGATAGATGGGGTTCTATTGGCTAAAAGAATTAAATGATTGATTTAAACAAAGGAAAATTAAGAATAACCTTGTGGATCTTGTAGACTTGGCTGGCGCCAGGAATAGACTCCAATGGAAAGGGTGGAAACATCTGTGTTGACTTAAGACCTGGTTTTAATATCTGATGAGTCAGAGGGAAATCTTCACAGCACTTCTATCCTGGGTTGAAAGATCTTTCATTGACTTAGAATCTCCCACCTGAAGGATAACACTGAATGAAGGAAACAATTCAAACGTCAGGATAGTTCCCATGTTTTCTTTTCTAGAACCATGTTTAGTGATAAAACAACACCACAATGTTCATTAATTGGAAGAGCATGCCATGAGTGTCCCCTTGGGTTCTTCTAATTCGCTTTTCATTTGTGTGTGATCATCCCCTTCCGAACTCTGAATCTGAAAGAGGACAGTTCTGTTTGGCTGGCTCTTTGGTTTTAAAGACATTCTTGCATTCTACAGGCCTCCAGGGAAACAACTGGCATTTACTTTATAACTTCTTAATAATCTCCATCTGCCTCCCCTTGCTGAAAAGTATATGCTTCTGCAAATATGCTCATGATGTAAGCTCATTGTGTTAAAAACTCTGCCCAAGTTTTAAGACACAGACTTCACAATCAAGTGACAAAACTGTACCTTGGCCTCGGTGAGAAAAAAAAAGAAAGAAAAGAAAAAAGAAGGAAAATTTTAACTAGAAGTCACTAAAGCATAATATTTTACAGGGCTTCATGTCAGGTCTGCACATCATTAGTCCCCAGGAGTGCCCGGGGGTAAAGATAGACTACTTTAACAAAGCCAGGAGATCGCTTATGACAAGCCACGGGTATGCCCAAGTGTGGTTAGCCCAGGCAAGCCCTTGGGTAGCATGTGCTTTCCTAAAATCTGTTAGAGGAATCGCCATTGTCTTCCTAGCCAGTGCTGACTTCCTCGATAGAAAACTTCTCTTGGAGCGGAGAGGAAAAGGAGAGTGTGTAGACATGACTGCTCTGCACACCTCGGTGAGCCTTTCTTTTTCCAGACTTCTTAGCCAATCTCCACCTTGAGCAGCATGTGGGTAGCTCTGTTTCTTTGTTCTTAACTAAATATGTACTTTTAAAGTACATCATCTTATTGTGCTTTATTCTATGCACCTAAATGAAACCTAGTTACTGAGAAAAATACATGCTCAATCTTGGCTTCGATGTGGCTTAAAGAACCATGACAGATTTCTTTATGACTTCAGTGGCTCTTTCCCGAATACACCTTAGAAAACACACAGCTAGGAATGTTATTACTAAGCAAGGGTTGACAGTGATCCAAATAATAGTCTACACTTAAAACTTACTTTTAAATTTTTGAAACATTTATCAACATTGTCATCATCATCATCATCATCATCATCATCATCATCATCGTGTATATACACAATGCATGTATATATGTGTGTATATGTGTGCGTATGCACAGTTACACACATGCCAAAGCACATGTGTGAGGTCAAAGAAGTCTTTACGAAGTCACTCAATCCTCCTTTACTTTGGTTTTGGGGACCTAAGATAGGGTGCCAGCCTTCTACAGCAAACAGCTTTTACCTGCCAAGGCTTCTCATGGGCCCCTGAAACTTTATTTTTAAGTTGATCTTGCTTCTTGATAATGAAAATTAACATGTTCTAGATCTGCTGTAAACCCTTTGCACAGAGGTGGTTTGAACTTTTGGCTCAGTGTTCCCATCAGAGTACCTAAGGTGACAGGTGGGGTAGCTCAGGCCTATAATCCCAGCACTCAGGAGGCTGAGGCAGGAAGATTGTCATGAGCTACACAGTGAGACCTTGTCTCAAAAATTCAGTTCTTTATACCCATAGATTAGTGCATCTCTCAACTCTCAGAGGAGAAGCTCCTTTTATAGGAAATGGTGACTAATTCAGAGACCAACAACAGGTCAACGTCAAGAGAGAGGTAGGACTTATGCCCAGCTGTAACAGGACCGCTATAGCACACCCACTCTACCTCAAGGCTCAGGGCTCATGGCAGAAGAGGGGATTGAAAGGTTGTAAGGGCCTGAAGGGGTGAATGTATTGAAACAGTGGTTGCTGGATGTGGCGGCTCAGTGGTGCACATAAGCACACAGTGGCTGGGACTGTGTACACAAGATCAAGCCAGTCAAAATGCCAGCATGGATGCGGAAGGACCTGTGAAGTCCCACCCCTATCCGAGGGGCTGTCAGTAGTTGATGTCTTCTGGGAAAGGGACTGTCAGTCTTCCTCAGGGATGCAGGCCATGAGAGGATGCACATGTTCCAATAGATGGTCTCACACCCATGAACATACAGGTCTCACTAAATGGACTCAGTGAATAACGAGAGAGAGAGAGAGAGAGAGAGAGAGAGAGAGAGAGAGAGAGAGAGAGAGAGAGAGAGAGAGAGCCTGCAAACACATATAGTTGGGGTGGAGAAGAGGGGATGGGGAGAAACTGGAGCGGAAGGAATGGGGGTAGATAGGATCCAAACACACGTGATTGTGAACACTAAATAAATAAAAATTCAGTTACTGAGAAAACTATCTTCAACGTCAGGATTATTGTAATCTACCAGTGATTCGAGGTTCACAGGAAGATGCACATACATGTGCCATATGCAAATACTGTGCCCTTTGTATAAGGGATCTGTGCACTCCCAGATTTTAGTGTTGATTCCCATTTCCGAAGAAGCCTTAAGTTTCCTGATCGCATCACAAGCACAGCTGCAAGAGCTGGCTAATTCCCCTCGTTTCTACTGCAACAAGCACCAGAGCAGCAGGAAACTTGCACACAGACACAGGAACCATGAGTTGAGAAAAGGTGACGAGGAAGGAAAATAGTTGTACCATGTTAAATAAAAAATATTCAACCTTATTTTGACAGCTCAATACAAACTTTCTTAGCTTTCACCTAGATAAAGCTGCCTCTGAAACAAAGCCCAACAGCAGGAAAAATGCTTGAAAAGTGTCAGTGTCCTCTCTTGCTGACTGCGTGGCTTCATGGACCATCATCCCTTCTTGTATGCAGCATGCTCCAGGATAGCCACTGTGTTCAATAGAATGCTTTAGGTTAATAATGATTCCATCCTGTAAAGATCTGATGTGAAGACTTGGCCAGTGTATTCAGGAACCATTGAGGTTGGTAGTGGCTCTGTATATAGTAAAGGTTTGATGTAAAAGTGTCACCACAGTGTTTGAGGTAATTGTTTAGCTCTGTTGTGATTCCATCCTATAAAAATTTGATGCAAAAATCTATAGCTTTGAAGGTGTGGCCATTCTTTGGATGTGGAACATACATAGTTATTGTAAAGAGTATGGGCCATTTCCAACAACAGTCTTGAGAAAATACACACACATAATTAATATAAACTTCTGAGTGATTATTTTATAAGCAGATGCGGGGTCCATGGGGCTGGACAAGACCAGAGAAAACTTCAGCTGCACTTGAGCAACAACCCTTTGAGACTCATCTATAAATTTTCTCTTCCATAAATTGGTAGGACTGAACTCTAGTAGTTTCTCAATGCATCTCTCAAACAAAGCCCAACTCAAGAGCATCACAGTGCTTCATTGCTGGTGTCCTCCATCCTCTTGGGCTCTTACACTCTTGCTGTTTCCTCTTCCACAGGGTTCCCTGAGCTCTGAGGGGAGGGATTTGATAAGACATACCATTCAGGGCTGACTATTCCAAGGACACTCTCTCTCCATGTAATGTCTGGCTATGGGTCTCTGCATCTGTTTCTATCTGCTGCAGAGGGATCTTCTCTCCTGATGACTAATCTATGAGTATAGCAGAATATCATTAGACGTCATTTCATGGATACTTTTTTTCCAGACTGGTAGTGTTTGGTTTTACCCTGGGTCTCTTGGCTACCTAGTCTCTGGTTCTTGGTCTCCTGAGCAGTGTCACGTATGGGTTCCATCTTGTGGAGTCAGACATTGGTTGGCTACTCCCACGAGCTCTGTGCCACCATTGACTTAGCATATTTTACAGGCAGGAGATTGTAGGTCAAAGGTTTTATGGCTGGGTTGGTGTTTACATTTCTCTTTTGGTGGGCTGCAGAGTATCTATCCACACCAAAGGCACTAGAATGTAAGGATGAAGGCTCCGTGTAGGCACCAGCTTGACTTCTCTGTCTTCAGTGGCTTGTGTAAGTGTTGCCATCAGCAATGGGGCCCCACTGTCAGTTTGCAGAGAGCAACTCGTTGCCTTAGTAACAGCCTGGATTGTTTGGAGATTTCCATTGGGTTCCCTTGGCCAAGAACTCACTTGAATGCAACCCAGTCCTGCTACTGGAAGCCTCATTTTTGTGACAAGAGATGGCCAGTTGGGACTGAGTGAGATTTCCAACATTTAATCTATGTAGCAGGAATCTCTGTTCATGTCACCAAGCCTTGGCAAAGAGGCTGGAGTCCCGGGAAATGCTTAGGAAACAGAAGAGCATGTGTAAGGCAGGAGAAGGAAATCCACAGATTACTGATAATGAGTCTATTTATTACGGGGTTGTCTGGGGCATCAACTCACTGATATGGGATATGGTGATTTCAGCCACAGAGTCCCTGGAAGGCTGAGAACTGGTATCACACTGTTTCATGCTGCCTGGCCTGGTCTTCACCATGTGAGAGAGAGAGAGAGAGAGAGAGAGAGAGAGAGAGAGAGAGAGAGAGAGAGAGAGAGAGAGAAGGGGCCTGTGTATCTGCTCCTCAGGTCTTAAGCTAGCAAACAGGCTATGCCCTAGAGGCTGGTACCCCAAGGTCATATGGTGAACCAATACTGACTACATTTCCCCTTTTTGTCTAAATAAGAAAATTCTAAACCTAATAGAAAACTATGTACAATAAGTATGATTATCAAGTATTGTCCAGGATAAGGAAAAGGTAATAACAAACAAAAAACAAAAATGGAACCACAACTAACAAGAACAACGTCAAGTAAGAAATGCACTAAATGTCCAGATCATAGGTAAATGACAAATTATGGAGATTACTCCAAAACCTGTCCTATTCAGAAGAATTTGAATGTATTACCTAATATGCTCTCAGCTAAGATACGAGAGGATTGTGACTGTAACTATCTAATCTTCAACCCTGTCAAAGACCTGGGAAGGAAAATAATATTACCTGAGTGAAAAGGAAGTTCAGGTGAGAAATTTCCCAAAATTGCAAGAAATGACAGAGACAGCTGGCAGCCTGGACAGTCAGTCACCCAGTGGATAAACAGCACCTATATCCCCTGGGAACTTTCTAGGACTATACAGTCTCAAGATCTAAAGGATTTCTGGGGCCTCTTACACATTAGAAGTTTTAGAAAACCCCCGCTTCTAGAATTCTGGTAGATTTCACATTTAGTGAACGTCTTACTCTCCCTGACAATCAGGGTTTGTGTGTGTGTGTGTGTGTGTGTGTGTGTGTGTGTGTGTGTGTGTATGCACATGTATGCATGCATGTGTGTGCACCCAAGCATGTGCATGCATTCTTCTGTATGAGTGCAGACATATGGCATGCATGTGGCATCAAAGGATAGTGCTGAAGTGTCAGTTCTCACCTCCTGCCTTGAGCAAAGCTCTCTTCCTGTTTTGTTTTGTTTTGTTTTGTTTTCTGCTGCACATACCAGGCAAGCTGGCTCCTGAGCTTCTGAGGCGCCTCCTGCCTCCGTTTCCCAACTCCCTGTAGGAGTGTTGGCGCCCCTGGCTTCTCTGTGAGTTCTGGGGATTCAAGCTCAGGTCTTTACACTTACACACAAGCACTTTTGCTCACTGACCCATCTTCCCAGCCTTCAGGATTCTTCTTATATGGTAATTACTCGACACAACTCAGGCAAAAGACACTGTTACTCTGCCTGACACCAAGACAGTTCCCCATAAGCAGCGACAATTGCCTCTATGAATACCTCTTTAGTTCTTTGAAACTCCACGTCTCCAGTGGAAGAAGGTGTTTCCAACCAAGGCTTTAGCAGCTGATTTTTGGACCTCAGAGCCACAGGAAGCATGCCTCTGGTTCCTGCAGCTCATCTTGTAGTGGAGACGGAGGCAAGGACTCCTGTCATATGACATAGTCGCATGATGTGTTTCTAAACATCCTGGGATTGTTTTAATCGACCGTGGTAAGACACTTGACACACAAATGCCTGCGATGTGTAGTGGAAAGGCTTTTCATACTCACAGACCTTACGAATGCAGGAGGCAGACATACCTGCAAGGCCTTATGGGGAAGTATGAGATTAATGAGCAGGCAGGAGAGGGGAGCAGCGCATGGACCTGTGTCTCCTCAGGAAAGAACTGTGCTGGACAGAGTCATTGGCCTGGACACATTTTATATTGACTAGTTTGGAAGATTTCAGCAAGCTCTCAGGGCGGGGGCTGTCTAGTTCCTGGCAATTAGGAGCTTGGGGTGTGAGAGTTGGAGAAGGAGCAACCGGGGGATGGTTTTTGACTGGCAGGTTTGTAAGGCATGCCTGCAGATTCATGCATTGTGTCTGAGAGTTAGCTAGCTCTGGGGAGGGGTGTTCTTCCAGCGGAGCTCTCGGGTAACTACAATGTAGAGAACACAGAAACCAAGAAATACAAACAACGCTGTGTCAACCCCAGACCCCAGGTCTTTGCACAGGTGTCAGATGGGCAGAGGTTCACTGTCCCACGCCACCTTGAGGAGTAACACACACACCTCACTTGCAGCAGCTCTTTGCTGGCAAATTCTTTTGTGTAAGGAAAGCTCCTGCTTAACTTTCCTGGGGTTCCTCACTCCTTGTGCATCGCCCAGTCACCTCTAATGAGTGTGTACTGCACAATTCTGCCACCCAACCCATCACAATGTCTCCTCATAAAGAGAAGATACTCAAAAGATAACTTTTCAAAATATTTGTGTGTGTATGTGCCAGTATGTGTGCGCCTGCTCATGCATGTGTAAGAGCACATGTGTATGTAAGAGCAGATGTACGTGAGGGTCAGAGGTCAACAGCAAGTCCCCAGGATCCTCCTGCCTCTGTCTCCCAGCACCAGGCTTACAAGCGCATGCTACCACATACTTGCTCAGACCCGGGGAGCCAGGCTCAGCCCTCACCCCTGCACAGCAAGCATTATACTGGCTGAGCCACCTCCCCCACCCCCTCAAAGGAAGTTTTCCAAGGAAACATTGCGTTCGTTCATTCTCAAACGTCTCACGTCTATGCGTTTCGAGATATGAGATGCTTATTACAGAAAACTGCATCATTCTTAACTGAGCTTGAGGTAATTAGCCAGCTGGTCTACAATTAAGCTTCTGTTAGATTTTTTTGTATTATAGGTAAGTTTGATTACCAAAGGTTGACAACTGGCAAGTGGCTATGTTGCCATGTTACAGATGCAAAAAGATCTTACGGGATGGAATTTGTTGATTCATGAATATGTCTTGACATCAAAGCAATCACTAAACCTGTCATAGACTATTTACTCTGTTTCACTGGACAACAGGACATGGACCTGTCTGAGGATGTGTAGCACAGAGTGAGGCGGATATTCATTGAATATCAGCCTAGAATGGTTAGAGCTACAGGACAATTAGGTACAGGGGACACAGAATTCCCAGAAGAGCTGGTGCTGGAATTGTCTGGAAAGAGGACAGAAGCCTGGGAGGGCAAGAGAGGAGACATCTCAGGCTAAGGCACCTACCCAGCCCCACAATTTATTAACTGCATGACTTGGAGCAGAATGCTGAGAACTTGAGCTCCCTGGTCTGTAGAATGGGAGTGTTATCTACTTCAGGGATGGCACGGAGTTCATGTGTTGGTGACATGCAGAGCAATGCCTGGCACCCAAAAGCAAAGGCCTAAAAACAGGAAAGAACCACATGTCCCAGAGAGCAGACCAGGCACGTCTGTAAGACTGAAGACAGGGCCGTAGGCAGAACTAAAGAGGAAACTGCCGGGGGCCTTTCAACTCTAAGAAGGAACAGACTTCACTTGGCATTGGAAGGCTACGAGAACAGGGTAAGCTTTGAATTCCTGACGGCATTTGGCTATGGGGAGGTTGGCAGGGTTTCCTATTAGAACCTGAACAAAAATAGCAGTGAGAATCTAGGCCGACTTCTGGAGGTAGCACTGATGTGTCTTCGTGACTTCTGAGAAACAACGGGGTTTGTGAGGATTCCTGCTGGGAGTTTGGTGTCTGGTGAGAGAGAGAGCTGGTCACATAGCTCACCCCAGCCGAATCTCTAGTCCTTGACCTTGTACTTCCTAACACATGCCATGATTCCAAGTTCTCTAATTCTTTCTTCTTTTGAAAATACTCTAATTTATTCTTTGACAACTGCCTACATGTACACCATTACTTTGACTATGTTATTATATATTAACCCCCCCCATCAACCTCTCCTACTCCAGCCCACTCATCTTATATTAGTTATTTTTCTGTTGCTGTGACAAAACAGCATGACTAAGACCACTTACCGAAGGAAGAGTTGGCTTGGGATGAAGAGTCCATGATGGCAGAGCAGAGGCACAGCCATGGGAACAGGGAGCCGAGGGCTCACAAGAGAGAGAAAACTAGACATAGCGTGAGCAGCAAGGCCTGCCTCCAGTGACAGACCTCCCACAACAAGGCCGCGCCTCCTGAGTCTCCCCAAACAGCAGCAAATGGGACCAAGTATTCAAATACTCAAGACTATAGGTGGGTACTTCATCCAAACCACCACACCCCTGGGCTCCTTCATAACTTCTCCTCCTTTCAATCCTGTTCTGTGTGTATGACCTACTGAATTTAATTAGGGCTGATGGTGTAACCACAGGTAGGAGGTTATTTACTGGGTCACAGCTCTACCGCTAAAGAAAAAGACTCTCCCTACCCAGCAACTATGAACTGCTCAGGGAGGATTGGGTGTCTCGAACCCCTTCTCCATGATGGTGGATGGTCGACTGCCCTCTCTTGTGTGGATCTTGTGCAGGTGCCTACACTGCATTTCTGATTGCCACAGTCTGTCATATCCAGTCACAGCTCCTCCCCATCCTCCAGCTCTTCCGTTATTTCTGACCCCCGCATCTTCCACAGTGTTCTTGAGCCTTGAAGCACATGATATGGATGTTCTGTTTAGGTCCACCCTCACCAGCCAGCTATACTAAATACTTCGACAACTCGTGAGTCTCTGCATTAACCGCCACCCCTCACAAAAAGACATTCCTACCTTCATGTTTCGTTTTGGAAAATCAGCTGTGTGGAATGAGACAGAATAGTTTGAGTGGATTTATTTTTTTATGTAAAAAACTGTACAGTTTAGAAGTTTAGTATAGACTGGGAGGAGAATGGAGTAGTAATAGAAATAGACGCAACCTTAGGCTGCCACTATCATAACGAGAGAAACAAAATAGCTCCCCCATGTTCTATAATGAATTATATTCTACTTTAATAGACATGAACATAAGTGATATCCACTCATCCAGAAGATCTAACCAGGAGCATGAGCTAGGCCTTGGAATAACCTCATTTAGTGTTTCATATGAGGAAAAGGAAAACACATGAAAAATGTAAGGGGTGAGAAGAAGAAACATGGGGTTTGGGGGTAGATGCTACAGAGAAGTTAGAGTTAGGATTGCCTGGAGAAGTGATTTCTACCAGTGTGCCCCTCAGTGGGCTGGGTTACTACCAAGAAACGGCTGCAGGTGCCCTGAAAACACCCTCTGTTGTAGCGTCCGGTTTAAAGCCAGATGTTAATATATGTCAGGATCAATGCAAGAAATAATAGTTCTCAAGGCATAATTTTGCATTTTGGGGTTCCTAAGAAACCCACAGCGTGTGCCACCTGACCTTTGCTGGAGAACAGAGACTGTTCCCAAATCCAGGTGCAGGGCTAAGCCGTGGGACGGGGGATACAAACAGCCGAGTCCTGCTTTTTGATGAATTGCTGTTGGTTGACGTTTATTTATATATACCAAATATAAAGCACGGATAAAACCAGATCGACTCTCCTGTAAGGAGGATGATTTTCTCCAGAACATGAGCTGTAGAGTGTGGGTGAAGCAGACTCGGCACTGGGGGCTGCTTTCTTCTCCAGGCAGCTGTTCTTTCACATGCCCAGCAATCCCAAGCGGTTCCTGTCTTGAGATTCCTGTCGCGACAGAACTGACTCAGCAGCGTGGTTAAGATCAGCTGATGCCCGTTCTCCTGAGGCTGGCCTCACACTCTATGCTGTCTGTCTGGGTTTCAGGCAGGAGATCAATCACATGACTGTCAAATTGCCTGATGCCAGCCGGTCTGGAGGCCACCTCCTGACCGAGTACCTGCTCTGAATTCTATGATTAACCAACCTGCCTGGTCACCACATTTCTTCAGCCTGCTTAGTTCTCTCTCACACTACAATTTACTTTTTCTCAATGGTGCCATGGGAAGAGCTATTGGAGGGTGTAAGTGGTGAGAATGTTGGGGGAGATGGGGGTGGGTAGTCAAGACATTGAGAGAGAGAGAGAGAGAGAGAGAGAGAGAGAGAGAGAGAGAGAGAGAGAGAGAGAGAGAAGAGGGAAGAGAGAGAAAGAGAGAGAAGACAGAGAGAGAGAGAGAAGACAGAGAGAGAAGAGAGAGAGAGGAGAGAAGAGAGAGAGAAGACAGAGAGAGAGAGAGAGAAGACAGACTGCGCACACACACATGTGCTAGTCATTTATGTGATCCATTCATTTCACTTTAACAGTACTCAGGAGCCTGTAGTGGCTCCTAGCACCCGACTTGGTCCTGGATGCCCGTGACAACAGTGCCAGCGAGGTGCCCTGCTGAAGTGATCTTCCAAGTCTGCTGCAATTCCAAAACTGACCCTCAGAGGTGGCTCACAAGTTCTCAGAGGCACGACCTTAATTGCTCCTCTGCACCTCTGCTGTCTGTGCCTTCAGAGACACCGACAGGGAGGGGCTGCCCTTACTCAGTGGTGATCTGACCAGCTTTCACTCCACATCTACTTAGAATTACGAACAAATACAAATTCACTGTAGACTTTCCACATGGTGCATGAGCATCTCGTGCATTTTCTTACCATGCAGCACCTCACACACACACCACTTGTCATGTAGCATGTCACATGTGTTATATAATTAGTCTCAGGTGGAAAGACAGAATTAGAAATCAAAGGTAACACGGCACTTGCTGCTCACCCTAGTCAGTGATCCACATGGAACAGGGATCAGAACGGAAAACACAGCTTCCCACTTTGTCAACCTGACCATCCAGCACACCATCGCCTTGATCTACCAGCACATACGAGGACATATTAGAAATCGTTTTACCTGCCTCCAGGCCACCCAGATTTGTCAGCACTATCTTTGGTACAGTCTGGCGTCTGGCCTTCCCCACCCCTCTCTCCTTTCCTTCCTGGGTTACTAGCCGTATGACCCTTTCCCCATTGCTTATGCTCCTTCTTACCGGAGGATTGGGCCGGTAACGGTCAGTTACCTTCTTTGCTGTTTGCTCCAACTCACAGTAGCCTTTCAGGACGCTTCCACGCTTGGCCCATTCATCTTCATATCATAAAATCTTTCAGTTTAGGAGTGTGTAAGGCCTTCTACGTATTCCACGTGGTCTCTGTGGGATTCTCCCAGCATCTCCACCTCTGTATCTTGATCTCCCAAGCCAGAAGCATGATGCCTCTATCTCCCCTCCAGGGCTTTCCCATCCTGCTGGCCTCAGGCTCCACCATACTGCCCTCTTTATCCTGGCCTCATCACTGTGTATCCTTCTCACAGCTCCCCTACTTCTCAGCTCCCCTGGTTATCCAGACCTGAATTCCCACAATGCCTCCTTCCTTTTCAGGCTGAAATTTGACCGGGCTACAGAAATGAGCCTGGGAGTCCCTCCCACTCCCCTGGAAGATCCTCCGTGTCTCAGGCATTTGTGACTGCTCATCCAGACTCAGCCTCTGGGCTCTCTCTGCTGACCTAGATTTGGAAAAGAAAATTCTGTTTTTCTATTCATTCTGAACAAGGACATATGGCACAGTCAGGCATAAGTTCCAAAGGCAGAGCTTCCAAGTTAGACTCCAGTCTTCCTTCAGCTGCTGTGGAGAGCAGCCCCACACACCCTGTTGCTATGTAATGCCCTCGGATACTGTAAAGATTTGTCGCTCAAATTGGTTTAATAAAACACTAATTGGCCAGTAGTGAACTACAGGCTGCCAACCAGACCAGGAGAATTCTGGGAAAAGGAAGAGCAGAGTCAGAAGTCATCAGCCACAGACAGAGGAAGCAAGATGAGAATGCTGAACTAAGAAAAGATACCAAGCCACGTGGCTAAACACAGATAAGAATTATGGGTTAATTTAAGTGTAAGGGCTAGTTAGTAATAAGCCTGAGCTACCAGCCAAACATCTTTAAGTAATATGGAGTCTCAGAGTCAGTTATTTGGGAAGTGGCTTCTGGGTATTTGGGAACAGGCAGATGGGAGAAAAACTTGTGCCTACACTTTGTACCGCTGCATAGATTCTCTCCCTGGTCTGCAAACTGGCTGTTTAATATTGGATGCTATGATCATACTTGTTTTACAGACACAGTAGCTCAAGTTTGGTGAAGAGACATAATCTCATGACAAAGGTGTGGTGGGACTGTGTTCATGACTGTGCTTAAGCCCTCCATGATCCACCTTTCAAGGGCTCCCCAACAGCAGCTAATTCTCAATAACAAAGATCAGGCCATCCTGCTCAGCCCTGCTTCGTCATCCTCTCTCTCTCTCCTGCATCAGTCTCCACCCCCAATGCCACCTCCCAGGCACAGCCTTTTAGTATCTTCCTGCATGACCCCATCCCAAATCACTTGGCACCTGCTTTATGATTTTGCTAATCTGGCTCCTACGGTAGCTACTTCCATATTTTCTGTCTCTTGGCACTGGATTTTAGCTCCATGAGGATAGAGATTTAATAATTTCTGCCTGGCCCTTGCCTAGACCATTCTGCACAAAATCCATGCTCTTCTGTTTTTGAGACAGGGACTAACTCTATAGATCTGGAGTAACTCATACTCGCTATGCAGCCTGGGATGCCCTCAAATTTACAGTAATCCCCTTGCCTCTGCCTCACAAGTGCTAGAATTACAGTCAAGTGCTAACCCGGCCAGACAAAATCCATGCTTTATAAGTGTTGAATTAATGAATAAAGGCAGGGCCTGGATCATGGGGCATAGAGATTTCTTTTCCAACAAATGCTGTCTGTTTTATTTCATTTTGTATTGTTGTAACAGAATACAGGATAACTGTAACATGTATACCACAATACAAAGAAAAGGGATTCAGTACCTGACAATTTGAGAGGCTAAAACCCAAGATAAGACAGATTCATTTTTTTTCTTCAATGTGTTGCCTGCTCTGTCCTTAAACTTGCAGTGGTCCTCCTGTCTCAGCCTCTGGAGTACTGAAATTACAGTTGTGAGCCACCACACTCAGCTAGGAAGCCCAGCACATTCAGCCTCTGGTGAGGGCCACCTTGTAATTTGTAAGAAACCAGAAATGTAACCAGCTGTGGGCAGAGCAGTTCCCACAGTGAGGATGGAAGTGAGAGCCAGAGAGGGGCCTGACTTACTCTTCTTATAACAACCAGCTTCCTCCTTTGAGGCCCGGCCCACTCTACCAGTGATGAGGATGGACCCTCCAAAGACCTAATGACCTTTTACACACACTCCCTTAGAGGTGTCAGCACCACCCCATGGGAACCAGAGCATCTTTGGGGATAACTCAAACCTCATCCAAACCACAGCTCCTACAGTAGCATTGCTGGACCTCTCCAGAGAGATGTAGTTCCACATCCACCCTCCTGTGCAAAGGCAGGACGTGGTAGACGTGAGGCGCTCAAGTTCACTTAGCAGAAGAGAAAGTGTCCTGTACACACGTGCCTCAGTGGGACCTTTGCTTCTGGGCTCAGACACCATTTCTGTAATCATCTATTGTGGAACGTGGCTGGGATTTGCTGCTGACAACAATCTCTGAAATGCACCCCATAAGTATCTGTGACACCTCATTGGTCCCTGGTTTCCTTTCAGGTCTTCGTCTTATTGGACTTTTCATTTGGACATTAACATGAATATCCCAGATTGATCCACACTGTTCCTTCTGGGCAGCAGAAAACCCACTGAAAAATCTAGATGTGATTCTAATGATATAGACGGTAGCTAGCTGGACTGATTACATAGGCAGAATGAGTCTAAGTCCTTCTCTTCTGGAGGGACTCTGGACTAAGTCCCTCTCCTGGTAATTAATGGCTCTCAGATATGGACATGATGGTTGGTCTTGTCCATAAATCATGCAGCCATGCATGACCACCATCAGCAGAAAATGGGCTCCCTGGCTTCTCATCTGCAGGATTTCAGAGAGGCCACGTGGACATTTCTATGAGGGCTCCAGTTTCTGAAGACTAGGAGCACAACTGCAAAGTGCAAGGTAAACATGTGCCATTCACTGCCCGACCAAATTACTAGCTGCGGGTTTCTCCAGACAGATAGGACCAACTAGGTTATCTCTGTCACAGCACGTGGCTGAGCATGACTGGCTGGGAAGCGGTATTCTTTCTTGCTCTCCAAATCTGGTGGGTGAGATGGGAAGGGGAAATATTTTTCCAACAATAAGCTGTTTCCTCTCTGGGGTTGCTTCCTCTCAGGATTTTCTTAACTACTCTCTTCCTTCCTTAATTACACAGACTCACCAACTCGCCTTCAGCTTTGTAGAAGATCTGTAAACAGCTTTCACTATTAACTTCAACTCATAGATCCTCCCTGCCTGCTTACAAATGTTGATTCTTAATCTGCCTGCAATGCTGTTTTGACCTTTTAACCTCTCCTCTTCCATGTCACTTTTCTTCCTCCTGTGTGCAAAAGTGTGCCATCAACTGAAGTCCTCTCCGGGGGCACTGCTGTCAGCTTTACATTTATGTCCAGGGTCTGATGGGGTCTCGGGCGAAGCTGCAGGCTTTCCCAGGGGTCCCTCCATCTCTGAGCTTCCCTGGTGATACCTCATCACTCCCAGTTGCTCCCTATCTGTAGGGAGGAAGCCAGACTCTCTGCTCGGCTGGGCTATAGCTTGGCTTTTGTTCTAACAATGGTACCACCAGTCTAGTTAAACACACAAGAGTAAACATAAACACTAAACAGTTGTATGCATGTCCTGCATCTGGCCAGTCCCTGACACACCTCTCCTAGTAACACTGCTGTGTGCAAGCTCTTCCCACTGAGGATTTGCCACACTGTCCCCTCAAAGTCTTGTTCTACCCTGCTGACCTCTGGTAGCCTTCCATCATTGCCTCTCCCCACCCCCTGCTTCTGCCATCTTCTCTTTCTTGTCCCCCCCCCTCCCTTGTTCCTCCATGTAGACTTTTCTCAAGGGTCTTAAGAGTGGTAACGCATTTGATTCATCTGTGAGTAGGTGTTTCCTGTAAGGTGTCATCCAAAGCCATGATGACTAAGTCAGGGCAAATGGGAAGGACATTGGGCCAGAAGCCTATATCTGCGCCCCCCCCCCCAGCAACTGAGAGAAGCCATTGCTGGCCTGGGAATGATCACTAATGCAGGCTGCTCTCCTCCCTCCCCACCTAATGTATTAGTCTGAAGGAAAGTATTATCTACATTTTGACCTCAACTTGGAAGCTCATGGGGGATGGTGGTGATCAAGGTGCCATATTTGGGAAGGATGGATAGAGGCAGGGAGAAGGGAGAATGCCAACATCCTGGACCCCTGGAGGAAATGGCTCATGAAAATGTGTGAATCTGAAGAGATACAAATGGCAAGGTACTACTGAACTCCGTGAGCAGCTTGTGATTTTTAGACACTGAAAAATATTCTGTGGAGGTGTGATGTGTGCTTCCAATCCTCTTCACATTTAGGTTCTCATTTGAAGGCTGTAAGACCAGTAAATTAAAGTTTTGTTCAGAAATCTCCAGGTGGTTGATCATATCTGTTAGGGGTGCCTCTCTGTCCCCACTCCGCTGGGTTCTGTAAGAGCCCAGATCCTGTTGTCCTGCAGATCATTCCGATTCTGGAGGTTTTAAGAATTGCAAGTACTCTGAATGCTGAGCTATCTTTCCAACCCTTCCCCACTTCTTACATCTAGGAAACAAAATGGCATCTACCCATTTCTGTGGTGTCAACAGTTCCTGAAGCTACCAACGTTACATCACAGGTCACTGAACTGGAGTCAGGAGGAGATACACAGGAACAAATCAATGCACAGATATAATAAGCCCAGACTCCTTAGCAGTAGAGGTAAGAATTTAGGCAGCCATAAGTCCGTTTCTTTAAATGGCTGCATTTCAAAACTTAGCTGGGCGCAGCCAGGGCAAGCTAGTCCCAGCACGTCACTAGCTCTGGATGCACACATTGGATGTGTCTGCTAGACCTCAGGTCTATGAGGACAGAATCCAACCTCTAATCACATTTGTTTCCCCCACAGAATTTCAACACTTCACATACAACAGCGTGGGAGGAAGGGGCTGAGCATGAGTGAACCCCTCTCCTCTTCCATGTGCCCTTCCCGGGGCACCCTGCTTTCCCAGCAGACCCACTCACGCTCACACAGCTTAGGGTCCCTAGTCTTCTGTGCAGTGATTGATTTTGTTCCTCACGTATCAGCTCCTTATAGGTCAGAACTCAGTCTTATTCACGTTATTCAGTTCCATCCACTGAGGAGTCTGACTAGAACAGCTTGACCTTTTTACAATGGACAATTGCCTTTGGTCAAGAAATAATTTACCTCACTTTTTCCCTCTATAATTCCTGCCTATTCAGAAAAGTGGTGATTTTATTTTCCGTATTTGAGATGGTTCTGTTCCCTCTTTCCTCCCTTTCCTCAGAACCGTGTCTAAGAACTGAGATCATGAGTTCCTCAGCAATGCATGCCTTACCCTTTTCTCTTTATATACCTAATAAATCGGAGTATCAGGCAAACAGGAGACATTCAGTGAAAGATGCTGGCTGGGTGGATAGATGCAGGGCTGAGTGGATAGATGCAGGGCTGGGTGGGTAGATGCAGGGCTGGGTGGATAGATGCAGGCCTGGGTGGGTAGGTGCAGGCCTGGGTGGGTAGATGCAGGGCTGGGTGGATAGATGCAGGGCTGGGTGGGTAGATGCAGGGCTGGGTGGATAGATGCAGGCCTGGGTGGGTAGATGCAGGGCTGGGTGGGTAGATGCAGGCCTGGGTGGATAGATGCAGGGCTGGGTGGCTGGGTGGGTGGATGGGCTGGAGGGAAGTCAGGGCTTACAGCAGTCATTGATGGAGCAACATATTTCTTTCACTGGTCTTGAGCAGAAGATGCAGCATTTCTCCTACTGGGTGCATTATGATACCACTCATTCATTCATCTATTCAGAAAGCATACATTGAGACCACCCTCACAGTACTTAGTACTCTAGGCGTGGGTCAGAAAACAAGTCACAGTTCCTGCCTCATCAAACTTAGGTTCTAGTGAGATCAGTAATGGTGAGGCGGGGATATCGGGAGCAGACTTGCACGCAGCCAAGAGCAAGCATCAGCCCATCTACATAAATGTTAATTAGCTTCCCTTTATCCCCGTTAGAAACACTCTATAGTGGTACCCTGTCTGTTTCCATACTTTGCTTCACTGATTCTTTTTTGTCTGTCTGTCTGTTTTGGCTTTTCAAGACAGGGTTTCTCCGTGTAGCCTGGCTGCCCTGGAACCCACTCGCTCTGTAGACCAGGCTGGCCTGAAACCCAGAGATCTGCCTGCCTCTGCCTCCTGAGTGCTGGGATTAAAGGTGTGGGCCAGCTGGGCCTGGCTAGTTTCACCGAGTCACAAAGAATTAAAGTTTGACCACCAAAGAGTCAAAGCTGGAGTATGGATAGACTGCCAGGGAATATTCGCAATGTGTATGTTTGTTTAATCTATGAAGGCTTGGTTTTTCTCATCATCTACTGTTGAGAGCTAATCTCTCTGAAACTACAACAATTTATAGACTGCTCAAGGAGAAAAGCACACATGATACAATGCATGGAAGTTTGTTTCCAATAACCCCGAATAGAAAATTTAATTTAAAAATTATTTTTTCTACAGCCTGGTGGTTCTGGCCACAGGATTCTGTCTGACCCATAATTTTATTAGTATTTTCCCAAAGAAAATATTTCATATATTCTCTTTAAAAATATTTCAGCTGGGCACGGTGACTCACGGCTTCAATCCCAGCACTTGGGAGGCAGAGGCAGGCTGATCTCTGTAGGTTCAAGGCAGTCCTGCTACAGAGCAAGTTCCAGGCCAGCCAGGGCCACATACAGGGAGACCCTGTCTCAAGAAAACAAATAAATTTAATTGGATATTTTCATTGTGTGTGTGCACACGCATGTGCATGCCTGCATGCCATGTGTGTGGAGGTCAGAGGACAACTTGGGGGATCCAGTTCTCTCCTTCCACTGTGAGGATCTCTGGGATCGACCTCAGGTCATCAGGCTTGGTGCAAATGTTTACCTGCTGAAGCACCCCACCAACCCTAGTCCGTGTCTTCTGAAAGTGCAAAGAAACTGCTCTGGACTTCTTTGAAGTTTTTGATGACATACATTGAATTTAAATTATTTAATTGGTATTTTATATAAAAATAAATTAAATTCAAAATTCCCCCAAAACAGAAACTCTTCCTTATGTTTCCGTCTATATTGCATAATAACCCAGTGACGAGTAAAAAGAAGGGCTCTGTGAGTTCATTTGTTGGATGGATGCATTTATTTATTCATGAATATATTTTTTATTCATGAGTGAACATATTTATTCACTCATTACACTGCTTCCTCTTCTTGCATTTTATCTGCCATTTTCTTTATTCTTTGGACTTAGCAACACTTTTCATATCATTTTCAATAAAGGAGTTGAATAAATGCATATTGACTTGAATTGAAAAGAGAAATGGAAGCAGACAGAAAATCTCTAGCAAATTGGACCAAAAATCTCCCAGTGTGTTGCAAATTAATCCAGCCAATGCTCCGGATGTTTTGGATGAGGGAGTTCTACCCCAGACAGGTCACAGCGTCTTACTAACCTGGATTTGCTTGAAGGAAGATTCCTCTAATCCAAAGCTTCCTGGGGTTTAATTTAATTACTAAACAACACACAGTGCAAGCAAAGTTTGATTTCAAGATGACTTAGCAGGAAGTCTCTGGCGTGATCATAAAAACAGACACCACACAGCCCAGTTAAGAGACTGCATTGAACCAAATGGGGATGGGTACAATTGAGCTGAAGTAGGCTTTTTTTATTTTCTGTGGGAACAGAAGCAATAAAATGTGTATCACTGAGGGTTACTTTTTGCTTTAAAAAAAAATGTGAGGGCCTAGAGAGATGGCCCAGTGGTTAAGAGCACCAGCTGTTCTTGCAAAGGACCCAGGTTCTGTTCTCAGTGCCAAATGGTGGTTCATACGGCTCTGTAACTCCAGTTCTAGGGGATCTCACGCCTTCTTCTGGCCTCCATAGGCACTGCACTCATGAGGCGGTCTTAAGTACATGTAGGCAAATGTTCATAAACAGAAAAAGCTAATTAAAATTTCAAAGTTATTATTGTGTGGGGTGATGTGTGTGTGAAGCACATGCCGGGGCACATGAATGGAGGTCAGAGGGCACTTTTGTGTGGTTCGTTCTCTCCCCTCGAACTCGGGTCAGCTGGCTCGTGTGGTAAGCACCTTTACCCACGGAGCTCCCTCGCCTTTCCCTGAGAGTTAAAGTTTAATTCTGCCCCTTTTAAATATAAAACTGCACTTGCTGTTGCCACTCCAAGGAGATGAACCCGCTGTGTCTTTTCCTGTCCTTCCTTGTTTCTTCGCTCGGCTCACGGCAGGGCTCTTCACTGCCTCTGTCTATCTTTATCCCCACACTGCTCCCCACTCCCCTCATGCCCTGCTACACGTCCTCTAAGGAACCTCAGGAAGGTCATGGACATGAGCCCCTGAACAGCCATGCACCCACATACAGCACGGATGTCGATTACGCATCTTCTCCATGCATTAAGGTTGTTCTTGCTCCTGGGTGCAGATCAGCGGAGAGAAAGCCACTGCTCCTGGGCTGTTGCTGTTCTGTTTTTAAGATTCAAATCTGAAGTCAGGATAGAAGCAGAGGGGTCAGAAGAAAGAGTACGCCCATATATATGCACATACACCCACACTATATATGTATGTATGTATTATGCATGTATGAGACAAATGGCGTCCCAACATCTCAGCGTGGTTCAGCCACATAAGCATACCTTTTCCAAGGTGGTTAGGAGCCTTGCGAAGGAAGCACAGAGTGAATGTGTCTGTAGTTTTCTTTTTCTGTGATGTCCATCTGATTTTCATCTCTGGACAGCATTGGTCTGGTAACGTGGATTGAAAAGCATTTCTTGTCTTTTATTAATTGAAAGAGGGCCTGATGTTAGAGACAGGACCTTGAGTGTGATAGGTCCCAACTGTCAAAATGTGTAACTAAATGTCTAGAGAGCCCAATGGCCCACTCAAACTGAGACAAAATTGGCAGAGTACAGTGTATTTCCTTTGACCTGACAAATACAGAGGCTTGTTGGACCAGATTTCAGTCTGCTGCTTTTTTTCCTCACATGAATTGTTCATGAGGGACATGTACTTCCTAGTGCATCCCAGCAGAAGGCTTAGGAGGCCTGATTTCTTTTTCCGTTAAAAGTCATTGGTGGGTTGAGATGTCCTAGCTTGGATCATTCATTATAAAATTCTGTCAGTGTTTAATCCTTCAGCAGGCACTAAAACCCATTTGTATTGAGCTATTATTTTATTAGAAGTTATAAAATAGTGGGATTCTCATTCCATTGTTCCTTCTGTATTTCTTATCTTGAATTCTTCTAATGAGAGAAATTTGTTACATAAACTATTGGCTAGCACTCAATAATAACTTCAGTACAGTTCTGCAGAGGTCAGGCATTAACATGATTATGTTCATTTTCCAATTTTCAGAATACTGAAATGGATCCTAGCTTCCTTTAAATGCCTAGGGTGATGTGGAGATCTGGGGAGCTAAGTTGATAAAATGCTTGTTGTCAACCAGGAGGACCAGAGTTTGGGTTCCCCAGATCCACATGAAAAGCCCTGTGAGCATGGTGGCCGGTCTGTATCCCAGTGCCTGCACGCAGAGGCAGGGCATCACTCAGGTTATGCTGGGTGACAACATCCAATGCCAACCCGCCTCTTCATGTACATGCATATATGTACACACTCATAGCCACACATATATGTTCCAACACCCATACAATACATGCCATACACATGTACATACATTTTAAAAAGTGTGTGTGTGTGTGTGTGTTAATTATTGGGGAAAAATGTAGGAACTCACAGACTTTGTTTAGGGGTCTTTGTTTTCTTTTATTCTTGAGACAAAGACTCACTCTGTAGGCAAGGCTGCCTGAAACTCACGGTATAGCCTAAACTGGACTGAAACCCATGATTCTCCTGCGTTAGCTTCCTGAGTGCTGTTATTGTAAGATGTACTACTATAGCACGAATCTTAAAAGGTCCTATTAATAAAAACAAACCTGGAGGCAGATATTGGGGTGAATGCTGAAAGGTCAGAGAGACAGAACACACCACAGCTAACCTCACCTCGCCAACTTCTCAGCCAATCCTGTTTTCTCATCTGGAATGGATCTCAGCTGAACTGCTGCTAAAAGCCTAAAAGCTTAACCAGGCTCTAGTTCCTGGTCCTCATGCCTTATATAACTTTTTGCATCCTGCCATCACTTCCTGGGATTAAAGACATGTCTCACCATGCCTGGCTGTTTCCAGTGTGGCTTTGAACTCAAAGAGATCCGGATGGATCTCTGCCTCTGGAATGCTAGCATTAAAGGCGTGTGTGGCCCCATTTTCTGGCCTCTATATCTAGTGGCTGTTCTGTTCTCTGACCTCAGATAAGTTTATTAGGGTGTACAATATATTGGGGAACACAATATCACCATATACTACTACAGTAGAGAGAATTTTAAAATATTTTTTCAATACATTTCAATAGTCTTTGCAGTTACTATTCATTTGTGTTCCTGTCATTGATAAGTGGGTATATTGGTTAGTTTTAAATGTCAGCTTGCCACAATCTAGAGTTACCTGTGAAGAGAGTCTTACCTGAGGAGTTCTCTAGATCAGGTGGGCCTGTCTTGGGGGATTGTTTTAATTGTGGATTCAACCTACTACGGGCTGTACCATTTCATAGACTGGACCCTAAACTGTTTAAAAGTGAAGAAAGCTAGCTGAGTATAAGCAACTTACGATGTGTGTGTGTGTGTGTGTATGTGTGTGTAACAAAGGATCCATCTGTTTATGTTCTTGACTATGGGTGTGATGTGATTAGCTGCCTGAGTTCTCTCCTTGGCTCACCCTCAGTGATGGACTATAACTTGGAAACTGCAATCCAGATAATCCAAAGACTTTCTTCCCCTGAGGTGTTTGCAGTCAGGACATGTTACAGCCAACAGCTCGTTCATGTGACAAGGTGGTCCTGCCTCATCCTTCATATTGAAGCAGACGTTTCTGCATGGAGCCCTGCTCCTGATAGCTGGAAATAATGTTTGTGAGACACTGTGGTGCAAGATGGGGTGGGATGTGTTCTTTGATGTGATGTTTTTATCTCTTTCTTGCACTGAAAATTTTGCTTTCTAAATGAGAGAATAAATTATTTTTCTGATAAAGATACTGTGGTTTCATGAACGCTTTAAAATATATCAGGGGGAAATCATGCAAAAAAGATAATTACTAAGAAAAAAGCTGATTTTTTTTTTTACAGCTTTTTAAGATTTGTTTTCTTTTCTTTTATCCACCCCCCCCCCCCGCCTTGGCATGAACCCCACTCTGACTGTCCAAAACCATTATGTGATTTAAAAATAGAAGCACACCAAAAGTCAGATGACCCACGGGAACTTTGGCCAACATTGAAAGTAGTGGTGATGTATCCTGCAAGGTCATGACCACCAGCAGCTGGCGTTATAGCCAACTACTCATTAACTCTCATTTCTGCTCATTCAGAGGAGGTTATATACATAGCTGCCCTGCAGTATGGGCTTCAGCTCAAGCTTCTATATTTAGCAAGAGCTTCCCCCCTTGCTAATGATCAATCACACAGCAGGCAGGGAGCACATTTCACTCCTGAGGGTTTGATATGTAAGAGGAAAGTACAAAGTGCTGAAGTTATGGATGGGTAGAGGGGACCTGGACCTTGGAGGCCACCCGCTTTGGTCACCCCTGCTTGGTGTCAACACTGAAGGGCATGGTCTGGTTCAGTGGCAAGGGGGCAATTCTGACACATTGATCCCAAGACTCAGCTGATATGGGAAATGCTTGTGGGGTGTTTGCTCACTTCAGTGTGGTGAGGGGGTTCATCCAAAGCTAGCTGGCTGACACTGGAGCCCCATTTTGGCCAGCCCCTGAGAGAGGTGCTGCAGAGCAAAGGGGCCACAGAGAAGAAGGTGACCAAAGTCACAGGAAGAACAGGGTAAAGCCCCAACCTCAGGCAGAAGGGGAGTCTTCCCCACAAAGTGACACTTCCTGCAGACCTGCTGGATGAGTAAGTTAGGCATGAGAAGAGAGGATGGGAATTTTCAGGTCAAGGAAAGACAGGTCAAAGAGTCTAACTGAAAAGACAATTTGGTAAATTCAAGAGCAAGAAAGAGATAAAGGCATGCTGGAGCACAGGTTGAAGACAAGAATCTCAGATGAAGCAGGAGAGGAAGGTAGGAAAACAGGTGACTGGCTTGTCACAGCACCCTGTAAAAGCACTTGCAAGAACTTTTGATATGACATAAGGGTATGTAGCCTCCAGTCCTAAAGGAAACAAATGAGGTCTTCTTAAATGGCCTTCCACAGGTTTTCACTGAGTGAACAGAACCCACCATTTGTTGAGTGCTGAAGATGACCAGGCATGGTAAAAAAGAAAATCCATCAATACCAAGTAGCCTTCCCACCAAAGAAGGCTCTGTCTTCTTCTCCTTCTCTTCCTCCTCCTCATCCTCCTATTCTTTTTAAGACAGGGGCATATTGAGTAATCCTAGCTGCTCTGAAACTTACTATGTAGATGTGGTGGTTTAAAAGAAAACAACCCCCAAAGGGAGTGGCACTATTAGGAGGCGTGGCTTTGTTGGAGGAGGTGTGGTTTTTTGTTGGAGGAAGTGTGTCACTGTGGGGGTGGGCTTTGAGGTCTCCTATGCTCAGGACACCACCCAGTATGTCAGTCAACTTCCTGTTGCCTGAAAGGTGTAGGACTCTCAGCTACCTCTCCTGCATGTCTGCCTGCACACTGCCATGTTCCCCACCATGATAGACTGAATCTCTGAAACTGTGAGCCATCCCACTTAAATGTTTTCATTTATAAGTGTTGCCATGATCAGGTTGTCTCTTTAAAGCAATAAAAACCTTAACTAAGTGTAGCTAGAGTTTGCCTGCCTTGCCCACAGTCAGGACAAATCTTTGTCACCCGCCAGTCCCACAGCCGCTCAGACTCAACCAAGTAAACACAGAGACTTCTATTGGTTACAAACTGTATGGCCGTGGCAGGCTTCTTGCTAACCGTTCTTATATCTTAAATTAATCCATTTCTATAAATCTATACCTTGCCACATGGCTCGTGGCTTACCAGTACTTTACATCTTCCTTGTCCTGGCGGCTGCTGCAGGCAGTGAGTCCTTCTGCCTTCCTGTTTTTTTTTTTATTTCTCCTCTCTGTTAGTCCCGCCTATACTTCCTGCCAAGCCACGGGCCAGTCAGTGTTTTATTTATTGACCAATCAGAGCAACTTGACATATAGACCATCCCCCAGCACAGCCAAGTGCAGACCATCTCAGACACCTGCACTCAGGCCCGTGATCCTAATCATCCTCTATGTGGACCTGCTGGGTAAAGCCACTAGGAACCCAAGAACGGGCTCCCACAGGATATACAGAACATCCCACAGCAACTAAGTGTAGTTGGAGTTTCCTCTCTGGGTCCTACCAAGCCCCAGCAGTCCAACAGCCCACTTATAAAATAAACACGCAAACGCTTATATTATTTACAAACTGTATGGCTGCAGCAGGGTTCTTGCTATGTAGTTCTTATATCTTAAATTAACCCATATCTATTAGTCTATAATTTGCCACGTGGCTCGTGGCTTACTGGTATCTTAACATCTTCTCATGGCGGCTGGCTGGCAGTGTCTCTCCTCACTCCACCTTCCTGTTCTCCGAATTCTTCTCTCTCCTTGTCCCACCCATACTTCCTGCCTGGCTACTGGCCAATCAGTGTTTTATTCATTAACCAATCAGAGCAACACATTTGACATACAGAACCTCCCACAGCAACTAAGACAACAGATCAGGCTGGCCTTGAACTCAGAGATCCATTTGCCTCTGCCTCTCAAGTGCTGGGTTAAAGATATGTGCCACCATACTGTCTTTCTTTTTGAGACACTATATCCCAACAGCAAGAAATGTATCCAAGAGCCAAGAACTAAAAAAAATCCACCAATCAAAGGCTCCAGAGATTCTCACCTTTGGAGTAGGACACTTCCCACTACAGGGAAGAAGATGACTCTTAAGCACCCAGGGGTTAATTCCCTTGACAACTGTTCTCAACTTGAGACCGGGGGTGAGAAGCGGGTGTCAGAGCAACAGAGCTCATCCTGAATGCCCCAACTGTGGTGCTTGGAAAATCAAGGTCTCTCTCTGCTCCTTGGGTTTCTCCTCGGATTATAAACTGAAACTTCCATATTAAGGATTATAAGATACCACCAGGAGCTAAGAGGGGCAGAGAATGCACACCCCAGGCAATCTGCATGCTGAGTGACAAGGGCAGGAGCCAGGCCTGGGCTCTATTCTCAGCAGATAATCAACCCAGCAATTCAGTCCATGGCAAAGAGCAGCAAATCCCATTATGTCATATCTATTTAGTTCTCATTTGTTTCTGTCAGCCAATCTCTGATTGAACATGCTTCAGGACTGTCTACAGTGCTTGAGAAAACAGTCTCTTGCTTTGTTCCTAGAGCTCTGACTAGGCGGGTTAGGCTGAGGCCATACATTTGGTACGACAGGTTTCCCAGGTGACGCCAACACTGGTGGTCCAGGGACTCAACTTGGAAAAGTACTGGTAAACCCAAAAGATGTTCAAGGGCCCACCCATACCCTCCACCTTGGTGAGAATAGAAACAAAAACTGAAGCATTAGAAAGCAGTGGAACATGGGTTCTAAGCAGATAGAAGAGGCTGCTATAACATGGAGAAGAACAGCCTAACTGCCTCCAACAGCTTAAGGCACATGAAAAACAGGAGGAATGAGGGGAACAGGCCCAAGAGGAAGGAGCCGCATGCTCAGAACAGGCAGGAAGGCGCCTGTCTCTCTGGGAGGAGGAGGAAGTCACATGCAGCAAGTGACAGAGGGGAAAGAGGACCAAAGAGCAGAGGATGATAAGGCGGTGGAAGCTGGCATAATAAACGATTTGGATTTGTCTTTTGGATTGATCATCTAGGGATGGAGAGAACAATGGTTGGGTGGATGCTGGGGACCAGCAGTGATTCAAGTGAGAGCTGATGTCACCTCGAGCTTGTCAGGGCCAGGCTGGTGGAGAAGGGGCGAGGCTTCAGAAACGGTGAAGGAGGTCCTGTTTGCAAAGGAGTCGAGGCATACACCACTGCTGTCACACAGTGGAGGGCTCACACATTTGATGACCAGCTTAGATCAGAACATAACTCTTCATGCCCAGTGTTTAAGAGCCCTCTCTGACCCCTGGTTCCCCATGTTCTACACATTTGTAGGAGTGAGAGGCAGGAAACAGTCCTGTGCCTATGGAAGCTCTCTGGGAGGAGAAATGGCCATCATTTAAAGGTAAAGCATGAGAACCCAACATCTATAACAAGTGTATCTGAGGATGTGAGCAGGGCAGCCTCTCAGTCGACCTTGCTAGGGTCTGGTACTCTTGTTTCCCAAGCTCCAAGGCCACCGGTGCAGGCCAGAGTCCCCTAGAACCCCTTCTGCTTCTGCCCATCATGACTGGAACACTGTGGGCCTTCTGTGATGGGACCTGGAATGATAGCTTTCCCTGGAGCATGCCAACAGTCTCTGCTTGTCTCCAGTCTCTGCCCATGTGTTCCATAGCATCCCTGAGATCACCTCTTCCCTCCTGCTGTGCCCTCCTCCTGCGAGCTGAAGGCAAGAGGAAAGATGAGGGAAATGGATGGCTTGGGAGGCATGAGATGTGATGAACCTGACTGCTGGCCTGTTAAATGTGACCTTGGATAGGTTGGCAAGGTGGAGATGTCCTATAAGCATTTAGTCAGACTTATCGGGAGCTCGGGGGGGGGGGGGCAGTCTCAGGTGGCTTCTTAGTCTATTCAAACAAAATGCCCTGGAGTGGATAACTCACAAACAGAAATGCATCTCTCACAGTGTGGAAATCTAATCCAAGGCTAACGGACTCAGCCTCTGGTGAGGGCCTGATTCTTGTCCTCACTGATGCAGCTTTCCACTGCGTCCTGGTGTGGTAGAGGGATGAGGAGACTCTCTGGAGCGCTCTTCACATGGACGCTGATCTTATTCATAAGAGTTACAGCCTCGTGATCTAATCAGTCCTAAGGTCCCATCGGCATTGGGGTGGCAGCATAAGCATTTTGGTGGGATATAAACATTGAGACCACAGAGGCTGGCACACGAGATGTGCAGTCTCCAAAGTAAATGGGACTCCATGGGGTGTGGGAGGAGAAAGGTGTCCCAACACGGTGACAAACAGGAGGTGGCAGAGGAAGGTGCTGCTGTGGACATGGGAAGGGCTTTCCTTTACACTGGCTCATAGTGAAATTCCACAGGAGAGAAGCTGAGCCTCTGGACTCATCATTGGGTCAAGCTCTCACAGGGGGAGGAGGCGGACCCAGGCAGGATTCGGAGCTTCCTGTCCACTTTCATTCATTTTCTCACTCATCAGTCCTTGGCCAAGCTCTCTTCTGTATGCAGCAGGCACCGGATGGGACCCGGATGCGAGTTGGGGTGCAGAAGAGTCAGGGCGCAGCCAGCCTTCCCATTGTGGTAGGAACGTTGTCTCTCCAGATTGCAGTGTTGCTCGGGTGTGCCGAGGCTGACCCATTAGGAGATGATCGCCACTGAGATCTTGTTGTAGACCCCGGGTAGGCTGCATGTCATCACAGAGGCCACACATGGAAGCACCAGCAAGGGCGTGTAAAGACGCAGGTGACGTGACGACACATTACTGATTCCCACCATGTCCTGGCCTCCTGTCACTGTGAAGAAAATACCCTGACAGAAAGCAGCTTAGCAGAAGGATTTGTTGATTTCCAGTTCCAGGTTACAGCCCATTACTGTGGGAAAGTCAAGGTAGGAACCGAAGCATCTCATTCACAGTCAGAGCAGAGAGGCTCAATGCACACATGCTGCCTGCTTGTGTTCCTGCTAGTGTTCATCACTAACACAGTTCAGGGCCCAGCAGGAGGCAGGGGCTGCCCACGATGGGCTGGGTCTTCCTATAACAATTACCAGTCAAGATAATCCCCTGCAGATACACCCATGGGCCAACCAGATCCAGATAATTCCTTATCGGAACTCTCTTCCCAGGTGATCCTGGGTTGTGTCAAGTTGTTAAAGCTGAGCAATGCATGTGGGAAGGAAGGGGCGAGACGGGATAGACATGTTTAGGATTGCCTAGTTGACGTCATTTCGTCAGGCCTAGCCACCTGGCCCCTGAGCTTACTAAAGGCGGGACATTAGTGGTCCAGAATCAAAGAACAGGTGAAATACTGGGAATGTGCAGTCGGGGTTGGTTGATGGTGTTTGAAAAGCAACCCTCAGGAGGGGGAGGGCTCCGAGAGAGAGAGAGAGAGAGAGAGAGAGAGAGAGAGAGAGAGAGAGAGAGAGAGAGAGAGGCCACGAAGATGGCAGGATGCCTGGGTAGATAATGAAGGTATATTTTTGCCAAGTTGTACAGAGCAAGGTGTAGTTGGCATATGCCCTCGGGGCACATGGTAAGGCTCTTTTTTTTTTCCCAGCAGTTAGAAGAACAGTAACATTAAACAAGGAAAGAAATCCAAAGGCGCTAGAGAATGCAAAGGTAGCATCACGCCTGCCATCTGCCTGTGTGACATCTGTGACCAAAACATGGACACTTGCCCTGCCTCCGCCCTTTAGTCAAGCAGTGTCTTAGGAGTGCCACCAGGTGGGCTGAGTACATCAACACAGGCAGAGAGCTGGGCGGAGGAGGAAGAGGCTGTCCCCGAGGGAGGCTTCTCGGAGGAACCATCTAGCAATGAAAGCCAGACCCAGCTTAGGGAGAAAAACGGCCTTTTCCCTGCAGCGTAAGTGGGGATCGTCTGTGTTGAGACCTGCGGAACGGCGCAGGGGAGACGCAGCCGAGTTTGAGAACACTGCATTTTGTCTTATGGGAGATATAAAGGACCCCGGAACAAAGTAGAAGAACCAGGTTTGGGAGCAAGAACGCGTGCGTGTGCGTGTGCGTGTGCGTGTGCGTGTGTGTTGGGGTGGGCGCAGACAGGGAGGCTGCACTTGGAGTCCCTCCTGCCTGATTTTTGGCTGAGGGAGCCACACAAGCAACTTTTTCTGCCGGTCTCTTAAGGATCCTTGTGTTCTGCTACCCCCTCGTGGTGAGTTTTGGTATGGCATGACTTCATGAGAGGGCTTTTTGTTGGTTTTCAAGTTTGGCTGTGGCTTCAGGAGTCTCTCCTCTGCAGATGCTCTCAGGGGGACTTAAAAGTCACTGGCCACACCGGGCTCTGGCACCGAGATGCAGCCACAGCCTGCGTGGCTTCCTGTGCTTAAGGGTTAAGGACACCCAGTCGGTCTCACTTCCCATGAGATCAAACACAAGATGTGTCACAGTAGACAGTGGCAAGGCGGGCTTTTGCTTGGTCCTCATTCTAACACAAGCTTAGACAGGAGCAGAAAGCCCATCTTACTAATAAGATAACCACCCTTGAGGTCCTATCCCGTGATCAACAAGCTGGCTACCAGAGCAAGTTTTAAACCCAGAGCCATGGGGCTGCAATGTCTACACCCCCTGCACGACTCCAGGGTCTCACCTGCCCCAGGCTCTGCAGGAACTTTAGCCTGACCGCAGCTCCCTGGAGGTTTTTGCCCTCAATTTCACACTGACTTGAACACACCCAATCTGAAGGGCAGCCCCCTAAAAGCCCCACACTTGGTGGAAGGGTGCCTCGTCCAGTTGCCCTATTATTGCCCAGGCAAACAGTTCCCCTAAAGCCGGTTCCCAGGCCGGGCTGAGCCCAGATGGTGCAGAAAGCTGCGTTGCCGGTATTCCCAGGCTCCTCCCAATCCTAGCTGATTCCCTCATCTCTTTCCGGAAGATCCCGCCCACTGTGGAAAGCTTATTTCTGTCCACTCTACCTCCGTCTTTTAGTTACTTTTCTTCTGATGTGATAAGACACCACGACTAAGGCAACTTATAAACGGAAGTGTTCACTTTGGGCTCACAGCTTCAGCGGGTCAGTTAGAGTCCCTGATGGCAGGGCAAAGGTACAGAAAAAGAAGGGACAGCTGAGAGCTCCCGTGCGGATCCATCCACGGGAAGAAGCAGAGAGACCCTGGGCATAGCACACGTCTTTTGAAGCCTCAAAGTCGGTCCCCAGAGACACACAAAGCCAAAACAGTCCCACCAACTGGGAATCAAATATTCAAACCTATGAGTTGAGAGTATTGTCATTCAAACCACCGTGCCCAGTTACAAGTGTTCCTGGAGTTCTGGTGTGGATCGAGACTGCCAGGAGAAACACTGGGCTGTGAATTCTGACTCCAGAAGCCCGTGGGACATGTGGGACCTGCTGCTAACACTCATGAGCCTGGACCAAGACTGTGAATGAAGGCTCATACTCTGTGTTGAAGAAGTGAGCAGTGAATTCAGGGTCATATATCCTCACAGGCCTAGCTGGCAGGGAGGAGCCCTGGCCTCTGGTACTCCGAAATAGACAGAGCCGAACTCCTGCCTTGCTCCCTTCTCCTCCTACTTCTGCTGAGGCAGGGGATTAGCCATATTGGTCCCAGTGGCCTAGCCCCTCCCCTCTTTTCTTACCTGGTCATCTCAGAATAGCTGTAAAATATGTGCAAAATCACTAAGCAGCAGAATTGTCCCGGCCTCTGCTCCTGTCCCTTCGGACAGTGTACAGCATGCTAACCCAGCCACCCCTGTGGTCCTGGGATGGAGAATTCCGAGAGGAGTGGTTTTCAGTGTACAGACCGGACTCCGTCTGTCCTGGGCCTCTCTCCTGAGCCCGGAGAACGAGTCGCGGGGGTTGGTTCTCCCTTTTCACCTCGAGGGTCCTGGGGTTTGAACTCACTCTTCACTATGGGCATCAAATGTGGCTTCGCCCACTGAACCATCGCTCGGGCTGGAGAATATGACAGACAGAAAATAAGGACAAATACAAGTTCTGGGGTGTTTGTGACCACTCTTGTAATATCTGTACTCCAGGCCACTGTGGCTACAATTTTTCATTGCTATAGAATATACATAGCATTTTCCATTTTAAATCACATATTTCGGCAGCATTAAACACACACTCATTATTTACAACCACCACGCTCACCCATCTCTAGGACTTGAAGTTTAAGACTCTGTACCTGGTAAGGAGAGCAGCCGAGTGCAGCTCCCTGCTTCTCCCGCCACCCAGGTCCTAGCAGCTGCCATTCCATTGCCTGTCTCCATGAATCTGACGCTGCGCGGTTCTTCGTGCAAATGTAACACTCAGTATCTGGCTGCCTGTGACCAGTTATTTCGCTTAGTATGTGGCATCAAAGTCCATCTATGCTGTAGCATGCACCCAAAACTGTCACTGTATGTCCCTAAAACAGAGGGGCGTGTGTGGATTTACCACCCTCCTCAACCTGGCTTGCTGTGGAGCCTGATGGCCTGATTCCCGGCCCCACGGGGTGAAAGGCAAGCGCCAGCTCCCGCAATCTGTCCTCTCACCGCCATACTCCAACCACGCCCGGCACAAAGACATGAACAACTGAGCGGAACAAAGGGAGGGGAAATTAACCTGTCCTCAACACTCTCCTGCCCACAGCAGCCGAATTCGGCCCACGACCAGTGTGACACTGTCATGCTGCATTTTACCTCTAGATGGCACTAGTGATCAACTGCTAAGTTCACTTGGTGTTTAGAGAACACCTTTTGTGCGCTGTTGGCAATTACAGGCCGGTGTAGAAACTCAGAAATGTGCCGTTTGCTCTGGGTAGCATGCCTAAAGCCTCATGCGTTTCAATTCAAATCGATAATTATTGGTATCAGACAAGTTTGCAATGTTTACTAAATAGAAAGAAAGCATCGAAGTTCGTTTCTCCATATGGAGGTTTTCCTATAAAAACCCACACTATTGTTGTTAAATGACTGAGGCTACTTACGCTTATGTATTCTTCTGCTTGACAAAGATAATTGTGCAAGTGATTTGTGGGTTAAATGCCCACTGCTAACATATTGTCTGAATAAAACAAAAATTCCCCAAAACTTCGTTTAGCATGAACGAAGAATGTTAGAGTGGCAGATGTGGCTGGGATCTTTCTTAAAGATTTATTTTTATCATTTTTAATTATGTGGGCATGTGTGTAAGAGGTGTGTGTGTGTGTGTGTGTGTGTGTGTGTGTGTGTGTGTGTGTGTACGTATCAACACTGGTAACCGCAGAGCCAGCAAAGGGTGTCGGATCCTGTCCTCGCTAGCTTTCTATTCCTGTGACAAACACCATAACCAAATGTAACTTGGAGAGGAAAGGGTTGATCTCATCTTACAACTTCCAGCCCACCAGGAAGTCAGGGCAGGAACAGGAGGCAGAACAGAAACAGAGACCATGAGAGATGCTGCTTCCTGGCTTGCTCTTGGGCTCACATTCAGCTGCCTTCCTTACCTCTCTCAGAACCATGCCCAGCCCAGCGATGGGACTGCCTCCTGTGAACTGCCTCCCTCCCCCAGCGATCAGTAATCAAGAAAACGGCCCTTACAGGCTTACCTACAGGGCAACCTGAGGGACATTATTTCTTAGTCGAGGTTTCCTCTTCCCACATGACCCTAACTTGACAAAAAACTAACTAGAGGTCCTCAGTTGTGAGCTGGAACCCAACTCTGTAAGAACAACATGGGCTTCTAGTCCCAGAGCCCTCCCTCCAGCCCCTTTCCTATGCCTAGAGTCAACTCTTCCATCCATCCAGAGCAAACCCCAAGCTCTGCTCTTAAAAGCTAACTCTCACCATACTTAGTCCAAGGACGGCCCCTGATAGCATTCCCATGACCTGTGTTCTCCAGCTGTTGAGTATTCCTGGGCTTTTCTCGTCCCTTTAACAGTGCTGCCCCTAACCTTTGGATACAGCCCATGTCTATCTTTCTCTGGATCTATATGCATCACTCTCTCTCTCTCTCCTCTTGATCTCAGCTACCAAGCCTTCATATCTTCAACCTCCTAACTCTACGGGTATTTATACCCCACTAGAGAGCGAGCACTCAGTCATAACTCAGGTCAGCTCCGTCAGTGAGTCGCCCGTGTACACAGATGCTAACTACACTCAGGTGAAGCCCTGGAATCTGAACGCTGGAACCAAAAGCAAACAAACAAAAACCAGACTACCAAAGGCAACCCCCTGCTGCCCCTCTTCCAGCTTCCCTGTTTCTGCATGCCAGTTTCATAATAAGAGTGCTCCACGCATAGGACAGAGTACTACACTGTAAGACAGAGCCAGCTCAAGTAGTGTTAGCTGTAATTATGAAGTGTCAGCATTTAATAACTGTGGAGATAACTGGCGGTATCAGTTAGTAAACATATTGACCATGAGTAACAGTATCTGACAAGATTTACTTTCTGTGGGTGGCATAGTGGATGTCACATTCATGTCGGTGTCCAGCCTGATTTTAAGTCACAGGCTCCTAGTCTAACATGGAGAGAAAACCCCAAAACAGACATAGCAAATGTGTACAAGGACTGGAAGCAGTGTGGCCGAACTGAAGGGACAAAGGGTTACTGACCTCAGGACACATGCGAGCTGCACAGCCCAGGCCAAGAGCAGAGCTGGTATTTTGGAAGGAACTGCACAAGGGGCGGAGCTGACTGTGCTGTCCTCACATTGGGACTTGTGGCAGATGTCCTGAGTGAGCATTGCAGTGACACTCCCGTGTCTGCCTCACCAACAACTCCCAGAGCAATGAAAGCTGCATGAAATGTCCCCTGCAAGTCCCAGGGTCTGAGGGCTCCCTTTGTTTAACCAGCAAGGACTGGGGCCAGCCAGGAAGTCCAACAGATTTCTGTTTGGTACTTTCACAACCAAAGAATAAGTTGCCAGTTTTCTCTCAAAAGAAAGCAGTCAGTTAAGTACTAGAAAGAGAAATTCTGAAGGAAAAAAAAAAAAAACAGGAGGGAAGTAAATCTTTAAAAAAAAATGCTGCTGTGGCTCCTCAAGATGAAGAAAATGGAGGTAAAGTCGAATGTGAATGGGTGTGCTTTTAAAACCAGGAGAGAAAAGACCAGAATTCAAGATGGTTTTCAAAATGCCATTCAGGGCCAAATTTTTCCAGCCTATTAACTTCAATGGAGGGGGAACAAAAACCACAGCTCCTTTGTTACAAATCCTTGGAGCACTTGAAGCGTGATGGAGGCAGGTCTTTCCTGAGAAATTGTCTGAAAGGTCAAAGCCATGGCCAGAGGCAGCCCTTCTGAGGAGTGCACCCTCCAGCTCTTGACCCTGGCATCACAAGTGCCTTCTTGTTATGTTTTCATGGAATTCACCTGGGAGCCAGAGTGCCACACTCCACCTGCTCATTACCTCACATACTCAGTATCCTCATTACCTCAAATTCCCTTCAAGCAACAGTTCAGTAGAAAATACTTCAGGAGAATAAGAACTTAGGAGCTTCCAGAATAGATGGAGACATAGTATAAAAGGAGGACATGAATTGTTTTCTTTGTATAAAAATTGTAATGAAATTAAAAACAAGTAATATAAAATTTACCATTTAGGGTCTTAGCTTCATTGTGAACTTGACTGCATTTGGAGTCACCTAGGAGACATACGTAGGAGTGTACATATGGGCATGTCTCTAGAAATGTTTAGCTGAAGAGGGGAGACCCACCCCAGACGGAAGCAGTAGCACCCCGTGGATTGGGGTCTTAAACTGAATGAACAGGAGGAAGAGAGCTGAGCACCTGCTTTCATCTGTCTCTGCTTCCTGGTGACAGGCATGTGACCAGCCTCCTTACATCCGGGAGCCTTCCCTGCCATCATAAACTGTACCCCTTGAACTTCTTAAGTTGCTGCTATTCAGGTATTTGGTTTCAGCAACAAGCAAGGTAACTAATGCATCATAGCAACCAGTTTGGGCTTTAGAGCGTGAAGGATTTCACACCTCTGTGCAACCAATCTCCAGAAGATTTTACCTCACAAAACAGAAACTCTCATCCCTTAGGAACCTCCCCAGATCCACTGCCATTTTTCTTTCTGCCTCCATGAATTTGCCTAGTCTACTTAAGCCATAACAGTGGGACCACACACTATTTGTCCTGCGGTGAATGACTTTTCACATAGCATAATGTCCTCAAGAGTCATTCAACTTCTGTTAGATGTCAGAACTTTTTTTTCTTCTTTAAAGTCCATGATATGCAAATGCCACATTTGGTCTATCCTTCATCTATGGGTGCTGGGTGGAACATTTTAAGAAGTCTTTGGTAGACTCTCTTTGGAGAGATAGCTTAGTGGTTAAGAGCACTGGCTACTCTTCCAGAGGTCCCAGGTTCAATTCCCAGTATCCAAATGACATCTCATAACTGTCTGTAACTCTAATTCCAAAGGACCCAACACCTGATTTGGTCTTCATGGGCACCAGACATACAAGTTGGTACACAGATACATGCAAGCAAAATATCCACACACAGTAATTTAAAGTTTAAAAATAAGTCTTTGGAAATGTGTAGCTTGAGTTTTTCTGCCTTTCCCACAGTCAGGACAAACCTCTGCCACCCACCAGTCCCACAGCCGCTCCCAACCAAGTAAACACAGAGACTTATATTGCTTTCAAACTGTATGGCCGTGGCAGGCTTCTTGCTAACTATTCTTATATCTTAAATTAATCCATTTCCTTTTATCTATGCCTTGCCACGTGGCTGGTGGCTTATCAGCGTCTTCACATGCTTCTGGTCATGGCGGCAGCTGCAGTGTCTCTGGTCATTGCGGCGGCTGCAGCAGCGTCTCTTTCTGCCTTTGTCCTTTTATTTCTCCTCTCTGCTAGTCCCGCCTATCTTTCCTGCCTAACCACGGCCGATCAGGTTTTATTTATTAACCAATCAGAACAACTTGACATACAGACCATCCCCCAGCACAGCCAAGTGCAGACCATCTCAAACACCTGCACTCAGGCCCATGGTAAAATATCATGTGAGATTGCATGTGTGAAGTGTCTAGCACACCCTGAACTAACAAATGTTTATCAGCTTTATTGGCAGCTTCCTCTCTCTCTGTACTTACTAGTCATGGCACTTTCTGTGACCACCCTTAGCATCCTTGTCAAATGCAGCCACGTTCCCTTCACTCGGCATCACCTCTCTTCACCAGCAGTGTTGTTAAGATGACCTGCCCCGAACTATTTCATCTTCATCTTTCAAGTCCCTACACCTTTGAGACACAGAGTAAAAAGACAAATACATGCTATATTACTTTCCATAATATATGCAATGCCTGTGTTCTCAAGCTATAGGAGACCCGGGCTATAAAGGACAATCACTACACAGCAAACAACTGTTCAAATATTAACATATCAAGCTTCGAGGAAATGATATGCAAAGGAGACAGAGGATCAAAGAGGGCCCTGTTTCTGCTCTATAGTGAGGAAGCAGATGGGTACCCAACTGTATGCCCAAGTTGTAATTGACATTCACTGAGGGGCAACTGGAGCAAATGAAGGAGAGAAGAGAGAGGATGTCTGCATTGACTTTGTGCCATGGGAGACTTCCTTTCAGAGTTAATTTGGAGATGAATTCCAAGAGCTGACAAGGAACAACCAGGTAATAGGGGTGGGCCAGTTAGAGGAGACAGGTGAAATTCCAGGCTGTGGGCACAGAATATGCAAATGCATCAAAGCATGACTTGTCTGGTGTCTCAAAGGGCTGCGGTCTAGGGAAGCCCAAAAATCCAGAGCGTTCCATGTCATGAAGACTTGTAGGCTGAGGTGAAGAGCATGAAATTTATCATGTAAATTCTAGACAAATTTTTATAGAACAGGGAGGGGACACAACCACATTTGTGGTTTAAAATGGACTCTAATATGAAACATATATTAAAGGATGGTGAAGCGAAAGGCACAAACCTGAGATGATACGGATGTTTTGCAGGAATCTAGAGGGAAAATGTTGAGTACCTAATTCATGGCACTACAATGACAACTAGGGATACACATTAAAGATGTGGAGCTGAGTGATCACATGGGAGTTAAAAAGGTAGAGAAACCATAGATGGTTCCCATTTTTTAATTCCTGGTAAGAACTTAGAGGATGGACAAGATTTGGGATGGAGAGGGAAAGCATTGAGTGACAAGATCATGAACACTGTAGGCTCTAGATTGTCTCACAATGACAAATACATGAAGTTCAGCCTCCAGTCAAGGGTGAGTCTACATACTTTAACAGGGGACTGTGCCAGGAGGCTGGACCCAGCACCTTGCATGGAAATTTATTATAAAGAGGTCATCATTGATATTCTAATTCTGAAGTAAAATGTAGGAGTGTCTTCCAGCTGGTCCAAAATTCTACAAGTGTCATTTTGAACATGCTCCAAGAACAGAGAAATAAGAGTGATCAAATAGCAAAAGTATGATCATTTTGGTTTGACAATAATGTAAAGAGGGAACCAGATTTTTTAATTTATTTTATGTGTATGAATATGCACCATGAGTGCTTGGGAATGTCAGATGGTTGTGTGGTACTGGCACTCAAACCCAGGTCCTCTGTAAGTGCAACAAGTACTCTTAGCCTCTGAACCATCTCTCCAGCTCCAATAACCAGATGTTTAGTATCTTAATTTGAGACTCAGATAGCTCTAAGCAACACTACTTCCTCCTAAAGATACAAATGAGGTGATTTGGGGTATCTCTACAAATCTCCTTAACATAGGGTCCTGGATGACTGCTGGCCCTTCTTGATGGTCAGAGCTGTTTCCTGCCATTGTCTCTGCTGATTTATCTGTAGTTACCTGTCCTTTTCCCACATGCACAGTCAACCTTTCTCACATGCAACTATCCCCATGGTTCCATTAGTATCCAGTGCCAGTCTCCCAGGTGAGCTGATAAACGTTTTGTGACTCGTAAGTGGGTAACCATGGGGGGACATGTTTGTCTCAGGTGATTCCAAACTACCAACATTTTTAATTGCATCTCAAAACTGACAGTGGGGAAATGCTTAAGCTTTTCTGTATGCAGGTTGTGGCGTGATGGAGATTAGCCTCATTTGATGACATGCCTCCCCCCTTTCCCTGGCTTACATCCTGTTGTTGGTTGGTCTTTGGTCTTTTGGGGGGTCCTGCCACACAGCTCCCAAATAAATCACACACAGAGGCTTATTCTTAATTATGAATGCCTGGCCTTAGCTTGACTTGCTTCTTGCCAGCTTTCCTTAACTTAAATTATCCCATTTACCTTTTCCCTCTGGGCTTTTTCCTTTTTTTACCTCTGTCTAGCTTACTGTTACTCTGTGACTTTCTGTGTAGCTGGGTGGCTGGCTCCTTCTCCTTTTTTCACAGATTTCTCCCTCTATATATTCTCTCTGCCGGCCAGCCCTGCCTATCCTTTCTCCTGCCTTGCTATTAACTGTTCAGTTCTTTATTAGACCATCAGGTGTTTTACACAGGCACAGTAACACAGCTTCACAGAGTTAAACAAAAGCAACACACCTTAAAATAACATTTCCCAACACATCCTAGGATACTTGACAGAGGAGGAAATTGGGCATCTCTACCTGTGAGATTTGCCTGGTCACTCTTCCCCTTACCTGTCAACACACATGGCCACCAGCATCAGATTTCACATACCTCCTCTCAGGAAGCCTGTGAGGGTCCTGCGCCCTCTGAGCTCACTTTAGTATTTGTGAACTCATTTCTTACTCCGCCCCCCCTTTTGCAGACTTTTATACTTGGGCATGACCTCTAGACCAGCGCAAATTACACTGTTCTGTTCAGAATCTTGTCTCAATTTCCCCCACCTCTCTCCCTCTCTCCCCTCTCCCCCTCACTATGTAGCCCTGACTGGCCTGGAGCACACTCTGAAGACCCAGCTGGCCTGGAGCTTGGAGCAACCTCCCCACTTCTGCCTCCCTAGGGCTAACATCACGGGCGTGCACCGCCATGACTTGATTCTTGAGTATTTGATTGTCTATTTATTAAACTCTTACTCAGTTTTCCCTGACAACAAAGCAATCTTTCTGGGCAGGTAACTCATAAAATGTATTGTCTCCCAAGTACTAACCAGGCCTGACCCTGCTTAGCTTCCAAGATCAGACAAGATTAGTTCAGGGTGGTGTGGCCATAGACCTAAAATGTACTGTAAATTGTGTAAGTGATGGCTCATGGGAGACCTACCTCAGGTTTTTACTTCCCTGCTATCTGAAGCAAATTATTCAGGCCTCAGTCCCCCAGGTATGAACCAATGGCAATAAGACCCAAAGAATGTAAAGAACTTAAACATTAAAAAATACTCTGAGTAAATATACTTGTCAGGTGTACGAATTTTCTAGAAAATAAACATTCTGCACTGCTGCAATCTTTTTTTTTTTTTTAATCTCAAAGGTTCTTGGAACATCTACAGAATTTAAGATTTGACAACCAGTTTTACAAGAACCTTGTCCAATCTTCTGGTATATCCAACAGTGGGTCAGCTCTAAGAACCAAAGCCGGCAGTCAGTAGAGGCAACACTATAAACACAGATTAGTATCACTTACCGGAGCTTTTGTGGGATTTCCTTTAGGTAAAAAGCAAACTCTATGCTAGAATGGCCGAGAGCAAGTGAAAGAGAGAGACAGTGCCAGAGCCAAGCCTACGCCTGCTCCCAACAGCAGCCATGTCCGGGTCCTCGGCGGACGTGAATGGAGCTGGTTCCACACAAGTGCTGCTTTGTGAAGAAATGATCCACAGTGGGCAGAAGGGAGGGGGAGGGGTGGAGGCCTCCTCTCAACACTTCAGACTGAGACCAACATGCAGCGAGGAGAAGGCTTCTGTCCAGACCACTCTTCAGGCCGGGGAGACAGTTCAATTGGTAAAACGCTTGCCATACAAGCAGACAGGCCTGAGTTCAATCCCCGGGAATCTAGGTTGAAAAAAGTCAGGGCTGGGCCTCACAGCTTATATTCCCAGCCCTGGGGATATGGGGACAAGTGGATATCGGGGCTTGCTGATGCCAGCTTGAGTTGGTTAGTTTGTAAAAATGAGAGACTGTTTAAAAAAAAAAAAAAGCCCAGCAGGGTGGGGGAGGGGTTAGTTGGCCCCTGAGAACTCAGGTCTTTACATTAGCATAGAAGACACGTAACTGGCGGATCTGTTTCCCTAGATTCGTTTTTGGATTTCTAAATTAACACCTCTCTGTCTTAGGGCTTCTGTTGCTTCAGTGAAACACCAGGACCAAAAGCAAGCTGGGAAAGGAAGGGTTTATTCGGCTTACACTTCCACAGCACTGGTCATCATCAAGGAAGTCAGGACAGGAACTCAAACAGGGTAGGAACCTGAGGCAGGAGCTGATGCAGAGGCCGTGGAGGCGTTACCTCCCCTCCATGCTTACTGGCTTCCTCCCCCTGGCTCGTTCAGCCTGCTTGTTCTGTAGAACCCAGGACCACTAACCCAGGGAGGGCACCACCCACAATGGTTTGGCCCCCACTGAAGACTAATTAAGGAAATGCTCTACAGGCCCGCCTACAGCCTGATCTTATGGAGGCATTTTCTCAGTTGAGGTTCCTTCCTTTCCTTGACCCTGGCTGTGTCTAGTTGACATTAAACCATGCAGCACAATTGACCCCTTGTCACTTGACACACAAACACAGCACTGTTAGACCAGCCTTTCCTTTCTTGTGCATCCCAAGGTTATATATTAATAGCCATCTCAACATAAAACACTTTATAAACTTAAGAAGTCTCACAGCCTTACAAATTCAAACACTTTAAACGTTGTCTCTTTAAGAATATTGTTTCCTGTAGCCAGAGTCTTCCTGCCTTGCCCACAGTCAGGACAAATCCTTGTCACTCGCCAGTCCCACAGCCGCTCAGACCCAACCAAGCAAACACAGAGACTTCTATTGCATACAAACTGTATGGCCGTGGCAGGCTTCTTGCTAACTTTTCTTATATCTTAAAGTAACCCATTTCTAGAAATCTATACCTTGCCACGTGGCTCGTGGCTTACCAGCATCTTCACATGCTTCTTGTGCTGGCGGCATCTGGCAGTCAGTCCTTCTGCCTTCCTGTCCTTTTATTTCTCCTCTCTGTTAGTCCCGCCTATCCTTCCTGCCTAGCCACAGCCGATCAGGTTTTATTTATTGATCAATCAGAACAAATTGACATACAGACCATCCCCCAGCACAGCCAAGTGCAGACCATCTCAGACACCTGCACTCAGGCACATGGTCCTAATCATCCTCTATGCGGACCTGCTGGGTAACGCCACAAAGAACCCAAGAAGGGCTCCCACAGGACATACAAAACATCCCACAGCAGTTTCCTTTACAATCCAAATTCTCTGTAAAAGTCTCTCAACTATGGGATCCTGTAAAACCAAAAATAAATTAAGTACTTTCTTAGTTTAAGAGGGAAGCGCCAGAGCCTTCACAATCTGAAAAAAAGCAAAACGAAGTGTAAATAAGTCAATGCCTTGGATCTGGGATTCACTCACAATCTTCTGGACTCTCCAAAGGGCTTGGGTCACTTCTCTGGCTCCACCCTCTGCAGCACACACAGCTTGTCTTCCAGGCTCCAGCTGGCTCCACTCCACTGCTGCTGCTGTTCATCCCACGGTACTGGCATCTCCAAAATGCTAGGGTCTCTGCTATAACTGGACTGCATTTTCACCAATAGCCTCTCATAGGCTCTCTTCATGGAGCCAAGCCTCAACTTCTTTGCATGACCCCTTCAATCCTGGGCCTTCAACTGTGACTGAGGCTGCACCTTCACCACTGGCCTCTCCTGGCCTCTCAGTGCCAAGCCTCAGCTGCTCTCCATGACCCCTTCATGTCTTCAAAACCAGTACCACCTGGGTGACTCTTACACACTATCAAGTCCAGCTGCCAGCGTGAGGTACAACCTTGGCTGTCTCTGGAACTTAGCTTCTCTGTGCTCCCAGGAAATACTTCCCAGAAGATTTCACCTCAGTGATGCTGGTCTCCTCATAAGTACCACTAATTTCTTAGCTCCAGCCAACCAGCATCAAGTATCCCAGCAAAACAAAGGTTTCACTTTAGTAGTTCTGGTCTCTTGTTAATCACAGCTGATTCTTCAGCTCCAGCTAACCAGAACCACAGGATCTTAATTCAAAACACCAAATGGCCCTGATAGCATTTAAACTTCACTCTGAAATGCCACAGGTCAGGCCTCTATCTTCTGTACTGCTTCCTATATTTTTCCCTTCCAAGCTCCTACAGAACAGCTCACCAAGCATGGAATACTCAATGCTTTTTCTTGCACAAAGTTCCAAAGTTCTTCCACGATCCTCCCCAAAACAATGTGGTCAGGTCTATCAATACAATCCCCCACTATCCTGTACCAATTTGTCTTATTTAGGGTTTCTGTCTCTCCAGTGAAACACCGTGACCAAAAGCAAGTTGGGAAGGGAAGGGTTTATTTGGCTTGCATTTCCACAGCACTGTTCATCACTGAACAAAGTCAGGACAGGAACTTGAGAAGGGCAGGGACCTGGAGGCAGGAGCTGATGCAGAGGCCATGGTGGAATATTGCTTACTGGCTTGCTCAGCCTGCTTTCTAATAAAATCCTGGACCACCAGCCCAGGGATGGCACCACCCACAATGGGCTGGGCCCCCCAAACACTAATTAAGAAAATGCCCTGCAGCTGGATCTTATGGAGACATTTTCTCAATTGAGGTTCCCTCCTTTCAGATAACTCTAGCTTGTGTCAAGTTGAAATAAAAATATCCAGCACACTCACACGTATCTGATGTTTATAAACTTGAATTTGGAGCTCTGATGACATTTTAGAATGACCTTTGTAATTCCTAGTCAAGATCTTCTACACTACTTTTACTCACCAAATAACTTGAGTTCTTACTCTCTGTCAGGCTTAGGGTGAAGGAGGAAATTTACACTTTGTTTAGCAAAAGTCAGGATGTGTGCTGGGATGAATGAGGGTACATGAAATTTCTCTTGCGGGATTCAAACTACACATGCACTCCACTTCCCAGCATATGACGCCTCACTGTATCATACATACTTCTAGTACACTCTTCTTCCATGCCTTTCTTACAAGATGCCCACCCTCCTTGTTTGACTTTCTGGCTTTTAAAAGTAGTAAAATACAGGGATCTCCCCCCAGCCCCCGCCTGCCCCCCTTCCTCACTGCCAAAATAAGATTCCCGCCCCCTCCCCCATTTAAGGAGGCTAAGAAAATGAAAAGGCTGTTCTTGGAATAAACTGTTAACATTAATAGGTAAATGTTTACTGGATAAACTACTATGTTGGTTAGAAATAACCTTCCCAACTATGTGCACTGAAGACAAGGGCCTAAATACACAGATGGACAGCATCCATGGGAGAGAGAGAGAGGGAGAGAGAGAGAGAGAGAGAGAGAGAGAGAGAGAGAGAGAGAGAGAGAGAGTTGCACATGACTTTGGGCACTGTCTTGCATTAGGTCTCGGGAGCTGGTGGTCATTCTTCAGAAACCCTGCCAAGCAGTGGGCTTCAAGTTGGAAGCATCTTTACCTCACAGAAATAAGCTCATGTGAGCAACCTCTACCTACTCTACCCCCTAATCCTATCCCCAAAAGCCAGTGGCCAAAGCAATCTATCAGCACACCACTGATAAAGGGGCCCAAGACTTGAGCCACTGTACCTGGATATTTACGTCGGTGTTGGGGGCTGAACTTATTACTCTTGGTCTTGGATTCAAGGATCAGCTATGTCCTATCTTTTTAATAGCATGTTAGGAGGAGACCAGAGTAAACACATGTCTGAAGTCCATCTTCTCTTCCGGTTGCAGCCTAGGAAACAAGTCTGTAATGGACGCACATCAGCTTGTGGCCAGTTGTAGTCTGTGTACCCAGAGGCAATGCAAGCTGCAGTCGGTGTTAGCTCCAGCCACTCAGTCCAAGGGAATAGTGACCTTTGTGGGGGAAGTGACTTTCTAATTCATGCTACAGTCAAATTGGATGTGTCCTGAGCTGCTGACCATTAAAGTCCACAGCCACCCGGAGAGTATGTGACTGCAATGTCTATCTGCTGCTGGGATCTGGAAGAATGCTTCCTGGTGAATTTACAGCCGATCCCATATTTTGACCAAGCCATTTCCTTTCTCTGTGTGACAGTATCTCTGCAACACCAGAATTTACAAGTGGGTCACGTACTGTGGTGTTGAATAGTGTTGGCTTTCACATGCAATACAGCAAACAAAGATCGGAACTGGCTGGAGGAAGCAAGAACTAGGTAAATCAACTAACCACCTCCCCCCAAAAAAATTTCAAATGAGATAGTAATAATAGGTAAAGTCAAATATAGAGGCTTTCCAAAGGACTGAGAGTGATACTGAACGATGCTAACTGAAGACAGGACCATCCCCACCCATCCAGGGTGGAGCTCGTGGTAGCAGAATCCAGGGCAGATGCCACAAGAAAGCCACAGGGGCTGTGAACCTGTACTAAGAGCACAGTTTATTAAATGGGTGGTTGACAAGAAAAATGAGTTTGTTTAGTGCACTATCAGCACTGAGTTAGAGAGACAGCACCAAGACCCCACACTCAGTGACATGTAGAGCCAGAACACAGCACAGAGGGATTTGCTCAGAGATGCGGGCGACTGCCAGCACGTGGAAACAGGTGAAGGGTCACCAAAGGTGGCTGGTTTCTTTTTGAAACAAAACTGCACATGAAGGGGTTTGTTTGTGTAGCTAGAGTTTTCCTGCCTTGCCCACAGTCAGGACAAATCTTTGTCAACTGCCAGTCCCACAGCCGCTCAGACCCAACCAAGTAAACACAGAGACTTATTTTTCTTACGAACTGTATGGCCGTGGCAGGCTTCTTGCTAACTGTTCTTATAGCTTAAATTAATCCATTTCCACAAATCTATACCCTGCCACGAAGCTCGTGGCTTACCGGCATCTTTTCATGCTGCTTGTCAGGGTGGCGGCTGGCAGTGAGTCCTTCTGCCTTCCTGTTCTTTCTTTTCTCCTCTCTGTTAGTCCTACCTATACTTCCTGCCTAGCCACGGGCCAATCAGTGTTTTATTCATTGACCAATCAGAGCAACTTGACATACAGACCATCCCCCAGCACAGCCAAGTGCAGACCATCTCAGACACCTTCACTCAGGCCCGTGGTCCTAATCATCCTCTATGCGGACCTGCTGGGTAAAGCCACGAGGAACCCGAGAACGGGCTCCCACAGGACATACAGAACATCGCACAGCATGTTTGTTTGTTTGCCTGTTTGTTTTTCAGGGCAGAACTAGTCAGGTGTGTAGGACACTACTTCTACAACTAGGTTTTGTTTTTCCTTAATATTATGTGATCAGTAGATGAATGCCATCATCCAGAAAATTTTAAATTAAAAAGTCAAGCCCACAAAATAACAAGGAAGGGCTGGGATGGGGTCAGTCAGTAGAGCACTTGCCCAGCCTGATATAAAACTGGCCATGGTGACACACACCTGAATCCCACCACTGAGAGATGGAGGCTGAAGAGCCAGAAGTTTAGAGTCACCGTTGCCTGGGCGGGAGGCTGGAGGTGCGCATGGGTTGTATGAGACCCTTGTCTTGAAAAAGGTCAGAAGAACAATTCACAGAAACTCCCAGCTCCCATCTTGCTGTGCTGGCTGACTTCTCTTGGGTCAGAAAGTTAACAATGCTTTCTTTCCCACGATAAACAGTTTCTACCAAGTCTCATGGAATATTTCTCACAGGAAGTGAGATTTCCAGCTAACTGAAATGACTAAACATGATTTCTTCAAAAGAATGTGCCATGTAACATAGAAAACAGGGTTCGGGAGGAATTCTGCGTCGCTGGCCTTATTAAGATGCGATTTTGTGTGTGCAGTCAAGGGCATCGGGAACTCCAGTCCTTCCAAGTCTTTAACATCCACACAAGTCTGCCCCCAGGCTGGAATAACTTAGTCACCTGACTTTCCCGTAACTTTTATTATGTTTGGCTTCATGAGGTGCATTCATGCACATACGGGTCCTTTTCCATCTTCCAAAAGCCTTTTGTAGGGCACCAATAACCCCCTTTCTTACCCAGCTCCTCTCTGACTCCACACTCATCCTCTCTGAAGAAAGCACAGGGCATCTCCAGAGATCATAGACAAATATGTCCACTCAGATTACAATTCACTTCTACAGTAATGTCAGCTGACCCTGGGTTTAATATTAGTGCTTAGAGATACCATGGATTTGGGACAGCAAAATGTCTCAGTAGGTAAAGTCACTTGCCAGCAGTTCCTTGCCATTGAGTCCAACCCTGGGACCCCACAAGGAGGAAAGGGAACACTGACCCCTGCATGCTGTTCTATGACCTACATACATGTGCTGTGGTGAGTGTGTGCACACATAAATTTGCAAATAAACCAATTTTTTAAAGATCTGGCTGGTTGGTATTGCTTTTAATAATAATGGCGGATCACAAGTTTGAGGCCAGGCTGGACTGTAAAGAGGGTAGTCCAGGGAAAAAAAGAGAGTGAAGAAAATCTTGTTAATTATCCTAGCCCCAAACTCAATGTTGCTGTCATGGAAGGTCACTTTTCATTATTTGAAACATAGAGTTGGGGGTTGCAGAGATGGCTCAGCGGTTAAGAACACTGGCTGCTCTTCCAGAGGACCCGGGTTCAGTTCCCAGCACCCACATGGCAGCTCACAACTGTCTGTAACTCAAGTTCCAGGGGATCTGACACCTTCACACCAATGCACATAAAATAAAGTTAAATAAATTATTTAAAACAGAGTTGATCATCGTTGACTTGGAAGGCATTAGTGGTCAATAAATCCTGCGTACTAGACATTCAGCTATTTGCACATAATGATTTTTAGTGCTCACCCACACCAACCGGAAAGTGTGCAATCAGGTTCACGATTCCGGGTAACCTGTTGTTGTTTCTTCTGTTTGTGGGATAGGGATGGGGGGAAGGGAGGAGCTGCCGGAAGTTGCCACAGAGAAAGGAATGAATGAATGGTTGCAATGGGTGTCACAGAACCCACGTCCTGTGCTCTGAATTCTCTTTGACATTTCCAAAGCTGCTGTTTGTTTGGGGATATGAGGGAGATGTGAAAGCTCTTTGTTCAAATCGCGGTATTTGTGAGTGGCGTGAGACAAAGACGCAGGGCACCTCTTAGGCGGTCATGCGATCTCTACCGGAAGGAAATAGAGTGTTGAATTACAGAGAGTCAAGCAGGCAAGTTCGCCCAAGAGGGCCGGCTTGGGTGTAGCGTCCAGGATGGACCCACAGCCACTTTCCTCCATCTGCCTTCATTCTAGCAGAGGGAACACAGAAACTACATAAAAGATAAAGGGATTTTGTACAGAAGCTGACAGCTGCCACACACATTGAAAACAGACAAGTCCTCGGGTATGCCAACTGTCTCCTGCAAGCGTTCTCATTATTTGTTTGTCCACTGCGGTATCTCCCTAACATACACTGAGTTTTACAATGGCCTATTGTCATAGGAAGAGCCAAAGAATTGTTTTTCTGTTTTCTCAAATGAAACACACAGGAAGCTAAGTTCATATACTAAATCCTTAGAAAAGGTCTTTGCTTACTCAGCCGCACTAGAAACCAGCAAGAGGAAATGGACCATCTCTCTTAAACAACAAATATAACAACGAGATATAGAGAGTTGAACTTGGGATTCAATAGCAGTGGTGTAGTTATTTTGCACTTTAGGCCCCTCCTTAACTCTCAGTTGAGGGTTGCAGTGTGTTTAGTTAGCAATATGGAAGTGGAATCCCTGGAATAGGAAATGTTTCATGTTTTGAAGGCTCAGACTCCTGATTTTCTCAGGAAACAGTCGCTCCGTGCCTTGTGCTGTGGTGTGAGGTGTGAGCTCTCCACACTCTGCTCCAGCTGCTGTCACATCTGTTTGCTGCCATACCTCCTCACCATCACAGACTCATCTTGGGAACCATAAGCCCAAATAAACTCTTTTTGCCTATAAGTAGCCTTGGCCATGATGTTTCATCAAAGTAACAGAAAAGTACTTCACTCAGAGAGGAATGGCATAGGGTCAGTTTGTTTTTGTTTGCTTTTTAAAGAGAAATAACTGTTTTTTTGGACTACATTTCTCTCTGTGCAGTACTCAAAACTGCTTTAGACTGAGGCTTGACAGCAAATCCTTAATTTTTTGTTTTCATTGAAGGATACATTAAGCTAGCATTTTTCTTCTGGTAATTGTAGCAGCATAAGAAGGTAGAGAAAACAATCCTTGGGTCATATGATTAAATAGTGACTGGATGTGCTCAGTTTGCCGGTAGGAGATAAAGACATTCCAGCCTTAGGTTTTACAGGAGAGACCACACTTCTCATTGAATAGCCACCAAAGACAGACAGAGAGCTGAAGCATGGTTCAGGCTCGTGGGTGAGGTGCCCACAGTGCAAGCAGCTACCCCGGCCTATCCTCTCCCCAACTCTTTTCTCTCACTTTCTGCCTAGGTTCCTCCCTCATTACTGATTCTACTTACCAGGCTCTCTTCTGCACTACACTGAAGTAGGAGCCGCAACTTCCGTCTGTTTCTGAAAGGCCGTACACACTGAACAAGAGCAGATAGGGTTCTTTGTTCCACACCTTCAGAGGACAGTAGCTCTATTCTGTGAGAGCAGGAGATCCAGCCCATAATTACCTGTCAACCAGAGGGGTCATTTGGGTACTGGGCCTCTTGGGTAGGATTTAGTCAGTAGGTTCTATTTAATTTTCCTTTGTTGGTTTCCTTTCCCATTCCTTGCCTCGTCTGTTCATGCCCATGTTAAGATAGCATTTGTAGAGCTGGCTGGTGGCACACACCTGTAACTGTTAGCGGGAGGTGGAGGTAGGAGGTTCAGAGCTCAAGGTCATTCTAGATTACATAAAAGAGCAAGTTTGAGGCCAGCCTCAGTTAATAGAACCCCAGCCCCCCCAAATGAAAGTAAAAATATATAAAATAAAAAGTTCAAGCATTTGAAAGACTATGACGTTAGAAAATATATACAGAATATAAAGGGAAATATAAACAGGACCATGGAAGCTACTGGAGGTATTTCGTGAGAGAGGAACGGAGCAGCTGGATCAAAAAGGTGCAGCAAGGACACCCGAGAGACCAGGAAGAGCCACTGAGAGAGAACACAAGCCGCTGTGGTGTGTGGTGTCACCGGGCGGTGTTCTGAAGGGAGAGCAGCCGGAGGCCGGCAGTGGTGGGCTGAGAGGAGACATCCTGCTAGCAGACGATGCCATCGTGCCAGGAAAAGAACACTGGAGAACTTTCTTTGCAGCGTCCCCAGGATGTTCTAAACGCATTTGTGTATCCTCCTAAGGCCCCCAAACCAGCCCACACCACCTGCTGTATACAAGCAGAAAGATCAGCCGTGGCAGTCCCTCGCTACCCTGACAGAAGTTAGATGAGATGAAGCTTCGTGTGGGGCATTTTATTGTTTTGTTTTTAAGCCATCGTTTTCTGGAGACCACTGACCCCGGCAAACGCTGTCACTTAACACTGGATACAATTCCCTAACCGTGCAATCACCACCTCAGAACTGTGGTTTGGGACCCTTCACATGGCTCTCTTTGCTTTGTCAGCAGTCTTCGCCAGTCGCCCTGCGAGCCCTGTCTTACCTCACTCACACCTGTTCTTTCTCCTCCTTTCCCACGGCTTTACAGTAAACAGTGTTTATCTCCAGCCATTGAGTTCATTTTTTAAAAACCACATTTAAATGTCTTAGCACTCTTTAGCCAATAGAGGGCGGAAATATCTCATGAGAAAAATAGTAACAGCATTTCACAAAATTTTGTTGCTCTTGACAGTATTGAAACCCTGTAGCTGCTATAGTTCAGTGCAGTCGTGTGTGGCACATGCATGAGAACTCATTCCTGTATGTGAGCGAGCGAGGGTTAAAAGCCCTTCACTTCTTCAGAATGGATTCAGAAGGAACTGGGATAGAGAAACAGGGTGTAGTTAAGGGATTTGGGGACAACCAAACCAAACTAAGATAGACTGCTTTAACATGAAACATCAAATGGGAAAACAAAAGCAAAAACAAAAACCAGAAAAACCAGTTGTGTACTATCTCCTAACCTCTGGCTGTTTCCACTCTTTCACAACTTACATGAAGTGGTCAAGTTTAGACTTCGTATAAGATAGTTAGAGCTAAATCAGGTATTTTCACACGTGTGTGTGTGTGTGTGTGTGTGTGTGTGTGTGTGTGTGTGTATCATCACTAGGATTGTTCATATCTCAGGGAAAACACAGGAAGTAGTGTGACTGGTACAAAGGAGGAAATGTGGATTCCATGCTCAGCTGTGCTTCATGACTTGTACACATTTAGTCAGGGGGATGTCACGACATCAGTGCAGTTCACGGACCTGGGAGGACATACAAAGGGAGACACGCTTCACGACAGCAGTGCACTATAACCATCCCTTCCTCAGCAGAAATTCATCTTGCCAAGTCCTGTGCACAAAGTCTATGAATTAAGGTAAAAATTTACTTCACAGAATGGCAGTTCCAAATCCAAAGGTCCTGGTTTTCTGTTGTTCTTTTTAGTTTGTTTGTTTGGTTTGGCTTGACTTGTTTTTTTACCTGGATCTCCCTTCTTTCTGTAACTGGTTTGAATCCTGAATTCAGGCTTCTCCACCTAGCACGCATGCCTGGCTGGCATAGGAACACAATGGACACTCATCCAGGGGAGTAAACCCTTCTGATTGGCTTCTCACTCCAGTGATGAAACCAACTGCATGCAGGGGTTCACCGAAACGTTATCTATTGGCTGGCGCTGCCACCCTCAACCCGGACCCAAACAACCCTCTTCAGCAAGAGAACAGAATGCTTGCTTCTTCTTAATGTACAGGTCGATGGACATGGACACAGTTTGGGTGGGAATTGACAGGACAGCAATCTAGAGACGTGACTCCACTGAGACATTTCACAGTCAACCCGCATTCTCTGAAATATAAGAAAGAAGGTGAAACGAACGCAACATGATGGCCGGTGACTGAGAGGTGAGAAATGATGCTGGCTGTGGTCCCCACACAGCTGCAGTCATCACACACAGCTGCAGTCCACACACACAGCTGCAGTCCACACACACAGCTGCAGTCCACACACAGCTGCAGTCCACACACACAGCTGCAGTCCACATACACAGCTGCAGTCCACACACACAGCTGCAGTCCACACACACAGCGGCAGTCCACACACAGCTGCAGTCCACACACACAGCTGCAGTCCACACTCAGCTGCAGTCCACACACAGCTGCAGTCCACACACACAGCTGCAGTCCCGCACTCAGGAGGCCCAGGCAGGAAGATTGTCATGAGTTTGAGGTCTGCCTGAGCTACATAAGGGGTACCATCCCAGACAGGACTACAGAGTAAGACCCTGCCTCTAAAAATGAAAATTAAATTCAAAAGAACAAAAGTAAAGGGCTGAGAATGGAGTTCTTGGTTGGTGCTTAGACAGCACAAAATAAAACCATGCATAGTGTCTCAACCCTCAGCTCATCCTTAACCAAACAGCGAGTTTGACCTGTGTGAGACCCTGTCTAAAGAGAAAGAGAAGAGGAGGGTGGGGGGAGGGAGTTGTTCTTAAAGGGGCTGCTTTTCTTATCTGCGAAATCCGATCATGCCAGGGCTATAGTCTTAACACCCACGGTTTCATGTGTGTCAGGACCGTTGGCTTTAGAATATGAATGCATGTACTTTAGATAGGTGAGACTGGGGTGAATTTTGATTGGCAGCAGGGGTGGATATTGTTTTTTTCTACTGACGTCAACACCACCCACTTCTTATTCCTCTGTGACATTCTTTTGATTAGAACTAAAAGGGTTAGGTAGTAGTTTTTAAGTTGCAAGGCTTGGGTGTTTGGTTCTTTTGGACGTGTCATGCTTAATAAAACGTCTTCACAACAATGGACTTAGGAAGGTCCCTGCCATTGACAAGTGTGTGATTTGGAACACCAGGCACATTGGCCACGTGGCCGGTAGCCCAGGGCCAGCCACACTGAGAAGTCAGCAGCTGTGCATGCTAAATGGAGCTCTGCCATTAACCTGCTGAGGGACCTTCTAAAAAGTGCTTAGTTCCGACCATGAAAATCAAGAGAGGTGCCAGGGCCCTAGAACAAAGTAAAGAAAACTGGGCGGCGTGCATAAAGTAACCAACCTGCTTCCTTCACTCTGCATCTCCTTGTTAGAGGGCCAGGGGACTTGAGTGGCAGGCAGGTTGTGGTGCCTGCTCTAAACTTTAAACACTGGTATGCACAAATGCACATAACTGGGAGGAACGGCCCGTTGGGGCGAGGGAGACAAACTCAAACTCTGTACGGAGCTGAGGGTTCTCCAGGACTGCAGCTCTTCTGCCTGCTGGTGTGTGCTCAGACACCATTATTCTCTGACCAGCCTCTCCCTCCTCCCTTCTCCCTGTCTTCCCCCAGCCTGTCTGGTTTTCCTTCGTTGGCACTGAGGAGGAGAGGAAGCAGTCTGCTCTCACAGTGTACTTCCCCCCTCACTTAAGCACGCTGGAGTTGTAGACTCACTTCAGTTCGCCTTTCTCTCCTCCCACCCCTGCTTAGGAAAGGGGACACGGGCCCAAGCAGCTGCGGGTTAATAACAAGGCGGGGGAGGGGTGGATAGATTGCAGGTCCATTAAATTCCAGTCCTGCGAAGGACTGTCTAGATTAAGTTTAGCATCTGATAATGATTTTGAGTGATTGCCCTGATTAAGTTAATTGATGCAAGACGACCCGATTAATTGTGGTTGGGACCACACTCTGAGCAGGGGAGCCTGGAGTATACAGAACGGAGAGGACAAATTGAGCGAGCACGCACCAATTCACCGCTCTGCTTACTTTGGACTTACTGAACTGAGACCAGCTCCCTCAAATTCGGGCCACTTGACCCCCTGTCGTGATTGGCTGTACTCTGACTCGCTATTGTGATTGGCTGTAACCAGACTGACTCCCTGTCGTGATTGGCTGTAACCTGATTGGCTCCCTGTCGTGATTGGCTGTAGCGTGGATTGTGAGCCAAACAAGCCCTTTCTCTGGTAAGTTGCTTTTGTCTGGTATTTACAGGAACAAGGAAAAAACTAGGAGAGCACACAAGCACAAGGACTTGAGTTCAGATCCCTACGCCCCTCTCAAATGCCGGGCGCTGTCATCTGAATGCAACCCAGAGCTGAAGGTTAGAGACACGCGGATCCCTAGAGCTCAGTGGCCAGCCACTGGAGCCAAATTAATGAGTTCCAGGTTCAGTGAGAGACCCTATCTCAAAAAATAAGATGGAGAGCAATCTAGGAAGATGCCTGAGATGGACCTCTGTCCACCACACATGTCCATTCACGTGCATACCCATGTGCACATTTGCACACACAAATGTGTACAACACACACACACACACACACACACACCTAAACTAAAAATAATTCCAGTTCAGTGCTGTTTCCACTCATTATGCCAAAGTTTAATTATTTTTTAAATAATCATTTAGAATAATTATTTGTATTGTTTATTTATTTTACATCCCACTAGCAGTCTCTCCTCCCTCCTCTTTTTCCAGTCCCTCCCCCACCCCCAAAGTTCAATTATTTAAAAATACTTCCATTTATCTTATTTTTTCATGTGTCAAGATGGGATTCATGCTTGTTTCTTTACTATAGGAGCACAGGAAAGATGTCTGTATATTACACTCCACTGTTTTCATGCATGCAAGGATCATTTGCATTAGAATATGCATGCACACACTGCAAAACTCAGTGTGATTGTGAAACATAGTCAAGTGTGGTTCATCTTCACCCTAGTTTTACTAGAATTTCAATATTGTACTGGAAGTGTGTATGCTGCACTCATTAAATAATATGAAGAAACTAGAGGCCATGGTCACAGTCATAGTCATGGCCGTTAAAATAAGAAAGCACGGTCGTAAGGAATCATATTCATGTTTGTCCAGGAGTGGCAAAGCAAACGTTCGCATGCAAGGGACTCTTAAAGCTATTGTCTCAGGAAATCCTCTGCAGGGCCAGGATGCACTCAGTCCGTAGAGCGCTCGCCTAGCATTCACAAAGCCCTGGGTTCGGTCCCCAGCACGGCATAGGGCAGGTGTGGTTGTGCATGCCCATAACCCCGGTACTTGGAGGATCAGAGGTGTAAGGTTATCTCCAGCTACATAGTGAGTTTGAGGCCAGCCTGATCTATGTGAGACCCTGATCCTCCAAGCCCCCTCCTCCTAAAAAACAAAACCAAAACAAAACCAAAAACTTCTGCCTTGAGACCAAGAGTCATCCAGGACTTTCCAGGTGCTCTGTAGAGCAGGTCAATGACATTTAAGTAGGTGCAATTGTGGACATTCATAATACTGGCCACTTAGCTTGATTTTTCCTTACACAAATGGAGCGTTACATAAGTGTCTTGAAAGCTAAAAATCACTAGGAAAGGATGTACAAGAAGCTGCACCCCCAATACTCACAACCCTAATCTGTAAGAGAAGGTCCCACATAGCTGTTTCTGACAGATTCTAAGTAGCAATTTCCAAAAAACCTCCCTGTCTTCCTAATTTCATACTATGTGATTCCAAGATATCACTAGAGAACACAAGGCTCCCTCCTGCGGGTTCTTAGTCTTGTGATTAAAAGAATTAAAAATAAAACAACAACAAAAAAGACTCAAGGACTCTCATTGGCCTGACAGAGCAGGCATGCTGGAGCTCCCAGCAGGGCGGGAGGAGGAGACAGGGAGGAGGAGATGGCCTTGCTCTCTAGGCAGAGGTAAGGCAGACTCAACAAGGAAAGTCTGCAGGAAACCATGTGTGTGTGTCTGTCGGGGGATATGGGGGTATCTTCTGGAGAAGAGGTCAGAGAGAGAATTCCCAGAGGTCAGGGCGAGTAGGCTTAGGACTTAGATCCATGTTGGAAACACGGAGATACAAAAAGGGAAAAGAACAAGTTACCTTTCCGGCCTGGCAGGATGGTCACCACGCTTGCTGCCCAGCATGGCCGTCTAGTTTCCATCCATGGGAAACACCACATGGCAGACAGGGAGAAATGACTCCACAAGCTGTTCTCCGAACTCCCAACTGTGTGCCATGGCATGTATGTGCCCCCAATAAATAAATAAACAAATAAATGTAAGTAATTTTTTTCAAGAGAAAAAGAAAAGCTATACTTTCTGAGTTAGAAGTATATTTGAAGTATAAATGATAAAACATCATTTCACAATAAGATTATAGATTAAAGATGGTTATTCATAGAAGATTTATTTACAAAGAATAAAGAGTAGACAATTACAGGAATTTTTTCAGAGTTTACACTTAATGCTCCATTCAATATTTTGTCATTTGTCCTTTTGATTAATAAATTTAAGTTCAGCAACTATTTATCAAATGCTATAATATACCTATTTATCTAGTATCCATATGTGGTGATATTTTATTTGTGCACCCCAATAAAGTGTATCTGGGGATCAGAGGAAAAAGTCAGCCACTATATTAAACATGGAGGTCAGGCAATGGTAGCATATACCTTTAATCCTAGCGTTCGGGAGGCAGAGATCCTTGTGAATTCAAGGCCACACTGGGAAAAGAGCCAGACACAAACCTTTAATCCCAGCACTAGTTAACCATAGAGGTCTGGAGGTCTGTACAGACAGACAGGAAGTGATAGAGCTGGGCGGAAAGAGGAAGTAAGATGGCAGGGTATAGGTTTATAGGCGTGAGTATACAGGAAGTAACTCTCTCTTGGGCTGATGAGTATGCAGGAGGTAGCTCTTGGGCTGAGGATTTCCTGTCAGTAAGAACTTGGTGGCTTCTTTCTGCTTCTGTGATCTCTCAGCTTTCACCCCAATATCTGGCTCTGGTTTTTATTTTTTTATTTTTTATTTTTTCTTTCTTTTTTTTAATTTTTTTAAATTTTTTTTTGGTTTTTCAAGACAGGGTTTCTCTGTGTAGCTTTGCGCCTTTCCTAGAACTCACTCTGTAGACCAGGCTGGCCTCGAACTCACAGAGATCCACCTGCCTCTGCCTCCCGAGTGTTGGGATTAAAGGCATGCGCTACCACTGCCCAGCTGTTTGTTTTTGTCAAGACAGGGTTTCTTTGTGTAGCTTTGGAGCCTATCCTGGAACTCGCTCTGTAGTCCAGGCTGGCCTTGAACTTAGAGATCCGTCTGCCTCTGCCTCCAGCTCGAGTGCTGAGCCACCACCGACTGGCTTGGCTCCAGGTTTTTTATTAATAAGACCATTTAGCAATTCATCTTACATCCATATTTTGATTTTTTTTTTTTTACTCCTCTGGAAGTAGACATGAAGTAGCAGAATTCTGTTCTTTGCTTTTCTGCTGTACAGTATGGAAACTCTGGAAATTGGAGGGCAAACAGAATGTTATACAGGTTGCTTAACCAACTTTCATGGGCTACTGTGTTGGCTGTGCCAAAAGAATTACAATATAATCTTTCATATAGTGTTCTTAGTGGTGCAAAAAAGCCATTGTAAACAACAGAGGGTTACACAGACGGACAAATTCCGTGTCGGGAAGTTGCTGGCATAGGACATATTTGTTGGGAGGACTAATCCCCCCGTGTCCTAGGGGTGTGGTGCTCATAATAATCACCGGTAAAAACATGACATCAGCTTTGTTCCTTAGATCTTTTCCTTAACACTTCACAGAAACAGCCATTGATGGAACCACGGAGGGAGGAGTGTCTCTTCGCTACTGTGTTTTTATTGATGTTATTTCCCTTTCCCTGTTCAAAGTCACTCACCGAGTCAGCTCTGAGTCTACATGAAGGAGCCACACATCCTCCTATGGACCTCTGGTTTGAAACAGGCTCTGTTCACTGCTGTGTATGCTAGGCTAACCAGCGCACCAGCTCCCCAGGGTTCCAGTCTCTGCCTCCTGTTTCGACTTAGATACTGTCTTAGTTAGGGTTACTATTGCTGTGATGAAACACCATGACCAAAGCAACTTGGGGAGGGAAGGGTTTATTTGGCTTATGCTTTCACATCACTGTTCATCACGGAAGGAAGTCAGGACAGTATTGCGGCTTCTTTTATTGTTTTATTAATAAACAAAGCTCTGGAGTCAAATACTAGGAAATAAACCTGATTGATCCAAGGAACGGTGGAGAAACCATCACCTGACCCTCTTCTCCACCTTCCCCAATGGAAAAGACTGAACATCTTTAAGCCCCTCCTTATTATCACTGGGTTCCTCCGTCTTCCTCTGAGTCAGGCAGAAAACTCTATGCTCCACTCCATTGGCAGTCTCATAGCAACAACACAAACAAATCTCCCCACACAGGACAGGAACTCAAAACTAGGCAGGATCCTGGAGGCAGGAGCTGATGCAGAGGCCATGGAAGGGCAATGCTTACTGGTTTGCTCAGCCTGCTTTCTTATAGAACCCAGGACCACCAGCCCAGGGATGGCCTCGCCTACACAGTGGGCTAGACCCTCCCCCATCAATCACACATTAAGAAATGCCCTACAGTCCAATCTTACAGCAGCATCTTCTCAATTGAGGTTCCTTCCTCTCAGATGTCTTTACCTTATGTCACGGTGACATAAAACTAACCAGGACAGGTGAGATCACAGGCTACATCTCACTTTACTTACGGTCTGCGGATCCGAACTGAGGTCCTCACACTTATACCATAAGTGTTCTACTCACTGAACCGTTTCTTAACCCCATGCTCATAAATATTTTATCAGCAGAATTATATTTGGGAGAAGTATGATAGCTTCCAACTTTTAAATGTTACTGAAATCTTGCTTATGGTGATTCTAATTTTTTTAGCGTTGAACTCAGAGAAGTTTTCAAATCATGCCTTTTGAAAGACTGGACATATATAAATGTTGCTCAAATTGATATATTCCAATATATATTTTATGACATAATATACATTAAGAAGTTGCTTTTGGATTTTAGTTTCCTCATCTGAAAATACTAAATTAAGAGTATTTTCTAACCCTAGTATTCTAGAACAATAAAATGTATGTCTTATTATTTTTTAATGACATCAAAGTAAAGTATCCTAGTGCAAAGTTAAGTGAACAAAATTTTCTCACCTCCTGATGACACTCAGACCTGGTCCTCTAGAGGGTTTACCCTCTTCAAAACAGTGTCGTCCCTCCCAAGGCTGACACCAAACTCTATGGTCCTTCTTCACTTATCTCAGTGTCACAGCTACTGGCAAATCTTGTCAGCTCTACCCTCAAAACACCCAAAGTCAAAACTGGACCTTTTCCTCCCCACCCCACTATCCAGCTGATAAGTTTTAGTTGGATTATTGCAGCAGGCTCTGTCCCTTTGTCTGTAAGTCTATACTGCCCCCCTTCAGGGAACTTTCGGGTAGCTGCAAAACACACCAGACATCCCCCCTTCTCAAAAGTTGTCAAAGTCTCTCTGTCACACTCTGAATGAGAGCTAAAGGTGTGTTTAGGGTTTACAGGGCTGTGTACAAGCTGCTCAAGCTTGTATATACACACACTATACACACGCACAGACATGGACACATAGACAGACATACAGGCAGACACCACATGACACATGCACAGAGACATATGGTAACAGGTAAACAACACAAGAACAGTACAGACATGGACACACAGACATATAGAGAAAGCAGATGCACAGACGTGATGCATGCTTATACACACACAAACACAGACAGACAGATCATCAATACGCAGACACACAGACATACTGCAACCACCTCATTTTTGTTTCTTCTCTGTCCTCATCTCCCATGCTACCATTCATTTTCTGTTATACTCTGGTCCCTTCAGTGGAAACCCCTGTATCGTTCACACAAGTGCGACATGCCCCCCTCTCTAGAATGCTCCGCCTGAAGAGATCTATAGACACTTGGCCTTCATTTCTTTCAGTCTTTACCCAAAGTCATCTGGGATGGCTTCCGCAGCCACTGGAGATTTTAAAGCCACCACGCTCCTTCTCCACACACGCGTCATAGCTCTGGGCCCACCAGCTCTTTCTCTCTTTAGCATATATGAACTAATAGTCTGGATTTTTTGTTCGTTTTATCTGTTCCTTCTTTTCCCCAGTGGAATGGGAGCTGCACTGGGGCGGGGGGTTGTCTGTTTTCCTCACCCCTGATGTGGAAGGATGCTGGAGCTGTAGACACACAATGAACACATGTTGGGCTGGTTCGATGGATGACTGGGGCTGTTCCAAATGTGGGAGCCAAAGTCAAACGAGCTTCAGGGTTTTTTAAACGTTGTCCTCACAGAGAGGAATCCCAACCTCTTCGGCCTCCAGAAGTCACCACCAGACTACAGATTCCATGCCATTGTCCTCTTCTGCCTGGTCAGTGCCCCCACCCCCCAGTCCCACCGTGGCTCGGCCGTCTCTGATTGCCTGTCCTCTCCATCAACCAACCATTCCTGTACACACCTCTCCATCATCAACCATCCCTGTACACACCTCTCCATCAACCATTCCTGTACACACCTCTCCATCAACCAACCATTCCTGTACACACCTCTCCATCAACCATTCCTGTACACACCTCTCCATCAACCATTCCTGTACACACCTCTCCATCATCAACCATTCCTGTACACACATCTCCATCAACCATTCCTGTACACACCTCTCCATCATCAACTGTTCCTGTACACACCTCTCCATCAACCATTCCTGTACACACCTCTCCATCATCAACCATTCCTGTACACACCTCTCCATCATCAACCATTCCTGTATACACCTCTCCATCAACCATTCCTGTACACACATCTCCATCAACCATTCCTGTACACACCTCTCCATCATCAACCATTCCTGTACACACCTCTCCATCAACCATTCCTGTACACACCTCTCCATCAACCAACCATTCCTGTACACACCTCTCCATCAACCATTCCTGTACACACCTCTCCATCATCAACCATTCCTGTACACACCTCTCCATCATCAACCATTCCTGTACACACCTCTCCATCATCAACCATTCCTGTACACACCTCTCCATCAACCATTCCTGTACACACCTCTCCATCAACCATTCCTGTACACACCTCTCAATCAGCCATTCCTATACACACCTCTCCATCAACCATTCCTGTACACACCTCTCCATCAACCATTCCTGTACACACCTCTCCATCATCAACCATTCCTGTACACATCTCTCCATCATCAACCATTCCTGTACACACCTCTCCATCATCAACCATTCCTGTACACACCTCTAGCACATGTAGGACATCTGCAGCTGTCTGCAAGGACACAACTGGCCAGACACGAGCGAATCAAGTGGGCCAGGAGACTGGCATTGAACTTCTGAATGTGTCCATTCTTGTTTGGTTTTGGTATGTCTCAGTCAGCTAATATATAAGTCAAAATTTCAGCTGGGTGTGATGGCACATGCCTTTAGGCTAGCATTAGGGAGGTGCAGGCAGGCAGATCTCTGAGTTCTAGGCCAGGATGGGCTACACAGAGAAATTCTGTCTTGGAAAAAAATCCCTGTAGCCAGGCTTTCCTAGTACCACCAGCCCCCAAATAATGACACAGAGACTTATTATTAATTATGAAAGCTTGGCCTTTGCTTAGACTTGTTCCCAACTAGCTCTTAAAGCTTAAATTAGTCCATTTCTATTCATCTATGTTCTGCCAGGTGGCTCTTTACCTCTCCTCCATTCTGTATGTCTGACTACCTCGAGTCTGGCTGGCTAACTCTGCCTCTTTTCTTCCTAGAGTTTCTCTCTCCCCCTAATCTCACCTATTCCCTCCTACCTAACTACTGGCCATTCAGATCTTTATTAAACCAATCAGAAGGCACCTTGGCAAAGTCATGTACAAAAAGATATCCACAACTATCCTCAGGAAGCGACATGAGGAGGAGAGCTCATAGCGTAGTGAACAAGACCCACTACGGAATGGTACCTTCCAGATAGCAGGTAGGAGGGCAGGTCTCACTGGCTAAGCAGCTCCCTTCACGTCAGCTCTGTCAGCTGAGAGAGTGGCCAGAACTCAAAGCAGGAGGACACAGACTAGCTGAAAACTTCTAGCATGCGTGCATGCGGGCATGCATGCCTGCGTGCGTGCGTGTGTGCACGCTCACAAAAGTGTTCCCACATTGAACTCTGACATAGTAGGGAAGCATAGGGAACTCACGATGAAGTACACTAGTGAACTTCAGTTCACCTGTTGCAAAATCTACTCAATGTGCCGAAATTAAGTAGGGATACTGGGCACCTGTTCAAATACTTATGAAAACAATTTTCCTGAAAAATAAGTCTAAGCCCAGTTAGCTGGGATTGATTTAATTCGGGTTCTGTGTGTTTGTTTGTTTGTTTGTTTGTTCTTACACTTAGTAGGTGTAGAATGAACTACTCAATATGAGTTAGAGAGTTGTCTTGGTAGGAGGCAATTTCTCAACAACGAGAGTAGATTATAGAACTGAGCTGGCCATGAATAGCTTCTCTCTCTCTCCCCCCCCTCTCTCCTCTCTCTCTCTCTCTCTCTCCTCTCTCTCTCTCTCTCTCTCTCTCTCTCTCTCTCTCTCACACACACACACACACACACACACCTATCACGTCAAAATAATTAATTATGATACAGAAAACCCAGGGCTGTGAAAAGACTCTCCTCTCTTCCCATCAACTCCCACCCACAGAATTTTCCACTCTCCTTTGAATTGCTTCTCTGCCTCACTTCGCCTGACTTCCTCTGGCCCCTCCCTTGGTCCCACCCACTTGCTTCCTGGGTCTCTTTCTTCTCCAGCTCTGGGCACTAACCTCTTCTTTATTGGCAGTCCAACACTTTCCAAATTTCAGTTCAGAAGATTTAGAAGAAATTCAAAAGATTCCATCCATATTCACTTACTGTCGGTCTACTTTCAATCAATACCATTTTCTTTTTCCATTTTTTGACCAGGGTCTGGTGGGTGACTTGGCCATCATGCCAGGTTTTTGTTGTTGTTGTTGTTTTTGTTTTTTTGATACTACAGATTGACTCCAGGGATCCAGGCAAGCTAGGCAAACACTCCGCCCACTGAGCCTCAACTCTAGCTCTGAGCAGAGTTTTTATAGAAAATTTACTCGTATACTTTCAGAGAGGAAAGCCTAGGAAACATCCAGACAAGATCAGGCGCATTCGGGTGCTATGACCATAGTCATGCTTGCGTCCGTTGTTTGTGTCTATCCACCCCAGACCTTTGTGTAGACTGTGTTTAATCTTCACAAGCCTTTGAAAGAAGTCATTTTTCATTCCCGTTATAGAGTTTAAAAGGTGTTGCTGAGCAAGCTAAAGTGAGAGATGGAATTTCCACTTAGGTTCATAATCTGTCCTCTGTCCACCACATCACCTACTTTTATAATTGCTTATTACCATGCTTTCTTGTATATCCAGTTTTAAGAAAAAAGAACATAAGACTAGATATATAGTTTTTTTAAAAAACGTTTTCCTCATGCATCTCCATCTATAAACACAGCTTCCTTTAAATATATGGGGGGGGGGCTAGAAAACAAAGTGCTGAGGATGCCAATGGGAGCTCTGGGTCCTTTTCCTCTTGATTTTGTCCAGATATAATCAGATCAAAGCCTGGGAGGCTTGTAGACTTGGAAGTGGTCCTGAGAGTGATCCTAGAAAAATCCTTTGCCTTATAAATGAAGAGGTTGTAACTCAGAAAAATAAAATAACTTGTGCAGAAAAATAAACACTGATATAAATATACATTCAGCCTGTGTAAGTGGATTGAGTTAAAACTCGGCTGATGCTCACAGACCGACAGAACTCATCCTGTCCACCTACATGTTTAGGAGTCCCTAGTATCCCAGAGTGAGAGGCATTTCCAGCTGGAAGTGTATTGAGCTATGAGCTGCTGAATCCAAATGTTCCCAAGGTGTCTCATATTTGGGAATGAGGGTTTCAAGTGAAGGCCTGAAGAGCAGCTCTCAGGGTAAAGGCAACACCCTTCAGCAGGCTCATGGAAACATCTGAGGAGTGGTTCCATCCTCAGAGATTGAAAACAAAGTAAGGCAACTGTTGGTGTGCTTACAACTTGCAACAAAGTAAAAACGAGTGCAGGTGTATATGTGCAATCGTGTACGTACCTGAATGGACAGTGATGGACACATATGCATGCATAGTGATGCATCGATAAAAGTGTTCATTCCCTGGGTACTCTTGCCACTCCGTAGTGTTTATACTAAGTAGATTCCATATGTCATAGAACTTGCATAGACTACGGAGAGTGACTAACATTAGGGAGAAGAACACAGATATGCTATTTTAATAATGAGTTTTGGCATTAGTGCCTTTGTTAACAGATACTTGTAACAATATTTGGTTGCTAAGTAGTTGTTTTGATAACACCGTCTTATTTAGGGCTTCCATTCTGCCCAGCCGACTAACAGCATGCTACCTTGCTGGAATCTAGGAAGGAGCTAATGCATACTGAAACCAAACGTGATGCTTAGAAAATCCATGAGCTGTGTTGAAAGGCACACCTGTGTTCTTTGGCAGGTGAACTGAATCTCAAGTAAAGAATTTCTGCAAATCTTCCGTTCAGTTGGCCAAACTGGTTTTCACTCCTATTGAACAGCTGGGGTTGGGGGTGGGGATGGGAGTGGGGGGGTCCTTTATTTTTCCTTAAGGACCACAATAATACCACACAAATAACTTTTAATGCTAACGTGTCAGAAGTGGAAAGGATGACGCATTTCAGGGCATAAAGTATCTTCCAGCAAATTTGTGATTTCTCCATTGATTAGTGCTTCTCATAGTAGGAAGGGGTCCTTTGCAATGAACAAGTCATGATTAAGATGTTACAGTGGATACATTAGAAAAGGCTATTTTCTTGATGGTTTTGTTTTTACACTTAAGAATAGTGTGTTATGAATAGTTAAGTGAAGTGTCGGCGAGCTGAGTCCTAAGGAAAATAAGGAAGTGTTTATCAGTTGGAAGCACTCTGTAAACTGCTCTGCAGATTAACTGCAAAGGTTATTTGGGACTACATAATCTTAAATCGAAACAAGACATTTCTCTTCCTTTTTAAATATCCTCTGTGTGGTCCCTTTTCATTTTTTATGTTAGATGACACAGTCCTCTGTAATATCTTCAGCATTCTTCTGACTACATTGTTTTTAAGCTTTCAAAACAAAAGACATCTAAACTGAATGCTTGATCTTTAGACATTAAAGAACGTATTTTTTTCCATTCTTGTGCGCTCAAAAATATAACTTCTTACAATACACACGTAATGTGGTCTAGAGAGCTTAACATCGTCAAATCTCAAAGAAAGGGCAGAGAATAGAAGAGAAAGAACACAGGTGTGAGGACCCTGGCTAAGGGACTACCAGCACCGCCATCCTGGCCCTAAGTGAGGTTTGTTTCACTCGCACTTGTAAGTTGAAACGATGTGTTACAATCTCTACAGGAGTAGAATATTTCTATTTTTACATTTTCAACACAGAGGTTCATCTTTCTCTGGCTAGTTCACACCATCTGTTGTTACACTGTTTGTGTACATATCCATGAGTCTCCGCCCTCTGGAGCTGCAGTCTCAACAGTGGCTCACACTGGGAGCTTGGAAAGTCCTGCTGCCTGGCTGGCCACCCTGGAGAATTTGGCTTCATTAGTGGGTGATGCCATAAAGCAGGGCCAGAGGCTACGTGGAGTTCTTCCTTAGAATTCAGAATTTTTTTGCTTCTGGAAGCTATGATTGCATAGCTCATGGCCGGGGGATCATCCCCCCCCCCGCCCCCGAAAATGTACATTACGTAGGAAGAAGTACATCATACTTTACACTTTTAGAAAAAAAACAAGGAGTCTTTTTTTCCCCCCACAGTTATGTCTTTAAAAGAGTATGCCTTTGGATCCAAACAGTGGAGTTTACACCCATTCACTTGGTAAGCATGAACCTACTGGAGATCTAATGACCACAACTCCAAACATGTTTTGTATCTAAGCCAGTATTCTATCAAGTAAAAACAAGAAATAGTTAACAGATTAGCAAGACACAGCAAAGAGCCTGTGAACAAGGACAAAGTAACAATTTGGATAATACCATTTCACCAACTTCATAGAGAGTGTGCAGGCTTAAAATACAAAATTAAAATTAGATCAGGAATGGGGTTCAGAAATTTGACATGAAACTCTGACAAAAGGCAGGAACCCAGAGATGGGAGTACTTCATGGCAGGTGATAGAAAAGAACAGAAGACACGTTGCAGTCACTACTTGGGGGGGGGGAGCTGATGTGAGTAGATGGGAGATAACAAGGAATGGACTCCCCAAACGTTGCTCTTAAGTTTGACCCACCAGTGATCCCATACTGACACATGGGATAAGTTAGGATCAAGACCAGAGCAGGAGGTAACTATGTCTGCCTCTCACTGGCCAAGCAGTGCTCACCCTCAGGTCCATTTCCACCGCTACCCAGTCACTTCAGACTTCAATGTGTTTCATTTGGTTAAAAAATAAAAAATGGAAAGAAAAAAAAAGGTAACAAGGTGGTTACATTCTTCACAATGGGTCAGAAGTAACTCTGCCTGGAGGTTGTGAAACTCAGTTAGGAACTTGCTTGTCTGCAGCTGACGGATTTTATGTTTTAGACCTTTGGTTACTTTTGGCAAGAGTTGGATCCTGAAAGGTCACCGAAGAACTGCAAGAACTTTTAGTGGACAATAATAAGCCCATAATGGAGCCAGTGTCTTTGTCCTCTCGTTTATGCCCAGATTTGCGACCTCAGGAGCTGGAAGGACGCCTTGGTCTTTGTGTTTATCTTGAGACAGTGAAGAAAAGATGAATGAATGCGTTCATTCTTCAATTCGGCGGGAAAGGTGGAGGAGCTGGTGGGGGTTGGGGAGAGGGCTCAGTCGGAGCAGGAGGCCCTGAGCTCCCCGATCTTAGCACCCCTGTAAGAGCTGAGCATAATGATGTGCATCTTAAACCCCAGCACTAGGGTGGGGGAGCAGAGAACAGTGGCTGCTCAGAGCTCACCGGCCAATCAGTTTACAAAATGGTGAGCAGGAGTTTAGTGACGGACCCTGACTCAAAAAATAAGGTGGACAGCCATAGAGGCTGATAGCTAGTGTCCACCTCTGGCCTACATGTACTCACATGCAAGCACACACAGGTGCACACACACATACAGGTGCACACATGCACACACGCACATGCACACACACACACACACACACACACACACATGCACACACGCACATGCACACACGCACATGCACACACGCACATGCACACACACACATGCACACACGCACAAGCAAGACAAAAACAAAAGTTGACGAGGACGATAGCACAGTCAGCAAAGCCATTGCTATCCAAACCTGAGGACCTGAGTTCAGACCCCCAGTCTCTACTTAAGAGGCTGAGGGTGGTGTAGGGCTGCGGAGAGAGGCAGAGAAAAGTGGATCCCTGGGCCTCACCAGTCAGCCGCCTAGCACAATCTGAAAGCCTTGGGCCCTCGTGAGAGAGATTCTGTCACAAAAAAACAAAGTAGATAGCACCAGGGGGTGCTCTCTGGCTGCCACACTCATAGACATGCACACACACACACACACACACACACACACACACACACACACACACACAAGCAACGCACGCACAGTTGAGCAAGATGCATAGACGTCTCTCCCTTGTTTCAGAACCCTCACTTTACAGACCGGACTCCCCAAACTGAGAGCTCTGGGGGAAATGAGTCCGGTGGCTGGCCCGCCTCGTGCCTTAGTTAGCACAGACCCTCCCTGGGCTCTCTGGTCATCTGCTGCCTTGGAACTGGGCCGGAGCTACAGACTCCTGATTATTACTTTCCGCATACCACTAGGCCAAAAAGAACTGCAGAATTTTGAGGGCAAGGCCAGTTTCAGTCTCCGTCCTCCCTCCTTAACTAGCCAAACAGGGTCACTCAAACAAGCGTGGCACACTGGCCTTTAGCGTTCAGCAAAGCGAGGCTGCGTTACCGTACCGTGTCCTTTCAGGGCACACCAAAGCTGTTGCTGCTCTGCTTTTACAAGGCACCCAGTGAGCCAAGCTATTTGCCACGGATAGGGCTGGGTCGGGGGTGGCTCGGTGGGAGGCGCCGCAGGCTGTCCCCATCTGGTTGTCCCCGGACAGCTCCAATAAAAGAATCGTTTTCCGCGCCTGGTCTGTGGGAGATTTGGGGACCTCGGGCCCAGGAGCGCGCTGCGCTGCCTTGAGTGCTTTGCAACTGCGGGCAGCCAAGCCAGCTGCTGGGAGGAACCCAGGAGGTCGAGCCCCAAATCGCCCCGCGCGCCCTGGGTGCCCGGGTAGGCGGTGGTGTGAGTGCGGGTCCGCTCGCGCCCCCTAGTGCCCAGTGGGCGGGACGGAGGCGGTGACCGGGGGCGGAGCCTCGGGGCTGGGTGCGCGGGGGTCGCCAGGCCGAGTGGGAGCCAGCGCGAGAGCGGCTGCAGGCGGCGGTATGGCAAGCACGGCCTTGGAGATCATCGCCTTCACGGTCTCCATCTCGGGCTGGGTACTGGTGTCCTCCACACTGCCCACCGACTACTGGAAGGTGTCCACCATCGACGGCACCGTCATCACCACGGCCACCTATTTTGCCAACCTATGGAAGATGTGCGTTACCGATTCCACCGGCGTCGCCAACTGCAAGGACTTCCCCTCCATGCTGGCGCTGGATGGTCTGCATCCCTTCGGGCCCCCATCCCCATTTCTGCCCCTCGCTGGCTTTCCTGGCTGGCGCATCCTCTTAGGAACCCGCCGCCGTGGGACCCCCGGGAGGGAGGCTGGGCCCCGCTCTGCCCCCGGGGAGGGTCTGAGATACCCGCTGTCCGGTGGGGCGCCTTCTGAACCTGGGAACTCTTGGTGGGGACGCATAGGATCATTTCGGGCGGTTGGCGAGCGACAAGGCTATTCCCGAGTCTGTCTGGGACTGTTGGGACTTAGAAGCTTGCCACCCCACCACCAAAATCTGATTCTCATTAAAATGACACCACTGAGATCCATGAATGATGGCCATGAGATCCCTTTAGCCGGTTCATTGAGTCTTTGTAGAGCCAGGCACTGAGGAGGGGAGAAAGAACCATAGTGAAGTTTTTTGTTCTTTTTCTTAAAAATTTAAAATCCCTCCTACATACTTGATGGCTTGAGGTTAACGCTTCCTCTAAGTTTCTGGGAAATAAATAGTCCTGTGGCGGCAGCGGGCAGGAGGTGTTGGCCAGCAGGACAAACGAGCACACTTCTAAGCTTTGTGCGTGCATTCTGGGTCTTCCTTGCTCGGTTTGTTTTGAGAGAGAGATTGACGTAGAATGGATTCAGCACCAGCACAGTGCTTGCTCGAGTTCTAGGCTCTTCCCAGGATTTTACCAGCGACTAAAAGGACTCGGGTAGAAATTTAAGAAGAGCCCTTTGCACTGCTTCTAGGTTCTTGAGGTGTTTTCCTTTTCTTTATTATTCTTCTTGCGATTTTTATTTGCATAGCTGGGTAAATAGAAGACTTGATTCCCCTAAGACAGTGCTTGCCACAAAAAGCAAACTGTTGCTCAATTCGGTGTTTGATGGAAGCTGGTATAGGGAATAGGTGCCTGCCTGTAGAAGGGTGGCACCGGGGCTGGGCCCTGGTGTATAAAGTAAGTAGCTGGAACACTGTTTATTGCATGCATTGCCGCTGAGTTTCCTGTGCTCAGGAGAGCACATATTCAGGAGACAACAGGCAAGCTCTTGTTTCTGTGGTTTACATTCAGGAACACGGGAATCACAGTATGTTCTAGGACTATTCTGTTTGTAGCTCTGTTGTTGTCTGAGATAGCCTGCTAGATAAGTATGCTTCCTTCTTTGGGGCAGTTGGGGGACAAAGAAGAGGAGAGAGAAAGAAATACTCCATCAAGCTTTGAGTGTAGAACAGTGGGATTTCCCTGTTGTGTGTCTGCTGTGAAGGTGGAGATGCTCTGTGGTGTGGGGTGGGTACTGAGGAGGACGCGAGACTCAGTCCTCATTATCAAGAACTTGAGTTGGGCAGGCATTGAGTAGAGGGAATTATATGCCACCCATATAGGCATAAATGCAAAATGGGCATGCTCATGTGATAGAAAATGATAATTTAAAAAAGCAGAAGTGACATGTCCCACAATGTTTTTAAATTAACAACATCTTTGAAGTTGGTACAGATAGAAAAAACTTTGGAGCTGCTGCATAGCTCTCAGTCTGGATAGACAGGTTCATTTAAGCCATTGACCTCTGGCGGACACTGGACCCTTTCCAACTTTCCCCTGCTTTTAGTGCCTTACTGAAATTCTTTATATCCACCTCTTCGTGTGCATGTATATTTCTGTACACTGTTCCATTGCCAGATAGAAGAACATGCATTTTAATATCCAGTTCACACTGCCAAATTGCATTCCACTAAGAGTGCAAGGACAGCTGCGGTGACGTTTCTCACCGCCGTTCCCACCCAGAATCAGACATTACAGCCGCGGTCTTCCCGCCATTTTCTGCGGCGTTCTCAGCATGACTCTGACCACTTAAACTTACCTACAGACCATTTCCTTTTTCTTTTTTTCTATTTATAGCTGATGACAGTAGTTGTATTGTTTCTTCGGGGTTTTTTGTATGGGAATCCTTGATTCCTTGGTGCTTGTGATCTGAACCCACTGCTTGTCTAAATTTATTATATCGTTTTTCCACACTGAACTTTGAAAATGATGACGTAATTACAGCTATCGGTCTTTCCTTTGGTGACATCACCCTCTCTGGTGCACTAGGACATTTTCAACTATAAAAGACAAACATAGCTTCTGCATCTCCCAGGAGGGTTCAGCCACAGCTAGTTTTTTCAAGTGAAAGGGAGTTGATCTCCCCTCTCCCGGACTCAGGTGGAACTTTCCAGAGCAGCACCCTCCCCTCAAACTCCAACCCTGCCTTCTCTCTGTCTTGGATTTCCAGGGCAGTTATGTTGGGTGCTGGGCCTGATATCTGAAGTGGAAGGAGAAAGCCACCTCACTGTTGTCTCTAGTGTCTACACACCAAACCAGCCCTGTCCCCCTGCTTAAGCCAGGCATAGGCTCCCGTGAGAAACGCCGAGAGAGAAGGCTGCAGACTCTTGCCGTCTCGTGTTATATATAGTAATAGAGTTTCCTGTTTGAAGTCAGATCTCTGGTTTCTCATCCTCTGGAGAATCTCGTTGCTCCTGGATTTCCCTTTGGGAAACACAAGGTGTGGCAAAGCTAGCATCCCGTGAGGGCCCTGTCCTGTTGGCAGACACTCCCATCTGCCTGCAATCCATCTCCGCGTGGTAGAAGGAATTCTGGAGTGGTTTCTTACTCGCGTGCCATTCACCTGTGACTGTTCCTGTTTTCCAGACGAGAAATGGAGATGCAGAGAGAGCCATAGGTGATGAAGGTTGCACCGTATGTAAACGGGAGTGTGAGAGCCGACAGTCAGTGTCCTGCCTGGCCTCCTCCACTCTTTACACAAATACGCCACGCTCCTCCTGCTGCAAAAGCTTGTGTTCTTTCCCATTAAACACAGCAACTAACTATGCCGCCGATTTGCGACGGGAAGTAAAAGACGTATCATTAAAGAGACATCTTTTAAGGGTTACCTGGAAGGTTTCCTGCCACAGAATTCATTAGGTCCAAGTTACTATTTGAAAACGTCACAACAGAAGGAACTGGTGATTCCTGTTTATTGCTAGCCCGTATTCCTTCCAAAGAGCACTTGAACTTCTTTTCACTTGTTTTTGCCATGTGCCATCCATTTTTGCTAATGGGGGTGTTTGCCATTTCTTGCAGGAGAACTATAAATTATACCTTGAGAACTTCTAAGTAAATACATTCATGCCTCAGCACTTTAATGTGTTAATTAGCTATTAACGGTGTCAGTAAATTAGACCTGTCAGAAATAATGGCCTCCTTGACCAGGTTTTTACTACCACCTCCCTGGATGGTGTAACTTCTAAGTCTGCCCTCGGGAGCTGTTAAAAAGCTGGGGTGTAGAGGTCTGCCCTGCAGAAAGATAAACTCTGAAAGTCTGCTGGAACTCACTACAGCCTGAGATTCTGGGTGCTCACAAACCTCAGGCTAATTAACGAACACCACAACCAATTCCTTTCATGGCTGGCAGGGGAGTTTTTCCCTGGTCTTGGCTCCCCATTACAGAAAAATCAGGCCAACTATTGTCTTTGGTGCATGCAGAAAGTTAGCAAGTTAGTGTTAGTGTTCTGGAGCCAGGGTGAAGTGCACTGCTCGGCACACCAGCTTTCTGGGTAGCACTGAAGAAGGAACACAGCTAGACAGGATGAGAAGAACCTCCTTGTCCTTCTTCTCTCTGGCGTCTGTGCCTAGAGGTCAGGGAAGGTCAGAGAGAGGGGACTTTAGAATGAGAGACTCTGGAAAAGTGATTGTTTCTGAAGAGTAACGACTTCTGTTATTTCCCCTGCCTTGCCAGCCGACTGGGTTGGACTGGCGTTCTAACCACTGTTTACCACGCGCGGAAACGCGTTCCCTGTTCTAGACACCAGACTGTAGAACTCAGCCGTTGGCAAATTCCAGACCATCTCTCTGCCTATGATAAAGCCCGTAAGGCAGAGGATGCAACTGCAGATTATGGTTCACAATAAAGGAATGCTTGTTTCTGTCTTTTTCTAAATATACATTACACACAGAAGTCTCCCTTTTCCCATGGTGTTTCTTTCTTGGGTTCCAATGGCCTATGGTCAACTATAGCCCAAAAACATTAAATGAAAAATTCCAAAATTAAATAATCTAGAAGTTTTGGATATGTTTTATTCAAATAAGCTGTCAATTATTCTGTTTTACCTAATTGTTACCTTTGTCTTCTTTTTTTTGAAACAGTGTCTCACTCTGGAGCCCAGGCTAGTTTTGAACTTATCACCCTCTTAGCTCATCAGCAGAGTTCTGGGATTATAGGCCTATGTTTCCCAAGCCCAGCTTTATAGTTGCTATTAATTTTTTCTGTACTTAATCTGTAATTTTTTTTTCATGTATTTACAGCAAAACGTGTATATATAGAGTTTAGTAATTGTGGTTTCATGGGAGTTTTGAAACAAAACATATCCCACACTGATAAAGGATATTACTGCATTTGTTTGTGCATGTCTGTGTCGATGTGTGTGTGTGTGTGTGTGTGTGTGTGTGTGTGTGTGTGTGTGTGTATCTATCCTTCTACTTCTGTTGTTCATTGCTGGCATTCAGAGCAAGCTAAATGTGGCCTTCTTTGCTGCCTGTGGTGAACAGGGGACCACTTCTGATTGTCCTTGCAGACACTTGGACTGGGGTGATGAGGGCTGGCTTCTGCTCACGCCGTGGCTAGAGGACTCATGGGCTAAAGTTTAAAATAGAGTTGGTTCAGTATTTAGTATCAGAGACCCAGCCAGCTCTGAAGCACCATTACCGTTAACAAAAGAATTCTCCGTTATCCCAAATCACTAAAAATAAGTTTCTTTTGCTGGTTTTGGTAATCTCCACATCAGTGAAATTAATTTCACACCATAGAATTGAAGGACTTTGTCACGGCAGTCTGTGTTCACCGGGGTTCAGGGTGTGTTACCTTGAGTAGGAAGAACAGCTCCTTCTGCTTTGCAGCATGGATCTTAGTAACTGTATTCACACATTAAATTCCATTCTTTTCCAGAGGCACATGGGATCAGAGGCCACCAACACTTACTCCACAAATTTACAACTATTAGCTTACAACTATTAATTATCCTTGACTTTGCTTAAATACTAAATAATGATAGATGACTACTGTTCCTTACGTTGGCACTTGAGAAGTTTTTTGTTGTTGTTGTTGTTGTTCGTTTGTTTTTATTAGAAGGCTCAAATCCCAAAGTAAACCTTGTGTGTGTTCATTTGCTTATTATATTTGCCTACAACTGGTGGCGCCCCTCTTGCTGCATCAGACTGAAATGTGTTGTTTCAAATGACATGAAGTGTCTTGTATGGGAATGGTGTATCACTTTGAATTCTGTTCATTTAGAACGGGTCAGTGCCTGGCCAAAAGCCCTGCTGAAGTTTATTATCACTCCAGCTATGCAAATAAGATCCGTGCCTGTGAACATGAGTGGTTCAGTAAGAACAAGCTCACTAACACAAGGCACTCATTTGCATGCAAACAGTTGACTTCATTATACATTATTCTTCTTTATTATATGCACCTGAACATTAGCACGGTGTCACTAAAATAATTCTTAGACTTACTGTGGGTCCCTAACTCATGCCGGTTAGACTCACTTATAAACTTCCATTGATATCAGGAGACATCTTGCTGCCCAGTTATAAATAAACATCCTAATTTCATAGTTCCAGACTCCTCTCAGTGTCTGTTGAGTGTTGGGTGCACTAAGGAGTTAGAATGAGAAGCCATGAGGCATGAACTTAACAAACCTTTCCAGGGTGGGATCCTCTCTACCATGTACTAACTCATCTGTAGCAAATCACAGCACCTCTGCATGCCTCAGTTTCCTCCTCAGTAAACACAGGGATAACTTAAAGATCTAGTCAGAGGCACAAGGTTAACCTTAAAGTGTGTGACGTAGAATAGGCATTGAGATAGACTTACTTGCTTCCTTCTCTGCCTTTTTGCATGAATTAACCATTGGGTCGCCCCTGCCCCAGGACAGTATAACGCCCTTCCCAAGTGACAATGCAAAGTGAGCTTTTCTCTCTGGAGATCTGCACATCCAATGTTAACATAAACGACCTGCTCTAATTACAGGTTATATCCAGGCATGTAGAGGACTCATGATTGCTGCCGTCAGCCTGGGCTTTTTCGGGTCCATTTTTGCGCTCTTTGGAATGAAGTGTACCAAAGTCGGAGGCTCAGATAAAACCAAAGCTAAAATTGCCTGCTTGGCTGGGATTGTATTCATATTGTCAGGTAAATAGTAACTTTCACCAAACACGGTGCTTCGGGGCGCTCATGCCACGGAGCTGACTGCAATACTTGCCCGCTGGTGTTTTTCAGGTCTGTGTTCCATGACAGGCTGTTCCCTGTACGCAAACAAAATCACAACAGAATTCTTTGATCCTCTCTTTATGGAGCAAAAGTAAGTGTTGTTTTTAGTCTATATGTTTCTAGCTCACAGAAAAATTATACGAATAAATATCTCACATTAGGACATAGATTTCCCGTGTCGCTTTTGAAAATGAAGTTTGTTGGTAAGTGGTACTCTCGGACATCAAGTTTATGGGTCGTTTTGGTAAAAGATGCTTTCAGACTTCATTGGCATTGCACATTATCTTTAAAGACCTCAAAGCATAGGATGTAGAACAAAAAGCTCATCCATCTTCCATCACAAAACTGAGGGGAAATTCAGGAAAAGTTGGAGTGAAGTAAGATGGGAGGGCTAAGTTATGAAGATGGAACATTAAAAGAACTGGATTGTTCGTTCAGAACACTATTTGCTAAGTATTAGTCGCTGGGTCTTCTACGTCTGCTCCACCTAGCCAGCCTTTATGAAGAAACTGCACACAGCGAAGTTTCTCAACAATGCTGTAGGAGCAAGGTACCCGTCCCTCTCCCTACCCTCTCACCCCCTCACCCCCCACCCCCACCCCCGTCAGTGTGGCTGCTCCTGTCCACAGGTGAGTGCCTTGGGACTAACATCATTTGGTTGGTTATTGTTTCTAAGTTGCTGCTTTTTATAGTGGCCCTAGGCTTATTTCCTTGAATTGGGAAAATCCCAGGGATACCAAATGAAAAACAGCCAACCATATATCAAATCTATTTTTTTTGTCTTCATGAAACTATGCTTACATACTTCTATAGGAAGTTGTGTGTGTACGTGTGTGTGTACATGTGTGTGTACGTGTATGTGTGTGTGTGTGTATATGTGTGTGTGTGTGTGTGTGTGCGTTTAGGTGTTTTTGCTATCAATCAGGCTGACAATTATATTTTAGACTTGAGATAAGTATTATAAAAATTTTTAAAGGTCTAGTATAGAAATAATTGGTCAAGTGGGCATTGCTTTTTCCTAGTGCATTAAGAAGTCGTCAGGGCGGCAGTGGTGGCACACGCCTTTAATCCCAGCACTCGGGAGGCAGAGGCAGGCGGATCTCTGTGAGTTCGAGGCCAGCCTGGGCTACAGAGTGAGTTCCAGGAAAGGCGCAAAGCTACACAGAGAAACCCTGTCTCGAAAAACCAAAAAAAAAAAAAAAAAAAAAAGATGTCTTCAAAACATTGCTTTCCTGATTCTCTCTTTAATATAGTTAATGCATGTGTCAGAATAGGTGGAGTTGTAATATTTAATGGAAATTATGTTAACATGTATCAGTCCCTTCATGTGCCAAACGTGGCAGTGCACAGGTTCTGTCAAATTATGAAGCAGGACCCTCTCTTGAGATTCTCTTTCTGGGATCGAGGCGAGAAGGGCAAGTCAATGCTGACAGGAACTTGGGCTAAACTCCTCCTCATTCAAACAGGGGTGGAGTTCTGTACAGCACATGCCTTAAAATGTGCAGCTTATAATAACAATTTCATAATTTTTGAAACTAGATGCTACGTGTGCTTTTTTATTACAGAGTTTCTGTCATACATTTATTTTACAATAGTTTCCCTTAAGAAATTTTATTAAGTAGGAAACAAACAAACAAAAAAAAAACATTGTCCTTGGACCCAATATAATTTTTAACTCTTCTATCCATGTTAGAAAAATATATCTTGATTTTTAATGTTCGCCTCACTTTTTTTCTGTTGTGTTTTGTGTTTTTGAGATACAGTCTTGTTCTGTAGCCCAGGCTAGTCATATATAGTCTTCCTATATCCTCCTGCCTCAGTGTCCTGAATGCTAGGATTATAAGGACTTAGCTTCTTGTTTAATTTTGAAAATTAGATTTGCACAGATGTACATGATACCAAACATGGAGGTGAAGATTGGGCCCTCATAATCTCAATGAGGCTAGTTAGCTCAAGGAATGATTAGATCTGAGAATTACAAATGTACCATCACATTCTAATTAAAGAGGCGTGACAGGAATCTAGTCTTCATTGAAACTTAGTGTGTTTTCAAACACTGACCAGTTGAGGATCATGATTTCATCCGGTGTTTCATTTTTTAATCAGCACTTTCTTGGAGGGGGTGGGCATTGACTCCCAACACAGAATTAAACTGGTTCATTCCACGGGTCTTGAAAAAGTCATCTTTAAAGCAAGACTTTGACCTGGTTTCTTGAGGGAACAGAACATTCTCAGCTGGCTTTGCTAGAATTTAATAATTCCTGTGTGGGGGTTGGGGATTTAGCTCAGTGGTAGAGCGCTTGCCTAGCAAGCGCAAGGCCCTGGGGTTCAGTCCTCAGCTCTGGAAAATAATAATAATAATAATAATAATAATAATAATAATAATAATAATTCCTGTCTGATTTCAAGTTTATTTGTGCTTGAATGTGTGTGGGAGTCACAGCTCCTGGCTCTGCCCACACAGGTGAATGGAGGTTTGGAGGAGGCCACTGTAGGAAGGTTCTAGCTGTTTCTGATGTCTTAATAGACTGGATTATGTAAGTTTCTTGAGATCAGAAAGCATCTCTTTCAACTCTACCTACCACAGTGCCTCCAAGTGAGAGTTACGGTAGAGAACTGGTCCTTTCAGACTTGTGCAAAGCCTCCTGTGTCAGCAGTATGAGGAGGCAAGATTCTGAGGATGGAGGTGGGAGGCAAAAACAAGTTCCTCTTCCCATAAATGCCACACACTGGGCTATACAGTTATCTGTAGTCAGAAAGTTTCTCAGTTCTCACCCAGCCCTGCAACCACTTATAAAATAATCACTCAGAGGCTTAATATTATTTACAAACTATATGGCCCATGGCAGGCTTCTTGCTGGCTAGCTCTTTCATCTTAAATTAACTCATGTCTATTAATCTATGTTTTGCCACATGGCCGTGGCATTACTGGTCTGCTGGCATCTTGCTGCTCTTCGTTCATGGTTGGCATCTCCCTCTCCTCTCCTTTGTTCTCTCCGAATCTCTGCTTGGATTTCCTGCCTGCCTCTAAGCTACCTTGCCATAGGCCAATGCAGCTTTATTTATCAGCCAATCAGAGCAACACATATTCACAGCAAACAGAAAGGCAGTTATCCACAGCAGTTATCACCAAGTGCCTTCTCCCCAGGGGTTGCCCCAAAAGGTGTGACAGTAAATAGTGTGACTCCCAAGTTCAGTCCTTGGGCAAAGCACAGGAAGCCAGCTGTTGGCCACAGGTTCTGGTTTGAATTGTACTCCTGGTACTCTTGTCCCCAAACCCTAAAATGTGCTAGAAGCCAGGTCAGGCCTTGGAACGTGGTTCCCTCTTATTGGTTTGTTGATGCTGTTGACTTTCACAGTACTTCTCTCCAGCATTAGACCTTTGCAGATCTCCACATCATCCCTCTTTTATGTACACCTTGGCTGCCTAAGTTAGGAAAATACAAATAAGCTCATCAACAAATCCCCACTGTGTGCAAGGAACCCAGTTGTAGCTTTATGCATGAGAAAAACATGAGTGGCTTCATGTGGGTCAAGAACCCAGTAGTCTCATGGCTGGCAGTGTCCTTCCCGACGCTGGACAGAGGCACAGCACTCACACACTCGCTGGTGTTGGTGCTGTTTCCCTTTTGGTCTTTTTCATCCACGTGAATATTCTGTTCGGACAACTCCAACACGGGCGTTTGCAGAGCCTTGAGAACAGCCCCTTCTCTTTCCTTTGGGCTGTTTCAAACCAACTTCCCCTTTTTATTAAAACAAAATGTAATAACTCCAAAAGAGAGAGAAGGCCCTGCCCTCCTACAATCTTACGCTAATAGATGCCCCAAAGCAAGACTCACAGCCCACAGGATGACATTATTCTTACCCTTGCTTTGGTGTCTAAACCACTAACTCCCTGAATGTCTTGTTTTGTTTTCTTAAATAAACTGTTCTGAGTTACAATTGGTCAGCAGAAAGAGACTGCTTTTCAAATCCTTCCTGTAGCCTGTAACCACGACCCACGTAAAGGAACAGAAGAGCGTGCTCTGAGACTCTGCTCTGTGCGATGTGTCTGATGTTTGGCCTCTGAGTCTCATGCTTGGGTCTTGCCCTGGAGGCTTTTCTGTTTTCAATGTTACTGTGGAATACTCCTCATTCCTGGCATATCTGATCTGATACTTTAGGATTTAGACCATACGAAGGTAAAATCTTTTCACTATTGTGTCTATTTAGCAGTTAGAAATTAATGCTTGCCAGGCTGGGGATATGGCTCAGTGGTAGATCCTGTGCTTAAATGAAAATGGGCTAGTTTCAACCCCCAGCAGAGAATATAAAGGCATGGGGTAGGGGGTGGAGAGAAGGAGGGGGGAGGGGAAGAGGGTGGGAGAGAAGGAGGGAGGAGAGAAGAGCTACTTTCAGATAAATTCTCTCGTTCTGGTTTCTGGCTGAATACCAGCCTTACAGGTACATAAGTGACCTTGCCAGGCTGTTTAACTTGTCTTCCACCTTCATCATCAAGTACCACTGTGTGGCTGCTCACAAGGTTATTTGGAGAGTGAACTGAGGTTGATAAAGAGCCCACAGAGTTCTGGGTAGGAGATACTGTGGAAGCGTTAAGTACCGAGAGCAGAACAAATGGTTACATATTAAGAAGGTGTGATTCTGTGACTTCGCTTTGTTCAGAGTGACACAGGTCACCTCTGCTTACTGGAATCCCCCGGATGCTTTTGTGAGGCTGGCAAGCCTTTAAACAGCAACCAGGACAGCAAATGTTTGCCAGCTCCTATTTCGTTTTACTGACTAGCCTGTGGCGTAATCGTCAGCTTGCCCCGAGCTCTAGCAACTCAGTTCCTATCCCTCTATACTCTGGTCAGCCTTCCCAACTTGCCCCCAGAGAGGGGAGCACCTCTGGGGGATTCCCTCTGTGCTATGGGCCCACATTGCAGCCCTACTGGTAGCTCCCACTTGCTGGTTGGTTAATTTGTCTCCTAGACCAGACAGGGAGCATCGTGAAACAGAATGCAGGCTAATTGTTGGACTTCTTAGAGCGAGGGTGACAATACAGTGAGGTCTGTGTCCCTCCATAAGGGACAGACATTTGCTTATGAGATAAGGGTAAGCAGGCGAGGAGAGAGAGGATCCTGGGGCTGGAGAGATGGCTCATCTTTAAAGGCTGGGCTCACAACCCAAATGTCAGGAAGGGTCCTGAGGCCAAGCTGCCTGGTGTAAACTCAGCTCTGCTTCCTGCTGGCCGTCCGTGAAGTTTCACAACAGTCTTATGCTTTTGTGCTTTGACTCTATAGACCGAGAAAAAGAGGTCGCAATGGTCAGGTGTGCCGGCACAGTTCAGCTGCTTACAATCCTATCTGATGGTGCATAGCAAATATTACAAAACGTTAGCTCTTGTTTTGAAAGGTAGTGGTCCTCACACAGCAGAACATCTTCTCTTACAGCATTTTGAGATTAGCAGGAGAGAAATGTTTGCTGGAATGTTAGAGCCCTAATAAAAAGGACAATTGCTTTATGATACTTGGCTCTCAAGTAAGAGGAAGGTTCGAGAGGGATCTAATGCCAGTCTTTAGGAGAACCCACACAGGAAGGCAGAACAATGCCCAGTAGTTCCCGGCCCGCTGTGTCACCGCCCTGAGACATGCAGCACCGCATCACACACAGTAAGATGTTAGGACACTGTCAGGTGGACAGGGACTGTGAGACTCTTCTACCAGAACGTAGCCCACGGAGTCTCCTGAAACACCTGCTTTGGCTCTCCACCGTTTTCCAGCATGCTGCTGAGCATTCTGAAAGAATGTTAGAAGCATTTTAATTGCTGAAGGGTTTTTTCCTCCTGCTGGTCCATCTGTTCCTCTTCACTTCAGTACAAATGAACTCACCTGCTGGTGCCCACAGGGACTTCAGCACAGGCTCAGCTGTACAGAGTCCACCCTGGAGGGTCTCAGGGCAGTGTTTGCTGTTAGGCATTTCCTATCTTAAAGGACAGCCCCGACAGCCCGGTCAGTTTATTCCGACTTCAGAGCTGCCTGTAAACATGTCACTGAACTTTCTGTGAGCACCGTGACTCAGCACACCCTTCCCACTTCAGAGCAGGTAAACCCCAATTATCCACACTGCTGGAGGAGATCAATGGCACCAATGTTACTAAGTAATGGATTTGTTATTGAAATGAATGGTGTAACTCAGGACATGAGATATTTCTACTAAATTATAATTTACCTTGGCCAACGTGACATTTAGTTCCACTGTAGATGGCTTCTAAGTTTCCATGAGTAACTGGCAAGTGTCTTGAAAGACATGCACTGATCACCTGGTGCAGTGTGAGCCAGGAAAGTACTCGGAGACGGGTCGGTCTCGAGTCTGGAGCCTGAAAATCTGAGCTCTTTGGGATCTTAGATTAATTCATCTGCCTCATCACAGTAACACAGATGGACAGTGTTATAAAGATTAAGGAAAATAACATACTGGGAAAATGTTGGTCAGAGCTACCAAATTTTACTCGTTTTACATCTATTGGTGAATTCACATTGGCATTCTTGACTGCTTATTTATTTTTTTTACAATACCTTGGAATAATTTCTAACACTCATCTGCTTTCTTAATTCTTTAAGAAGTTAAATAAAATCTTCGCAATGTGTTCTTATCTTTCAAAAAATGGAGGAGAAAGCAGTTGCTACAGCAGCACACAGGAAGAAATCAAACAAGGTTCCTGCCATTACCACAGTTTGTAGGATTCTAAACTAGTGGCAAGTCACAATACGCTGTAATAATGCACACATTCATACCTGTCATGATCCACAATTCAGAACTGACACCGAAGGAAGAAAATAAAAAAGTCCATTTTTGTCTCAGTTTTTCAAATTTGAGAATTCCCCATGAAGAGGTCATGACATGGAATTTAAATTTTCTTGTCCTCTTCTTGCTGCTGGTTGGGTGCTGTCTGCCACTGTTCTGTACGTGTTGGGGATGCCAGACCGTGGGAGGGAACTGTTAACAGAAGAGATGGCATCTTACAGAAGGGAGGTGGACTGTGGCAACCACAGGGTGGGCGGGCTCTAAACACCCCACTCTACATCAGCGACTTGGAGTGTGCAGTATCAGGAGTAACCGTACTTCTGCAGAATCCCTAGAGAGTATCCGTTTATACAAATGTATCCTTGCGTTTTTGTGGGCCTTAGATGATACAGAGGTGTTTACATCAGACAATCTTGTGGAAAAGGCTGACTGAGCAATGGAATTCAGTTCTGAAGTATTCATGTGGATAACATGTAAATGTACTTTCTAAATTTTTAGCATTTTTTTTCCCTAAAACATACTGTTTTGCATTAAGGCAGCTGGCATATTTATTTTGGTTATTACCATTCTTAATTAAAACAAGGGCATTGTACTCTAAAATGACCTGTGACCTTCATTAAGGTCACTTCAGTTTTCTGTGGGCCCTGAAAGGATGAGGTGTTTTCATTTGTTACAGCCACTTTATTTTTGGAGGGGCTGCTCAGCATGCCCTGGTTAATGACTCTTCACCTTTTGTGGGGGTTGGGGGAAAAGACAGCCCCAGGGCATTTGGAAAAAATTCCACACCCCACAGTTCTGGAGCCACTGAGAACTTAATGAGCCAGGGAGGGAGAGAACCTTTCTGAAATGGGAACTAAAAGCAGGTTTCACCGACCAGGATTTAAAAATATTCATAAACTCCTTACGGTGGGAGCAACAGTTAAGAGTCCAGGTTTGGAATCACAGTTCAAGGTTTTAAATATGGGTTCTACCATTTGCTTTAGCTGAAATATGGGATAAGTAATTTAATCTCTCGGAGCCTCAACTTCCTCATTTGCAAAATGAGGATATTTATACCCATACCCCGGGACTGTACGAGGGTGGAGGGGCTGGCTGTGTGTGTTAAGAAGAAAAGCCCAAGTCCTAAGAGAAAGGAAGGGCATGCTGCTTCCGCGTCCTTCCTCAAACACATGTGTATGTACCTGGGAGGGCTGAGGTCACCTGTGTTTGCACAGACATGCTCTTTGGATTCCATTGTTAGATTCATCACGCTGTTCCATTATTATTTGCTTAATGTCTCACCAGCCCCACTAGACTCGGGGGTCTGTGGGAGGAGCTGATTCCCATCATGAACATGCTGAGTAGCGCAGGATGTGGCTTGGATGTCTGTGGAGGAAAGGAAGGAGATCCCCAAGAATCCTTCGTCAAACCAAGCCAGAAATGGAGAGTTGGGTGCAAGGTCAGGATGTGAAAATAAGTGCTCCCAGTCCCTTTCCTTAGGGGGTTAAAGGGCTAAACTATGACCGGAAGTGTGCGTTGTGCTCAGTCAGCGTCACCACGGGACTCCAACCCGCTCATGGAATGAAGGCCACGAGCAGCGGCCTTATATAGCTTGAGACAGCCCAGGGAGAGGATAGGCATTTTTGATTTTTAAATTTTCTGATAGAAGTAAATTCATCTCCCAGTCTTGGTTTACTAAAGTCACGTTCTCTGATAGGAATGCGTTAAAGTTCCATGGGGGCAACAATCAGATAAGCACTGTCATTTGGCATACACTAAAAACAGTTCCTCGCTAAACCAACTTGAGGCCTCACCCTGGCAGTTATGGATGTGTCCGGAGTGGAGTGTATTTGTTCTTCCAGAGTAAGGAGGAAACTGTGGTGATGTGAACAAAAGAGGCCACACTGTGAGTGAAGAGCTGGCTGGGGACAAGAGGACACTGCTAACAAAAACATTCCGCAGATAATGTGAAATTTGGATAATCTTCCTCAAGTGTTGAAATCAGTTTCTTAGCATTACCAAAAGTCAAGAAACACTTCCAGGCAGAGGTGAGGGAGACGTGCCTTGGAAACAGATCCTGGGGGGTGTTATATTGTCCTTTCTCTCAATGCTGCCTTTGAATGATCCCAGTCAGTGTTTGCCAGATGACATGCACCGATAGGTGTGAGCTGAAGTCACTGTTGAGGGAGACTGGGACATGTGTCTCTCAACAGAATGAAGAAAAAAATCTTAGAGAGGAAGAATCAATCACAAAACCATCACATCAGAATTGTTAAAAACATGGGTGATACAGGGTCTCTCAAGACAACTCCAGATACTGTTTTGATGTGTTTGGCAAGGTTTACAATGGAAGTCAAATGAAAAAAAAGTGATTCCCTTGAAAGTGATCCTGCATATGTGAACAGTAAAATACATTCAAGAAATGGAATGAGGGTCTAGGGATGTGGCTCAGTTTGTAGAGTGCTGGTGTAGCCTGCACGAGGCCCTGGGTTCTATCCAGGACAAGAGTTATTGTTATACCCTAAGATCGCCATCCCCAAGCCCTTTGGTAAGTTTCCAGATGGTTTGAGTTAATGAAGATACAACACTGAGGTTCTACACTGTGCTTGTCATGTTCCTTTTGGGAAGGCCATGTCTCGGAGCGTGCGGCTCATGGCTTCTGTGACATTTGTTCCTCACTGACCATTCTTAAGAACTGGAGGCAGGTGTAAAACCCATGACTGAAAGGAGGCCGGGGACTCTTTGAGGGTGCATGTCCACTATGCAGTTGAAGGAGAGATGACCTCCGAGGGTAGAGAAAGATGGGTGACGAGGTCTGGTTTATCCTGTGGGAATGGCCTCCACGGAAAGTGTTGTCCTGAGCCGGCCCCTTCCTCTGTGCTGTCACAGGACGAGTGCATTCCAGGACCCCAGGAGTTCAAAGGGGTCAAGTGCCATGAACCTGCCAGGAGGCACATCTCTGCATCTTTTATGTGTATAGTCTCATGAAGACAATAGAAAAGGGGGCAGACCTGAGGATCTGGGCCGTGAAATGTTCAGATGTGCAGCATGAAGATTTGTCAGTTTCTTTTCTCAGGAATGCCACGTCCCCCCTCGCCGCCATTGCTCCCCATCTGGCCATCTCTCCTCTCTGGTGTGCGCTTCACTCTTGGTCCTCTGGCGCATGTGTGCACACGAACAGCTGTGCTCTTCTCCATTGACATTTTCTGTTTCTGCCATTGCCACTCCGGAAGCCTCGAGGTCTGTGGGCTTCCCGAAGCAGATGAAGGGTTAACCCCCTTCCTGTTCCATCACAGCTGTTCCTTGCCACAATCTGTCCCCTGATTTCCCAAGGATGTAAGCACAAGAGAGGAGAAAGGATCACATGACAAAGTATGCTTAACTCCATCCCAGATTGGGGGGGGGGGTCCCTGATGCTTTGTAAGCATCATTTCCTACCTGCTAGTGGTCCAGGCCCCAGTAACTCCTACAACTACACAGACCACCAAGGAAAGCCTATGTTGGGGTGTCAGGGTGCAGAGATCCCCCCCTTACACAGCTCCTGCCAGCTGCTCCCCACACCTGTGTGGCCTCCACACCAAGCCAAAGGCAGGCTCTCTCACTTTACGTCTTGTCCGTGTCAGGAGCAAGTGGTAATCAGGAACCCTGTCTTCTCTTGACCTTGGAATCTCCTGAGATTATCTCGGCATGGATCTGTGAGACCAAAACACACTCTGGGTTCATTGTATACTGAAACACACCAGTAGAGCTCTTTTTCCAGTCTTGCAGTGTGTGTGTGTGTGTGTGTGTGTGTGTGTGTGTGTGTGTGTGTGTAGCAAAAGTGAGATGCCTTTTCACAGAAGAAAACAATTCTGCAGGAAGAGAGAAAGCCCCTGAGGTTTTACAATCCTCATTCCTTTGGGGGTGGGGGCTGTGACTGTTCCTCACCTGAAAGGGTTTCTTCTAGCTGTCTAACAAGTGACTTCATTTTCAAAGGCCTTTTCATCTGGGGAAAGGCCTGTCTCACTCATGTCTGCATTCACTTTGGCCATCTAGGGAGTACTTTGGCCTGCCATCTAGAAGCTTGGTCACTGGTCACCTCTAAATGTCCCCACTAGACCGTAGTGATGATATCTTATTGTCCCTTGCCCTTTTGCACAGACATCTTTCACCTTCATTTATCTGCACACACAGCAGGTATCTGACGCACACTGAACTAACTGGAACAGACGTGGAGGGAGACTTCCTTTTCCTAACTGCAGAGTATCTAAACAATTTGGCCCATGGAACAAAAGAAATGAATGGAAAGTTTGGAAAGTGAGGGCAGAGAACGGAAGAAAAGTGCTCGTGAGTCAGTCAGATGACCCCGTCTTTGACCTGGCCCGGCCTCCGCGCCCTTGCTTCCTGTCAGGAAGTTGGAGAGGCTAAAAACACTTTGAGAAGAGTTCAAAGCACTGACACAAACATGTTACTACTTCCCTTAAAAGTGTGCAGAAAGTGTGAGCATTTAGTAACCCTGGGTCAGCAGGGCCGCGCGGCCCGGGTGAGCTGGTTAACGCCCATGTCGTCCTTTTCTCACAGGTATGAACTGGGAGCGGCTCTCTTTATCGGATGGGCAGGAGCCTCTCTCTGCATCATTGGCGGCGTCATATTTTGCTTTTCGATATCTGACAACAACAAAACACCCAGGTAGGAAAGAGACAAAAACCCTGTTGGGAAAAGCGCTCTACCTGTGGCTCTCAGCCTTCCTGAGGCTGCCTCCCTTTAACACGGTGCCTCATGCTGTGGGGATCCCCAACCTTAAAATTATTTCATTGCTACTTCCTAACTGTACTTTGGCTGTTTATGAATCATAATGTAAATATTTTTGGAGACAGAGGTTTGCCAAAGAAAGGGGTCTCAACCCACCGCACTCTATTATTCCAAATCATTACACATGGGACAAGTTACACACAATTCGTGTGACTCTTGGAAATTGGAAGTAGCAATGGAAAAGGGCTAGGGACAATTATTATTGAAAGATCTCACTGCTGTGTTCTAAAGCTGTTTCTGTTACCGGGAGGCCGAACCCAAGGGTAAAGGCGTGTTTTTCATGTCGACTTTACTGTGATTTTCACATAGGCAGGAATCCAGTTTCAGGAAAACGAGCATTAGAAACTAGTTTTGAGAAAGAATATTAGAACCAATAATGAGTTCCTCTAGAGAGTCTTTCACCACGCAGGCTATGTGGACAGAAGAGGGATGAGCGCTAATGGAGGAGGAGTTAGCTCTTAGCCACTGGCAACAATGGTCCCGTCCGTTTCTCCTTTGCCCTGCGTGTAGAACGGAATCAATCCAAGTATGTTTTACCTTCCAGAATGGGCTACACATACAACGGCCCCACGTCTGTCATGTCTTCTCGGACCAAGTATCACGGTGGAGAAGGAGATTTTAAAACCGCAAGCCCTTCCAAACAGTTTGATAAAAATGCTTATGTCTGAGAGAGCTCCTGGCCAGCTGTGTCTTGAGTGAGCTGTGAAAGCGAACTGTTCACACAACGACCCTTCCAAGGCCTTCCGTAACTACCGCTTCAGCTTGTTTTTTTTAAAATATGAATTTGAAGACTGTTGATTGGACGGATGTAAATGTTCTTATAGTTGTATACTAATCACTTTCTGTTGTGCCTTCCTATAAGGAAAATAAACAGGTTATTTACAGGATCTGTATATTTTATACACATAGGACACATGGACGCTTAGTTCAAAGGCTCAGGAAATGTTGGGGTGACAGTCACGTTGGTCTTCAGTACGCTGAGGGCTCCCCTCATCTCATCCACCTGTTGGACAGAAGTGTGCAGGCAATGAGGTCTTGTGGATGGGAACGGGGGTAGTGTGAGACTATTCCTCACCGGGTGTGCAGGTTAAACGGTCCCATTGTTACCTGCCGTGTGGAGTGGCCGTCTAGTTTCTTAGACCTGCCTGACAGGACTGCCCCTCACGGTGACGGCTCAAGACAAAGGTGTCATGGCCCTGTGTGTGGATCATAAGCCACACAGGTTTGTCTGACTGAGAACGCCCATCACCATCAGGTGAGCCGGGCAATGGCGGTGACTGATTCCAAAGCCAGCTAAGGAAGTTCTGGGGCCCACTGCTGCATTTCCTGGGTGTCTCACGGGCCTGCGCATAGAACTCTCCAGGTCACTGCGACACTGGCCGTTTTTCAAGACATGGAACTTGATCCGGTGACTTCTGCACAAAGATGCAGATTTATTCCTGAGGCTGGCCTTGCACATCACTCTCCCACAGAGGCAGTAATTGTCTCCACTACCACACAACCCTGTGCCCAGCTCACTCATTCTCACCGTGCCCCTGATGGTAGGTAGGGACTTTCCTGTATGTACAGCGAAGAACGTGGAGAGTTGTGTAATGAGCCCTTTAGTGACGGGGTCCAGACTTAAGCTGGGACGGGCTAGGGTAAAATATATACAGTATCAGTGGTAAGAAGCGGTACCTGTGGCAAGTGCTAGAAATTGTCCAGGACGAATCACATGGGTGACTACATGACTTTCCCCAAGAGTGAATGGCTGAAAATGAAAAATACCTGTCTGCAGGTACTCAATGGAAAGAAAATAAATTTAAAAAATGTTCTTAAAAATATAATTAAAAATTTAAAAATGCCATACCTTGTTAATACTTGAATTTTTTTTTTTTTTTTTAAATAAAGGTGGGTTAAGTACCACAGACCAGTGTGGAAACAGCATTGTGTAGGCAAACATTTAAAATGACTGTTTTTCTTCAACTGAACTGGTGAAGACAGCAGTCAGATAATAGGGAGAGCCGGGGATGAAGGTACAGATGGGATCAGGGAGGGGTCATAGACGGTCTGTCTAGAGAAGAAGGAATAAATCAAACAGAATGGGGAAAGGAGCAAACCAAACAGATAAGCTAAAGGGCTGAGCTTTGTGACGCACATAGACCAACTTCATTCATCCGCTGGGTTTAAGCAGAGGATCATGACCCTTCCCCAGTCCCAGACATGAAACCGTGCATGGGACCTGAAGCAGGCTTACTCTAAAGCTGGCTTTTGTTACGTTCTGGTTGTGCATCCTTCGGCCAGAGACTTAACTCTTGATTCCTAATGTCTTCATGAGTACACAAAGAGCACATCTCAAAATTCTAACGGAAGGAAGGCCTGAGTCACACCCAGAACAGAAGGGAAGCCAGACAGATGGCTCAGCCAGGGCGTGGTGGCACACACCTTTAATCTCAGCACTTGGGAGGGAGAGGCAGGTGGACCTCTGAGTTCAAGGCCAGGCTGGTCTATAACAGGTTGAGTTCCTAGTCAGCTGCAGCTACATAGTTGAGAAAAACAAAATAAAAAACAAACAAACCAACAAAACAAAAATACCACCTGGCTCCATAAAAATCTGCTGAGGAAGTGAGTGATGTGTAAGGTGTTTATCTCTGTCCACACCTCGTAGTCTGACTGTCCCTCACTAAGTTTTAGAAGCCTACGTACAAAGTGAGCCTATTTGCACACAGTGGCCCCTGTGGGAAGGGGGAAGGATTTTTGTTCATGGTTTGGAATGGGTACACATAGGTTTCGGGATGGTAGCCAGTGTAGCCATGGAGATTTATTCCAAGATCAGGGTGTTAGAAGCCATGGCTTTGTGTAAGCCCCTTCATAAACTTAGCCAAGACGTCATCTCTAATGATCAGTCACACTCACAGGGTGTAATGGAGGGCTTTACTGGCATTGTTGATGGTTGACAGGAGACCCCAAATCACAAGCTATTAAAATGTTACCTTTTCTTTTTTTGAGATAGAGTCCTAATAGTACCACAAAGTATAAAAACTACTTTTAAAAAAAAAGGGGAAAAAAAATTTAAAAAGAAACGAAAAACGAACAGTTTATATATAAATTTTCTGATCATTGCCGAGATCATTGTTCAAGAATATAAGTTAGTTCTGAGGTATTTTATAATGGGCTGAGTACTGAAAAACAGAGGAACTACACACATGTGTGACTCGGGAATGGCTCATCTTTTTCTAATGATCATCTCATAAAAATCAATTGGTATTTAGAACAGTTGCACATTATTCATGAAATATCCAAGCTAAAGACTACAGTGCACAAAAGAACTGGTCAGTAACGACATGCTAGCAGGGCCTCACAGCCCTGTGGGACAGAGGAACTTCAGGAGAATGCGTTTACCATGGCCTAGCTAACTGTCACCGGTCTAGACTTATTTCTAGATGGAAAACAACCCAAGTCACTGACATCACTAATTCAGTTTTGAAGAGACTTAACAGAATTTTATAACATAAAAACTACCAATGTGACAGTACATACGTATTTTAAAAAGCTACAATAACTCAAACTAAAGCCTACTATCAGTCAAAAAAAAAAAACACTCAAAAGTTAGTTGAAAAAAAAATACATTTAACACTAGAGTACCGTTGTGAAGAAAACACTTTTTATGACTGAAAGGACATCCTGTTTCTACACAGTGGGCCAGCTGACAGATTTCAGTACTGTGTTCCGAGTTGTTAGAGACGCCCTTGCTCTGAATGGGCTTCCTTGGGAAACAGGAGGGAGCATTAGGAGCCGATAGGCTGCTGGCCGAAATGCTGCTGGAACAGTTCTCTGACGCAGATTTGTTACACATCCAAATCGTCACTCCAGTCAGTCACCGTTACCAAGCTGCTTTTCAGTGTGCTCGATTCGTTTTCTTGAAGTCCTGGACAGGGAGCAGGAGGAAGAGAGGGAACCTGTGGTTAATCACAGTCCCCAGACTACAGTCTTTGCTCACCCAACATCTGAATCTTCCAGGCTTCCGGGGAGGTTGTTAGAAAACGCAGCCACAGTTGGGTACGCTTCTCCATCTCCTCACAGGACATGTCCCGAAGCTCCTAGGCAGCAGGGCCTGTGTCCTGCTTCTCTTCCCTGGAGTTCACATGGTGGCTGGATGTTGAGTTCTCAGTGTGCCTGTGCTGTGTTATTAACTATGAGCAAACAGAAACCGGGCAAGAAAGGAACACAAACCCTACACATCAATGCAAATCTAGTTTAAGATTTAGAGGTAAGTGTTAAACATGGATTTGCTGGAGTAGAAGAACAAATTTGAAGTTAATTAAAAAGAGCCATGATTTTGAGCCATGGGAATAGAACACTGTGGAGAGTTCCACTCTTTTTCTTTTTTCTTTTTTTTTTTTTTTTTTTTGGTTTTTCGAGACAGAGTTTCTCTGTGTAGCTTTGCGCCTTTCCTGGAGCTCACTTGGTAGCCCAGGCTGGCCTCGAACTCACAGAGATCTGCCTGGCTCTGCCTCCCGAGTGCTGGGATTAAAGGCCTGTGCCACCACCACCCAGCTGAGAGTTCCACTCTTGACTCTAGAATGTTCTCCGAGGAATGCAGGGTCCTGGCATTGAAGCACCCTCTCATTTCCTTACGAGGCCATGTTTCTCAAACATTGTCTTTGATTTTTATGAATCCTTAGCAGAGATAACTTCATAATGGCTATGTTACAGCCATGTTATCATGTCACAGTAAGTGCACAGCTGACATATTGGAAAAGAGAAAAGGGACAGAGCTGAGAAGGCCCTGAGGGGGACGAGAAGACCCGCTGAAGACAGGAGACATGACTGTGGAATCTATAGGCACAAAATCACACAGAGCAGCACGAGGGGTGCAGAGGATGGGGGTGAAGACCCCTCCCCACCCCCGCCATCTCGGTAGGGCATCAGAAGCTAATGTCTGAAGTGGGCAAATCAAGAAGCAGGGTGGAGTCCATTACTGAGAGATGCGGGAACGGCTCACCAGATACTAAAGACGGTGAGAAATGCCATGGAGGAGTCCTTCTGTACATCTTCTCATTTACCATGTACAAGGATTACTTTGATTTAAAATATATAAACAAATTCCAGCTGGGCATGGTGGTGTAACTGGTGTGGAAAAAGTGAAGATATTCTCAAGAGTTACTTGTGTCATTCAATATGACTATCAGGCCTTTGAAACAATGGATTTCAAAGAAATGAGAATTCCCCCAGGAACCTCATGGTGGGAGAAGGAAAAGGCCCTACTCCAGAATGAGATGCTACAGTTCTTACAAATCAGATCATCTTACAGGCTAAGACTAAATCCCAAGCAATGACGCCTCGGGGGCGGGGGGGGGGGGGGGGGACGACGGACGGGGACGGACGGGGGACAGACTGCTCAGCTGTAGACGTTCTTGGCCCTCTGAACTTTGACTTGGGGTGGTCACTGGACATCTTTGTCCCTCTTCCCAATGCAGCCACACTGAATAAATCTCCCTTGTCTGCCTCCCACTGTCAAGCTGGCTCTTTTAATTGGGGATGGGTGGCTGGATCTGACTTGGTACACAAGTTGTAACCATCCCAAATTTGATAACAGTTGGCACATCTGTAATTTCGGTACTCAAGATGCTGATGTGGAAAGACTGAACATTCAGGACCAGCCCTGGGCCACACAGTAACACAGTTGAAACCTTGTCTCAAAAAGCCAAACAAGCAAAATAAACAAAATATACATATGTACACACACACACACACACACACACACACACACACACACACACACACAAACACTATGATTTTGAATTTAGACACTAGGCCTATTGAGAGTTCCTTGACTCCCTGAGTTCCATCCAGGCTCTCGGGTGGACAGGAAGCGTTCCTATGTACAATGTCACTTGTGATCCGTTCCACTGACTATAATGTTATTAAGAAAAAAAACCCCCTTGGAAGAAAGCGAAGGAAAGTACTTAATAGGAAATAAAGGAATACTGGAAGGTTGAGAAAAGAATGTTCTCATCCATGTGTAAGCCCAGAGAGTCTAATATCTGAGGGCATCTGTGTGAAGAGAATATCTCCGTGGACATTGTAAAAAATAACATTAAAATGTTAAGTGAAACACTACAGCAAAAATTAAAATGATTTATACATATGTGAAGTAAGTTATCAATATTCACATATAACTTATAATAAGAAAAAGCAAGATCCTTGGTATAACAATTGTGTCATTTGGTTTGGTTTGGTTTTGGTTTTGGCTAAGTGCTCTACCACTGAGCTATGACCCACGCCCCCAACAGTGCTTCTGCCTGATCGTATAAAAGTGTGACAAAAAGCAGATATTTATAAAGTTGAAACACTTGGAACTGAAGTGCTAGCTTGATTGGTACAGTGCTTGCAAATCAGTTATGAGGAATTTGATCTCCAGAACTCACACTTTAAAAAGGTCATGGGTTAGGGTGGCACCCACTGTTTCCCAGCACTGAGAGAGCAGGAACAGACCTGGGACTCTGGCCGGCCAGCCAGTCTAATGGGCTTGGTGAGCACCAAGCCAGTGAGAGACCCTGCCTCAAAACACAAGGTCGTCTGCTTCTCAGGAACGACACCAGTGACTTCTGCCTCCACATGCATGTACATAAATGTGCATCCACGTGAACACACACGCGCCTCCACATGCATGTACATGAATGTGCACCCACATGAACACACACACGCCTCCACATGCATGTACATGAATGTACACCCACATGAACACACACACACGCACACTACAGAAACACAACCCATCAATATATAAGAGTGAAAACTGCGAACCTTCTTCCTTGAATTCCCGAGGGTTCACTGGGCCCCAGGCCCTTGGCACGTGACTGGAATTTAGATCTCTCTTCACAGGTGGAGGTTCCCTCTGCTCTATCTTTTTCTCCAAAGATTTATCTTCCTCTAAGGATGATATGTCCCAATCATCAGCATCTACATCTGCGCACTAAGAGAAACACAGAGAATAACTTGCATTTCCTAAAGCAACAGTGCCTCTGGTTCATTTTGTGGTGCAGGTTGAGCACCTGACACTGAAGGAGGAGGCTAGAAGACACAGGGGACCCAAATGGAGCCATCTTTGCAGAGCTGTGAAGTGAATCTGAAAACCCGCATCTTGAAATTTATAGGTTTTGTTTTTTCATGATGTGGATTTTTTCTTTATCAATTGTGAATTTAGAAAATTCTAGAATAGAAGGATCATAGGTGGAGGAAACTCTAAAAGTCAGGGTGAGATATGTCACCCAGGAGCCCTGCAGAATGAGACCCCACTAGAGGGAGCACATTTCCATCAAGCCTTTTCCAAGGACAGCCATGTCATCTTGAATGGCACAGCATTCTGACATTCTTTGTGTGTGTGTGTGTGTGTGTGTGTGTGTGTGTGTGTGTGTGTTAACACAAAAAAGCACTAATGAAGAAAGCTCAACAGATTGCTTTGAGTCCCGTGGAAGAATGGAGGGTGGGGGGTGGCTAGGTTACAGAACTGAAAAGAAGAACTAGTATTGGAGGATGCAGTCTACACAACCATCTGACCAGAACCTTCCAGGCCTCTCCAATGATTCTGACCCCCAGGTGGGGCCAACCCTTAAAAGTCTTGATTTTACTTCCAGGTATCAGAAAAGTCCTTTGAGTAGATGTGGAAGCCCCAGTTCTAGCTCATTGCACTGCTGTGGTCAAAGCATCTAATGTCTGCAGGTATGAAGGACGGAATTGTGAAAATCTGCGCAATGTGATGCCCAAACATCCAAACATGCATTGCAGGTTGAATAGCCCTTAACTGAAAAGACTGGGCCAGAACTGTTTCAAATTAGATAGGGTTTGGGGCTTGGGGATATTTTCAGACATTTTATTGGGTGTCAATACCTCTAATCTGAACGTTCCAAATGCAGTATGACCCAAATCAGAAACTTTGAGATTGAACCTAGAGCCTCCTGCAGGCTCCACTACGCTACATCTCAGATCTCAAAATCTGAGAATTTCTGAGTCGATGCCAATGTTTAAAAAGTTTAGCACTTAGGGACATTTCAGATTTCAGACTGTTCGATCCATACCTCCCCTCAGACAGCAGATCATCTATGGAATGGTTAAAAAGGCAATACTAAGAACAAATCAAGACAAAACGTCAGCCTTTACTATATTAACTAGTCACATCTGACTTTCATTTCACTATAAAATATATTTACTAATCACTTCATCGAGAGACGAATTAATTATCAAGTGGTTTCACCTTTAACTCTTGCAGTCCTTCCTTTTTGACGAGTGTTGCGAGTGTCTCAACAGTGTTTACCCCAGTAACTGGTTTATCCCCAACTCCCTGCTGTGAGACCATGTTCTCAATGGTGTCAGTTTGGATCTGAATGGAGGTTCCTATGGGAGCAACAGAACACAGTCAAGAAAAGGGTTGGAAAAACTGTATCATCATCAGTTCCAAATAACTCTAAAACTGTCAGCTTTGAAGGAGTTTCAGCTTCACACATAACTATTTATCACTCAAATAAAACTAGCTGAGATATTTTGGGTTTGGGGGAAAACTGGGTTTGGAGAGACGCTGGCTCAGGGGTCGGTCAATAGCCCTGGCTGTTCCTCCAGGTAAAGGTTCAGTTCCTGGTACCCACAGCACAAAGCTCACACACACCTGGAACTCCAGTTCCAGGGGATCTCATGCCCTCTTCTGGCCTCCGTAGGCATCTGAACACACATGTGCACATACACACACACCCACACGCATAAAGTTTAAAAAAAAATTTAAAAAGCTAAATACTTATAATTCCCTTAAAAGAAGAAATCATAGTTGCCCAGGCATAAAGCTACAGTTTTCACTCACAATAACAGGAGGGTGGTCTCATTCAAGTACGTGATATTTAATGGGTATTTACAAAAGTGTGAGCTATTTTTAAATGTACTCATTTATTTTCCAAAACTATATAATTACATATTATATACAAATTATATGTAATACAGTTAAACCAGATATATTTAAAATCTGTAATGTTAAAATTACACTAACATCTATTGGCTCTACTTCCTTTGGCAGGTTACAGGAAATCTCCCACAGGAGGCCTGTCTGTCCTTCAAAGCACCCTGTGAAAAGCACAGTGATTAGGACAGCCGTTCTCGGTCATCCAAGATGAATGGATTGAGTTTTGTTTGGGTTCTGCTATCTTAGAACGGAATTCTAGTTGGAAGTAGAGTAAAGAGATAATTAAGTTAAAGAGAGGTCCTTAAGAGTGGACCCATGTGGCTATGGAGATGGGTTAGTCAGTCAGATGCTTGCACACAGCATGAGGACCTGAGTTCAATCCCCAGCAGCTACATAAAAACCCAGGTAGGCTGGCATGTGCTTATAATCACAGTGCTGAGGAGGTGGAGACAAGAACATTCCTGGAGCTCGACAGCCAGCTAATCTTGCCAAATCAGCGAGCTCTGGGTTGAGTAAGAGACTTTGTCTTAAAAAAAAAAAAGAAAAGAAAAGAAGAAAAAAAAGATACCCAACATCGACTTCTATCCTTTATACATGTGTGTGTGTACACACACACACAATTTAAAGAGTGGTCCATGATCTATGTGAACAGTCCTTATAAAAACTGGAAACCAGGACTGAAATGAACTCACAGGGGTAAGATGATATGAAGATAGACAGGGAGAGGAGAACCAGCCCAGAGACACAACACATCTTCCCTTGTAGCTTTCTTAAGGAAAGGAGCTGGCCATCACCTTGAATTTGTTCATCCAGCTTACAGAACATTGACACAAACAATCTCTGTTGTTGCAGACATTCAGCTTACAGTATTTTATTAAAGCCGCTGCAGGAAGCCACACACTCAGGACCCTCAACCGGCTCTTCCCCTTCTGTTTGAAGATGGGCGGGTCTCTGGCAGCCCTCGGATGAGCCCCATAATCCTCACACACAATACCAGCTCAGACGTCTAGAGTCTGGCGCCCCTGGGTGGGGACCACTGTGCTATCAACCTGGGTGGGGTTTTCAAAGGTCGAGGCTCACCTGTGGGCCTTGGGGAGACATCTGAGTCCTCCATCTCACTTCCCCCTGTCCAGTCCGGGTCACTTTTGACAGAGTTCTTTCCGAAGTTACCCATGGTATTTTTAGATGGCTGTAGGGTCAGCAAGTCTGAGGATACGTATGCCTGGATGAAGTCCTCTTCATCAAGCTCCTCCTCTGAGCTGAAGGGAGGCGTCCTGTGTAAGTCAGAACCAAAACAGGGCTGTAGGGGGACATCAGGACCAAAATGGGGGCACGGGGGACTGTCAGAACGAGAACGGGCGGGGGAGGTATGGTTGCCGTCAGAAAAAACAGGGGTAAAGGGGTGTTGATTCTCATTTCAGAATTTACTAACCAGGTGTGCCTTTTGTTTTCTTTTTAAAAATCAGTTATTTTAATTAGCACACAATTGGCTTTATTCTGAATTTTTATACATACTTTGTTTTTGTTGCTTTCTCCCTTCCTCTCCTTCCCCCTCCTCTCCCCTCTCCCTCCCCTTCCTCTCCCTCCCCCTCCTGCTCCCCCTCCCCTCCCTCCCCCTCCTCTCCTCTCCCTCCCCCTCCTCTCCCTCCCCCTCCTGCTCCCCCTCCTCCCCCTCCCCCTCCTCTCCCTCCCCCTCCTCTCCCTCCCCTCCCTCCCCCTCCTCTCCCTCCCCTCCGTCCCCTCCTCTCCTTCCCCTCCCTCCCCCTCCTCTCCTCTCCCTCCCCCTCCTCTCCCTCCCCTCCCTCCCCACTCCTCCCCACACTGTGCTTCTGCTTTCTTGTTACATACATCCCGTTCCCCTCTTTTTATTTCTCTGTTTTCCATTCCCAACATTCCTTGATCCTCTTTCCCCCATTCATGGACCCCTCTAGTTTTATGACTAATGTATCACCCCCCACATATATATATAAAAATTAAAACCCACGGTCTACATATGGGAGAAAACATTTAATATTTGTCTTTCTGAGTATGGAATATTTTGCTTAAAAGTAATGTCTACTTCTACACATTTTCCTGAATAAAACGGCAATTTGTACATGTACCACATTTCCTTCTCTGGTCATCTCTTGATGGACATTTCTTAGCTATGTTGAATAGTGAAGAAAGAAACACGTATATGTGGATCTCTCTCTGTGGTGAGACTTAGAGTCCTTTGGGAGTGTGCCCAGAAGTGGGACAGCTGGGTTCTATGGAAGTTCTATTTTTAGTTTCTTGAGAATCCTCCCTATTGATTTCATGTGTTTGCCTTATAAGGTGATACAGGTAATTCCCAGAAGTATAACAAAGGTCACTCCCCTGTACCCACAGACAAGGACGCAGTGAAGCCAGAGCCATGTGCAAAACTGAGGGGTCATAAAGACTCAGAGCTGCCAATCACAGCACAGTTACAGAAACGGACTGAAGTCCCCTAAACCTGGATGTGTACCGTCTCAGTGTTCTTAGCTCTTAAAACACTTCTCAGCGAATGAAAAACATATCTACACTCAAACTGCTCCATCCTTTAAAATTCTGTTACTTCTGATTCGTGGATTGCCACCCCAAGTTCGGGATAGCATTGTCCATTTGAAAAACACTTTTAGAAAGCCTGAATTCCACATATCACATGGACCTGTGCACACTTGTTCAGTCATACATGAAACAGCTCTTGTCCTGGGGTCTGCTTACGAAAAGAAGAAGCATTATTTGTCTCTAGTTAGTGATGTCCCAGAGAAGAGACACAATGGTGTTGGTATCTCCAGACTCAGGCAATGACAGTGACATTCAACCAGGAGAAAAGGAGTGTCATTCAGAACTAATAACAGAAACAGACCAGTGATTTACTGAGTGCCCACATGTGCCAAGACTCTTTTGTATGTTCTCATTTAATTTGTAAAATGACCCAAAGCCTTTGGTACCCCACGCCTTTAACCCCAGAACTTGGGAGGCAGGGGCAGGAGCATCTCTGTGACGTCAAGGCCAGTAGAGCCAGAGAGTCTTCCAGGCCAGCCAGAGCTACACAGTAAGACCTCGTCTGAAAAACAGACCATCATCAAAAAAAGTATTCTGTAAACAAGAAAGCATCACATTTACAGAAAAAAAAATTGTTTTAAATTAGGCTCAGAAGAAGCATGTGATGAATGTGAGCAAAGATTCTTATCTCCTGAGGGACCCCAGCAGAAGTCAGTCTAGAGTCTTCAACAGCCCTGACGAGGGGTCACAGCCCCCAAACATCACCTGACACCTGTGTGATCATGGACGCAGCCACCCAAACAACATCCGTCCTATTGAAATGTGCTTGTTAAAAACATCACACTGAAGGCCAGGTGGTGGTGGTGCACGCCTTTAATCCCAGCACTCGGGAGGCAGAGGCAGGCGGATCTCTGTGAGTTCGAGGCCAGCCTGGGCTACGGAGTGAGTTCCAGGAAAGGTGCAAAGCTACACAGAGAAACCCTGTCTCGAAAAACCAAGAAAAAAAAAAAAAAAAAAAAAAAAAACCTCACTGGGAAGGCCGTATAAGAACTCAGAGGTGGTCCTTTTTGTTAACGGAGGCCATGTGGTGAGATGCTACTGAGTGAGGGGGCAACTGAAGAAGACGTGTCACAAATAATAAGCCACAAAGGACTCGAAAAGTAATCCTGATGAATAACCACTGTGGTTTTCTTAATCACAGTGAGTGCCCACTTTACCACGGGAGGAATGCCCAGAAACTTTATATCCATTCCACGCACCCCCAGAACCTCTCCAGTACTCACCTGGTAGATGAAAACTTTCTGAGAAAATGATTTTCTTTGGTATTTTTCTTAAATCTAAAAAAAAAAAAAAATTAGAGGAAGACAAAAATTACTTCTAAAGCACCTAAGTAAATAACAGTTGACACAATGTCCGTGGAAAACACGAGAGTCTCTGTTATCCCCAGAGACCACATGGAGGTTGTGAATATGATCCTCTGCTCCCGACTCAGTGTGTGTAAGCCACCAGACCTGTCGTGTGGTGACATCTGGAGGCAGGACTTTAGAGAGTTCTGGACTAAATGGAGTCGAAGGGTCGGGTCCCCATGGCGGGATTACTGCCTGTGGTGGTCTGATTGAAAATGGCTCCTATAAGCTCAAAGGTTTGAGTGCATGGTCCTCACTGGGCCTGTCTGGGAAGACGAGGAGGCGTGGGATGTGGCCTTCTTGGAGGAGGTATGTCACTGGAGACAGGCTTTGAGGTTTCAATGACCCATCCCTTTTCATTTCGCTCCCTCTGCCTTGTGCCTGTGGACTGAGATGTAAGCTCTCGATTACAGCTCCAGCCTGCCTGGCTGCCCCCATGTTCCCACCATGACGGTCATGGACTCTACCCTCCAGAACCGTGAGCCCCAGGTTAAACGCTCTCTTTTGAAACTTGCTTTGGTCATAGGGCTTTGTCACAGCAACTGAAAAGCAGCTGAGACTTCCTTTAAAAGAGGAGGAGACCAGGGCTTGTTCGCTGTGTGAGCTCTGGCAAGAGAACTTGACCTTTGACACCTTGCTTCTGAACTTCCAGCCTCCAGAATAAAATCCTGCTCTCTCAGTGACCCAGTCTGTGGTGTACTGTTATAGCAACTGCAGTTGGCTAAGACAAACAATACTTTTTTTTTTTTTCAGTTGAAAACACTCACTTTGGGACAGCCACCTTATCAGTAAACACAGTCCTCTGTCTGACCAATGGTCTGCTTTGCGGGGGGAGTTGGGTGGCTTTGGGTACTTCTTCAGCTGGGAAGGTGGTCATGGGAGGGATATTGTGCCTATCTGGAAGGGAAACATCATTCATGAGTCTCCATTGTCTCTGTGGTAAAGTGAAAAGTCAAAGTAAATGACACAATGCTTTCCAGGGTGTCACCGAAGAACAAGCCTCCCAGGCTGGGATCCCGACTCAGGGCTTCTTATTATCGTTCGTTTGTTCTTAGATTTTTTTTTTTTTTTTTTAGGACAGAATCTCTTGTAGCCCAGGTGGCCTTGAATATGCTTGAATATAGCCAAGAAGGATTCTGAATTCCTTGCCCAACTGCCCTTACCTCCTGAGTGCTGGGATTATAGGTATATATCCACCCCAAAGTGTGAGTCAGGGCTTCTCAAAATAAAAGTATAACCCAAGGCCCAGCATTTCAAGTAAGACAGTAAGAAGGCTGCCAGGGCCTAAGTCTGCAAACATTTAAAATTACAAAATGGCTGTTAAATGTGGCTCCCATTTGTAGCAATGAAATGCCAGGAGGTGGCGGCGGCTTACCCGAAGACAGCGACACTTTCTCCTCCATTTTACAGATGAGCTGATGTTCAAGGGATTCTCGAATTTGCTGAATGTCAGGCATTTGTTTTGCTAGATCATATCTGGCTAATTGCATGGCTTTAAGTGAACTATTCAAGACTTCACATGGAATACCGTGTATATCCTGAAGGAATAAGATGTTGTGTCAATCTGTTATTATTATCCTTGAATGGTTTCCATTTGTAGACATATGTTGGCATTAACCCTGTTCTACTGGTCTACCAAGTGAGTTCCAGGACAGCCAGAGCTACCAAGAGTAACTCTTGAAAAAACTAAAAACTAACTAACCAGCTAATAAACACAGTAAAGTAACTGAAGGTCCAAAGCAGATCCAAATACACACAAACTGTTTCCACATAATAAAAGCATTATTTCAAATGAATGGGAAAGGTGAATCATAGAACCAATGGTATCAGAACAACTGCTTCAAATGGAAATAAAGTTAAACTTTTCTAATTCTGAACACACACACACACCCCAAACCCCCCAAACTAGGAAACAAACAAAAATGTCTCCAAACACTAGGAGAAAAACCACAGATGAGGCTCTGATTAAAATTAAAATTCCCAAAACTCATAGAGACAGTAAACATGAAAATCTAGTCTCAGGAGCATCTGCATGGGAACCGTGGATACTGCATGGATGTTCCCACCACCCCAGTGTGGCTAAAAACCCACAGAGTCTAAGGAGTTACACACAGAGAGACATGGAGCACCTGAGCCCTTTGGGGTGCGTGGGGATCGGGACACTTGAGAAAACACTCAGGAGCAGCTATGAGATAAGCATGTCTGCCTCTTGACCCAGCAATGTCATTCCTGGGTACATATCCAGAAGAAAGACACCTATCTTGATGTTCTAGGCTCACACCAAGGAACACGCACAAGACTGAGTATCTAAAGGGCGCATGCGGGAACCTTGCACATTTATCCATCTTCAGGAGAGAGAAAGCTGCACGGTGTTCAGACAACTCGATGCCACAGCAGATAAATAAAGAGCAAACGACTATGTGTGAGACAGACATGAACCCCGCGGACTAGAGCATCATCGAAAGGGGAGGATGCAGACCAGCACACAGCACACGACTCCACCTCTCCGAGGCCCAAGAACGAGGGAAATTCAGTCACAACACCGGTCACCTCTCGCTGGAGAGCAGCTGCGACAGGCAGGAACAAGGTCAAGAGACCTTCTGGGGCACTAGAAATGTTGTGTTACCACCTGGGTGCTCATTGCAGTTCTCTCACATCAACCCATCCACACACCTATAAATACACACACATATAAACATACAAACATGGAGATACACAATGTATCCATATGCTTACTCAAATGTATGTGTCTGCATGTACATGTATGAACATATAGTTGTATGCAAATATGTATGTACATAAATATACAGCTGTATCCATACATGTTGACACACAAACACCTGTGACATACAGCTATATACACATGTATTTATACACGTCTACATACACATACATACTGTACCCATCTATCACACATTAAGCATGCCCACAGGTATAATGTACATTCATGCTTTTATATATATATGTTTACATGCATTTGCATACAATACATACATATATTCATACATATACAGCCATGTATTTACCAGCACACAAATAAATTCATCAAATTGTTAGGATTTATATACTTACTGTATTCTAATAAAGAACTGTAAAAGCACAAAGGGTTTATACATAAGATGTGATACTAAGATAATTCAATTTGGCTTCAAAATGAAACCTGATTCAGCTGCCCATTTATTCAACATTTACGAAGTGCTGATTCTGTAATGAGCAGTGGTATGAGGTGAATATCAGAATGTATTATTCTGAATGTATAACTATACTATAACCACCCAGACAGACTCTGGCTCCCTCATTACTACCTATGTAACCTAGTCAAGTTACCTACTCTTTATATGAAACAAGTAATAATGCATTTTAGTCCACATTTTATTCCCGTTTATAAATTGTTCATATTTGTTAAGGTCTTAGCAAATTCTACCCAGAGTTCTGCTAATCCGAGTTTAATCAGCATCAGTCTCCAAATTTGGAGACTTTCTTCTCCTCTCTCATGGGTCCTGATACAGGAAATGGGACATAAGGAAATGTTGAGAAAATGAGTCAACGTACTGCGTTAATCCCAAAGCTCCTCAGTTTCCTTCCCAGCTCCTTCTCCAAGTTCGTCCTCAGCCCCTTAGAGGAGGAGCTGCTTTTCAAAGTCTTCCTTAAATACGTCTTCTTATTTAATTTCTGTTCATTTTCTCGTCCTGAATTAAGGTTTTATTAAAAAGCAGATTTAAAGAGAATTATACAAATTCATTCAGAGAGGAAAACAGCAACACACAACTTTAAGACAAAATAAACGTCTGTGAGAGTTTAAAGTTTGGAGATTTTATAAGCATATCTTAGCTTCTAAAACTGATTTAAGTCTGCCTCCGAACTTAGTAACTTCTAAGACTACTGACTGCCTACCCAAATTACAGTTAGTCAACTTAAGAAATAGATTATATATTTCTTTAATGTTTAATGATTTATCAGTGAGAGTGTTTCCCCAAAAGTTCATCTCTAAGCCTAGTTAGAATTTATCTTATGAAAAGAAAAAGTCTCATTTATTTAAAGTTTAAGTTTTAAGGAGATAAATTTAGTATATGCTAAGTACACATAAAACTTGGTGATTTTTCTCCCCTTCAAAGTCTTTACCAAAACTGAAAAGAGGTTAACAAAGTCTTAGTAAGTGAAACAACTTATAATTTAAAACAAAAAAGCCAAACAAAGAAACTAATCAAACAAAAAGCCCCAGGTCTTATCTTTCCATTTTCCATCCCTTGTTCACAAAGAGGAAGGGAGGAACAAGCTCAGTAGTTACGAGCATTCATGGCTCTCCCAGAGGTTCTGAGTTCTGTCCGCAATCATGTCAGGCAGCTTATCACCGCTTGTGATGCTCCCTCAAAGGGAATCCAGTGCCCTCTTCTGGCCTCTGCAAGCACTGCACTCACATGCACACGCCCGCTTACATACACACATAATTACAAACAAAAAAGGAACATTTTTTGAAGTTTACATATTGGAATATATATTTTTAACTTCTCTTCATGACAGAAATAATTAAGACTGGAACCCTCATATTTATTACCAAATAGTTTTCACTTAAGAAGTGATGCAGGGGGGTGGGGGAGGTGGAGTGTTGGCTCAGCAGTTAAGAGCATTGGCTGCTCTTCCAGAGGACCCAAGTTCAATTCCCAGCACCCGCGTGGCAGCTCACAGCCATCTGTAACTCCAGTTCCAGGGGATCTGACAGCCTCACACAGACATACATGCAGGCAAAACACCAATCCACATAACAAATACAAATAAATTAAAAAAAAATATATAAGAAAAAACAAGTGATGCACAAGTGAAGCATTATTATCGATAAGCAAAAATCAAAAGGAATTGATTGAAGCAAGTTTTGAGAATCTATGTCTAACGTTAGAAAAGACCCCTTGTGAAGCTGAGTGTTCCCAGCACTCGGGAGGTAGAGGCAGGCAGATCTCTGTGAGTTCAAGGCCAGCCTGGTCTATAGAGAGAGGACAGCCAGGGCTACACAAGAAACCTTGTCTTGAAAAACACAAAAAGCAAACCAACCCCGTCCCCGAGCATGATGGCACACAGTTGCAGTCACTGCATTCGGGAGGGAAGGGCAGGGAGACCCAGACTTGACGCCCAGCTGGACTACATGAAATCCTACCTCAAGCACACATTTTTAAAAAGAAAAGACAATTGCACAATTTTTCATAAACTTCAGAAATATGTAAAAGCAATTTTTAGAAATGCCAAATGAAATATGTTAGCAATAATGATTACCAGCTCCACTGTAACACTCCCACATCCTACCACGGAGCACTATTCTTCTCTAACTACCTCACACCCGGTGCTTAGATCCTGGTTTCCTTTTTGACATTGAGAGGATTTTGGGACTGGACTATGGCTCCCAGGTAGAACCCTTGCTGAGCATGTGCAAGGCCCTGGGTTCGATCCCCAGCACTGGAAAACACAGTAGTTTGGAAATGGACACTTGACTCATTCATTTCAGGCTCACACTGTAAGAAACCACTGTGACACAAATAGTTCCACATCATCTGGTATAAAACATTCTGTGTCGCTGTTGCATCTGGTCAGCACATCTGTACTGAAATAAAGGATTTTTGTTTTTAAGTTTCCCAACATAGAAAATTTCTTATTAATTTGCTTACAGAAAAAAAAATGCAATAAAGTAGAGGATATAGGGACGTTAGGGGAACAAGATAACAAAAGCTGATATCCTATCAGTGGAAACAGCATTCAAATCTAGATGCCTTTCTTGTTTTCGGTATGGCATGATGCGCAGCGCGGACTTGGACTCTCAGCTCCAGATCTGAGCAAATGAGGAATGCTGGCACTTTGTTACCTTTTTCTTCCTCTGAAGAAAGTTCTTCTATCGGCTCCAGGACGTGTGATGGGAACGCCTGCTCTGTTCCTGAGGACAGAGAGGAGTGACACGAATATGTTTGCTTCCTCCCAAATAGTTTACAGACGTACACATGTACATACAAACCACTGTGTGTGTGTGTGTGTGTGTGTGTGTGTGTGTGTGTGTGTGTACATATACGCACATATCCACAGACATATTCCGCCCAAATAGCAAAGATCTACTGGGATATTGAGGGAGACACTTTTGATTTTATTATTTTATTTATATATGCTTTTTTTAAAAAAAAAAAAAAAAAAGTAGGGTCTTATGTAGCTGAGGCTAGCCTTGAACTCTCTATGTAGCAAACAACAACCTTGAACCTTGATCTCGATTCCACCTCCTAAATGACTGAATTATAAGGATCGAGCTACCATGCCTGGCTGAGGCAATTGGTCACTTTTCCAGGAACTCTTCAATTTCTAGGTGTTTTCTATTAACTTCAAATATCATTTTAAAACTATATACTTTAAGTACTTAAATGAAAACTTCTCATTCATTAATCTCTTGCCTGACACATGAGCCATCTATCTGAAATAGAATACCAGAAATAAATAGAGTACCCTTAAATAAAACAGAAGCCAGACCTTCCAAGGGGGTGCATTGGGCCTGGATCGCTCACTCCCATGCCTGGCCACCCGTCAATCCTCTGAACTGTTGGTTGGCAGTGCGCCAAGATGAAGAGCTAGCAAAGCATGAGCGTGATACAGAGGCGGGGAAGCAGCAATAAGGAGACCCCCCTCTTAAAGACATCCACACCCCAGACTCCCGTTCTGCCCTGGAGAGCCAGCCCAGGTGAGGCTACAGGCTAGGGAAGAGTCCAGCCCACTGCTGGGTGAGGTGAAGAGAGCTGCAGTGTACCCCAGAACTCAGACGGAGACTGGGAAATGACATCTCTGGTTGACTTTAGCCTGGATGTGCTATCCACCTGCACAAAGAAATCTGCCAGGAGCTCAATCAACCCAAGCCCCGTCCTGGGAAAGAAGGAACACGCTTCGTGGGGAAGGTGCAGTGATAGCACTCAGGATGTAGACATGGCAACACCCAACCGTCAACACTGGCTTACGTGATGCATGGCTCACACACCTGCAGCTCAGAGATGACAAAGAGCACTTCTCCATCCACACTTTCACCTTGGAGGTGAAAGCCATTTCTTTCTATCTTAGCCTCCAGAGTGGTGTTGTGTAACAGTTTCCTCCAAGATTGAAACATTCTGTCCTGCAGGAATCTCCTTAAGCAGGAAGGTAAACAATTAAAATAGCTCCAGGAAGGCCATCTGAATAGGTGAGACAGTTGATTGGCTTGATCAGTTTGGGAGGCAACTAGGCAGAGGGACCAAGTCCTGTGCTCATTGCATGAGTTGGCTGTCTGAAACCTGGAACTTATGCAGGGACACTTGGCTTAGTCTGGGAGGAAGGGACTGGACCTGCCTGGACTGAGTCTACCAGGTTGATCGCAGTCCTCGGGGGAGGATTTGCCCTGGAGGAGGTGGGAATGGAGGGTGGGCTGGGGGTAAAGGGAGGGGGTGGGAGGGGGGAGAATAGGGGAACCTGTGGCAGATATGTAGAACTGAATGGTATTGTAAAATAAAATTAAATTAAATTAAAAAAAAAAAAAAAAAAAACAGCTCCAGGAAATCCCTGAAGCTGAGCAGACTCACTAGGCCCCTCTCTGCCAGAGCAAACAATAAAAGCTGAGTCCCTCTCAGACAAGCCAAGTCGCAAAGACTCAGACCAGACCAGCTGCCTGGGAGAAGCAGAAACCAGCCGAGCTTCCCGGAAGAGGTTGAGAACAGTCACTTGGGAAGGACGGTCTCTAACCTGATGAGCTGCCTGCAGGCTGTGCAGTGTGCTCCAGGGTCCCAGCTTTGCAAGCTGTCACCCATGCTGGGGTGGGCCTTGGTGATGCAGCTGTCTCAGCCATTTCTGCTCCTGGACGTGACCCTTCCCCCATGTTCTTGCAAGTGACCCCAATAAAACCCATTGTTTTACCAAGTTGGAGTTGTGAGTTTGGTGGTGTCTGTATTTTGATCTGTTGGGGGTTCCCTACGTAGGGTGAGCAAACATGTATGTTGTATCTCTCCCCAAGAAAAGTTTGTCTCACAACAAACAGGGAGTGGGGCCACCAGTTACTGAGTGTTCACCAGGCAGCCAGGCAAGGATCTGAGTTGTTACAACCTAATACTTGGGAAGTCTGGCTTTTATTAATGGGTATTTCCAGGACACTAATTTGAATGGATGTGTGGTTGCGTGAACAAATAAACTTACATATGTATATAATATATATATATATATATATATATATATATATTACATATATATGAGAAAAATGTAAGAATCAACTCTTGTTGATTTGCCAGAAAGCCAGTCAATCTACTGCCTGTCATCTTTTTTTTTTTTTTTTTTTTTCTTTTTTGGTTTTTCAAGACAGGGTTTTTCTGTGTAGCCCTGGCTGTCTTGGAGCTCGCTTTATGGACTAGGCTGGCCTTGAACTCACAGAGATCTGCCTGCCTCCCAAGTGCTGGGATTAAAGGTGTGCCACCACCACCACCCAGCTTTAAACGATATTCAAATAAACTTTGGCACACAGTCTATTTCTAGGTAGGGTACAACTTTAAATTTGAAATGGGCCCACAGCTCCTTGGAGGGGAATTTAAGTTCATCAGGTACCACAAAAAATTTTCAAAATTGTGATTGAGCATTGATACTTTAAGATTATTTCTAGCTTGAAATACAGAAATGAAAGACCTAAGGATGACAACTAATTTCATGATTAAAAAATAAGTTTTTTTCCATTTTGTCTTTAGGTATATAGGGGTTTTGACTGCCATGTATGTGTACTCTGTGTGCAGTGCCCACAGACGCCAGAAGAGGGCACCAGATCCCCAGGAAAGGAGTTGTGCATTGCCCATGTGGGTGCAGGGAATTGAACCTGGGTCCTCTGGAACAGCTAGTGCTGTTAATATCTCAGCCATCTCTCCAGCCTCAATTTAAGTTTTTAAAAAGGTACACAGTAGCCAGGTGAGTCTCCTAGCCAAGGGGCTGCCCCCTGGGGAGGCAGGCTCACCTCAAACCATGCTAATGCAATAGATGGGATGACTGACTCCTTCTACCGGGGTCTAAGTCAGGACCACTGAGTCAGCAGCTGCTAACGGGCATTCCCTCCTTACTGCAGTTTCCTACTCCAAAACAGGGCAGGAAGAGTTTGAAGAAAAGACTGTTTTAAAAGGACAGGGATTTGTAAGACAAATTAAACATGAGCCTTTTCTATCAAATGCTAAAAAACTTGAGCATAGGACAAGGAATTCAAATCTTTTTATCTCCCCTGCCTTGCAGGGCTTTTATATGCAAATATTTTACCCCTTCCTCCTGATAAAACTTTATTTACACAAAGATTCTGCTGCATTCTGGGATTGAAGTGGCTGACCGATTCTCTCTTCATTACCTGTACACCCTTTCTTTTAAGACTAACCAATCAAATAAGACTATGAGGTGTGACCCCAGCCAATGGGTGAAAAGACAGGGTTGTCACCTGAGGTGAGTAAAAACCAAGTGCACTTCCTGTCTCGGTGCTTGCTCTTCTGAACGCTGCCTCTAGATGGAGTCAAGTTTTGTCTTGCCTACATACTAAATATACATACATCACACATGTAGATAATTTCCTTATATTTTCAATACTAAGGCAAATTTATGCAAGTTGAATATGCATTTTATCTATTATTAGTCTAAAGGAGAAAAAGGTCCTGTGTGTTTTAAACTCCCATAAGTAATAAAATCCAGCAAGTAGGTTTCATATTGTGATTCAACACATTCATCACACGCCAGCCATGGATTCTGGGATCGCTATAAAGACCATCATGCACAGATGACAAGATTTATGAAGACAAAGAGTTGGAATTTAGTTCCATCATGAACTGAAGCCTACTCTTCTGTTTGTTTTTAAGTAGAGTTTCCCTGTGTAGTCCTGGCTGGCCTATAACTTTCTCTGTAGACCAGGCTGGCCCACGACTTGCAGTTATCCTCCTGATTCTGCCCCACAAGTGCTGAGATTTCAGACCCATACCACCACACCCAGCTCCTGTCTACTTTTCTTTCAATTAAAAAAAACAAACAAAAACACTGATTCATTGATTGATTGATTGGCTCATGTGTGTGCATGAGTACGTGCGTCAGTGTGGGTATGGGAGCACCATGGCATGCATATGAAGTCAGTGGAACGTGAGTCTCAGTCCTCGTCTCCCACAGTGCTCACAGCTTTGTGTGTGTGTGTGTGTGTGTGTGTGTGTGTGTGTGTGTGTGTGTGTGTAGGGGGGGTGCTGGCTTGGGCTTCCCGGGACTCTCACGTCTCTGCCTCCCGTTCACCTCAGCAGCACTGGGATTCCAGATGTGGGTTCTAAGAATCCAAACTCTAATCCCCACACTGGTGTGGCAAGTGCTGTATCAACTGAGCCGTATCGGCTGCGACTCAGCCAACGTCTGTTCTTCTAAGGGTCAAAACCCAAAGTGGAAGGAGGTAGTCATTAGATTCTAAACCACCTGTAGACAGGACAGGCCTGAAGCGGTCCCCCTGCCTTAGTTCTTTGTAACGCACAGCAGCTGTGCTTTGTGAGCTATCACATAGGCATGGTTCCTGTAACACAAACACATAACGAGCAGGGGACAGACACGGAAAGAACCCCAGTTCCACCGACGAGAAGTACCGCTGCACGCGGTCATCCATCTACCCGCTTCGCACCGGCTGTCCTGGCGGGATGTCATCCCGAACGCCTTGTGCAGGCCACTGCCTTGGGTTTCTCTTTTTTCTACATCTTCCTGACCAACCGCTGGGACCGTTTGTTTAAAAGAGGTGACTAGCCACCACACTGAAAGTTATCAAAACAAACAGAAATGCCCTGGGGCACGTGCTGCTTGGCTGGCCTTCCTCGGGACCTGCCCCTCCGCCAAGATCATAAATAAATGAAGCGCCGACGTTAAAAGTGCTGCGGTAACCCCGACAACACTCTCACACACTGCACGCTTTATGGCGTTGGCAGCAGGCTTGGTTTTCAGTCATGTAATCTGTGAAGACACAGGTTTACTAACTGCTTTGTAGTTACTAAAGTGTTTCCTGTTTTAGATAATCGAACCCCGCTGGCAATCTGGGTTAATGAATTATCTAACTCGGGGTGGAAACTGCACCCCAAACGTCAAGGCTGTGGTTGAAACCTACCATGTACCATGGTCAGGCTGGGTGGGCCATCCAGAGTCTGTGTGGCTGAGGCGCTCACTGAAACAGAACGAAAGGACAAGCTCACTGGCCTCGCCGTGACGACCTAAGCATCTGACCACACACCCTCCACAAAGATACAGACAGCCCACAGGAAGCACATGCCTCAGACAACAGGTGCTGGCCAGCTGGCTTGATTTGAGTTTTTAAAATAGTTTTTTAAATTATTATTTTGAGGTGCCAGGGATATACCAAGTCTTCAAAAATAACTTTACCAAAATAATTACTTAAGTGCGTGCGTGCGTGCGTGCATGCGTGCGTGAGTGTGTAGTTTTTAGGCTATTCACAGAACTATGTGACCACAATCACTAGCTAATCTTAGAGCTTTATCAATCTTCCTTAAATGTCGATACCCGTTAGCTATTGTGGCTCCTTTCCTACCCACCTCTTCAGCCTCTAGAACAGGCACTGTCATCTGTGTGTCTGTGACTTGACTGAGTATTTCACACACACAGAACTACACACTGCGTTCTGGCTTCTTCCAGTCAGCATGTTTTCACTATGTAACATGTCACAATCAGCATTATTTTTATGGTCTAGTGTATAACTGGACCCCAACTGTCCATTACTTAATGGACATTTATGTTGTTTCCATTTAAGAAGAATAAGTTCTGAAAAATATCCCAAGCATGAGGCTAGATGTGAAGGAATTATTAATTCAGGCACAGCTTGAGACAGAGGGAACCTTAGTCAATACTAAACGCTATTTTTAATTTCCCTAGAAAGGCAAATTCTTCAGCCTCTTTTCCAAGATTTCCCAATTCCTATCTGAGGGTCCTTGGAGTATCTAATTACTCAGGATTTTTCTGCCCGTTAAACTACTTAACCTATTAGTTTACTGTTTCTCTAGCTCATCTTTAGTCCTACCTCTACCTTAAAATATTGGTCATAACCTTGTTACCGCTGTATGCTTACTTTTTTTTTTTTTAAACAAAAATTACCGGCAAAAGCATTCCACTCATAACTGTCCTTAGATGACTAGAAAAGTAGAAAACAGGACTTCTGGACTCATTTGCAACTTGTGTAGTCTAGATCAAGTTTTTGCCAATTACAGTCTGTGAGAAATATGGAGCCTGCTGATATTTCTGTAAATAAAGTTTTATTGAAACATGGCCAAGTTCATTGTTCTACTGTCTACAGCTAGTTTTGTAATGTTATACTACAACTATATAGTTTTAGAAGAGCATCTTGCCACGTAACTTCAAGTAGTTACTCTATCAATATACTCTTTACAGGAAAAAAAAAAAAAAAACACCAAAAAGACAAAAACAAAAACTGATCTAGATGTTATTCCAGCTTTAAAGCCAAAAGATGCTGCTGTGTTAGAACTGATCCTCTCCCAGTGGGCCTCGGAAGCCACAGAGCACTCTCCTCCATGATGGAAGGCACTCACGGGACTGAAATGAAGAAGGTCTAACCTCATCACACCAGACTCTTCCTGAGCTGCGCACTTCATTCCCAGACGGCAGCAGGAAAGTCAGTCCATCCCAGATGACAGACTGCTGTCTGCATCGCTAAGAAGCACACCGGCAGTCCACAGGTTTGACCACATCCACCACCGTATGCACTGGGCACAAGAACGCCTCCATCTTGCCAGGAACTGATCGGATTTATTGGTCATTTCACTCCAATGCTGACCTTTCCATTATTATTTGGATCTTTCCATATGAAACTTGAGGGTGTGTTCTCAAAGAGAACTTCCCTGTCATCCCTAGGACCCGGGGCTTTTAGATCTTTCCCCAAGCCAGAGGAGGGGGTAGGGATTGGGGATGAGTAAACTGCCCTTAAGGGACCCCTACATATGGGCTATGGACTCGCCCCCACCTCCCCTAACTCCGGTGACATCAGGACTTTTTCTTACCATATGTTCCACGGGGGGAATTTACACATTATTCTTTATGTTAATTTGCACAAACAACCATACAAACATTATGTACATTTTAAAACATAAAAATATTTGAAAAACTTAAGAATGAATTCTTTAATATATCAAAATCTTAACTGATTTCTTATATCCCATTAGATCTGGTTGCCTACCCCAGACCATCTGGACAGTCCACTTGGAGAAAATCACTCCTAACACAGCGTGCTGTTGTTTTTTCTTTTCTTTACTGTTTCTCTATTTGGCGATATTTCCTTTGTTAGTTTTCTTTTAATGTTCCCCGCTTCCCTGAAGTGTGTTTTTTACTTCCTGAGTCTGGGTCCTCCTCTTAGCACTGAGCACTTCTGCCCCTCCCCCTGCCCCCCCCCCCAATCTCTCTGGCTTTAAGAGGCAACAGGGGCTTCACAAGAAGCCCCCGCAAAGACAGCGATGGAAACTGTCTGGAGAGTTCCCGGACACACCACTAACGATGTGGTCGTCACTCCGCAGTCCCGGGGCCGGCCCGGTGAGCGGTGTCAGCACCGTGCTGTCTCAGGCCTGAGCCCACGAGTGCTCCAAAGCCCCGGGCACGCGGCCCACCTGACTGTCCCTCACAAGTATCACCTGCTCTCCGACTTCCTCTACCCAGAGTTCTTCTCTTCTCCTTTCAGAAATAAAAAATATTTAAATTATTTGAAAAAAAAAGTATGAGACAATCACATCTTTGTTTGTGTGCACACATGTCCGTGTGTGTGAGTGCATGTGTATGCACACAAATGTCCGTGTGTGTGCGCGCGCGCGTGTGTGTATGTGTGTGTGTGTGTGCACAACTGTGGAAGGTGAGGATCAATGTCAGGTGTCTTCCTCAATTGGTCTCCATTTTATTATTACCAGATTTACTTTATTTATTTATGTCTGTATGTATTTGTGTCTGGGAATAGGTGTGACAAGGGTATGCATACTTGTGTTTGCAGGGGCCAGATGAGGGCAATTGATCCCTCAGAGCTCAAATAACAGGTGTTTATAGAATGTCTGGCTTCTCACATAAGTGTCTGGATCTGAATTCCAGTCCTCATAACTGCTCTTAACCTCTGAGCTATCTCTCTAGCTTATCTTTGGTTTGTTTGTTTTTTGAGACAGGGTTTCTCTGTGTAGCCCTGGCTGTCCTGGAACTCACTCTGTAGACCAGGCTGGCCTTGAACTCAGAGATCCCCTGTTTCTGTTTCCTGAGTGCTGGGATTAAAGACATGCACCACCACACCAGCTATTCACTGTATCTTTTAAGAAAGATTTCTGACTGAACCCAGAGCTTGCAGATTTGGCTAGACTGGATACTAACAAGCCCCAGAGACTCCTTTCTCCACCTCCTAGTACTCCCGGGGATTATAGACATGTGCTACCAGGCCAGCTTATACCTTGCTTGTCCTTGAGTGCTGGGGACCAAACCCAGGTCCCACACTTGCACAGCAAAGATTTTACTGCCTCAGCACCCTCCCCCGCCCCCAGATTTGATCTTGCTGGTTTACAACTGCGTCTTGACAAATCCAGGCCCTGGATCGGATGCCCACGCTAATCACAAGAAGGGACAGGGGACCTGCTGAAGCCCCTCAGCATGGAGACTCAGTCATGTCAGTGGCCTTGGCCACTAGCCATGCTCTTCCCAGGGTCCCTCGGGAAATCCCAAAATGGGAACTTGCGTGATGCCAAAATTTTTACTCATTCCTTTATAAGTCAAATTGCCAAATAATAACTAAGCAAAATCTACAAGATCCACAGCCTTGGATTACAGAGCTAAGACAAAGCCAGAACCAAAATGGATCACATGTCATCACCAAATATATTGTTTCCAAGAACAAAAGTCTCTAAAAAATGAAGTAAGCAAGTAAAAGTGAGCATAAAGCTATTTTAGACCTTGAACCTACACAGGTACTTACTGGGTGCGGCAGGGCCAGCTGATCTCGAGTCCAGTGCTTGCCAGGTTAGAGAATTCCCTGAAATGACAAAAATATAAGTTAAAAATGAAAACCGTAAGACAGAAGCAGGTTTGGGCAGCAAATCATCCTAAATTCTGCCACCAGTAAAACAACCAGAGAACCTCTGCGACACAGGGCACCTCGCTCTGCGGAGTATGCTGACTCAAGTTCTTTTAAAGCTCAGTTTTTCTTTTTCTTTTTGGAATGACGACAACTACCTATATTTAAATCAGCATTAATTTATATCTCTTCTCCCTTGAGCTCTCATTATTCTAAGAGTAGCTAAAGGGAATCATGAACTCAGCCCCTCTTCTTTGCCAAACATTTATCCCATAAAAAGATGGAAGGAAACCCAGCTTGTGTGTCCCATTACCAATCCAGCTAGAGTCCCTCAAGCAAGCAAAATTCCTTAACAGTCTGAGCCACCCTGACCAAGCCTGGGATCTCCGGGCAGGAGTCTAGCTTTTGGCTCCACTTTCCCTTCTGATCCAGATCGTGACTGGTGGAGATGGCCAGGCCACTGCTGCAGTCGGTCCTAAGTACGGCCACCACGCCTAGAGGGAAGCTCTAACCCTCAACAGCTGCGGGGAGGGAATGCAGGGACCTCTATGGTGTTTTAGAACGGCCTGATGTCGGTCCTAACAGCCAGCGCTGGGGGTGCCACTGCTGTACCTCAAGTGAGTTCTTCCATTTCATCCTGAGTCAAAGCTTTAGCTAAGGTACTATTGATTGCCAGTGTTAGAGATGAAGACACTGAATGCAGACCCACAAAGACACGCCGTGCCAGGGACGGAGGTTGAACTCAAACTCTTTCTAGGCCCTGTGTTTTTAACTCTGTCTTATGTGTACAAATCGAGAGATAAAGGGCAGGACTGGAAAGATGGTTCAGTGCTCAAGAGTATTTGCTGCTCTTGCAGAGGACCTGGGTTTAGTTCCCAGCACTTACATGGCAGCTCACAACCATCTGTCACTCCAGCACTGTCCAGAGGATCTGATGCCCTCTTCTGGCCTCCACACTGGTCTTGCATGCTCATGGTACACATACATACATGCAGGCAAAAGCACTCGTACACATAACAATTTAAAAAATTTTGAAGAGGCAAATGACCACTAACCAGCACTGTGCACATAATTACTGACTGAGTTATATATAAAATATTAAATGGGAGTTTAGCTTTTCTTAGTTCTTCAACTTTCTGGGTTATGGCAACAGATCTCTCAATTATTAAAATAACATGAGGACATATATGCCAAATAAAAATACCAAGTAGAATGGTGCTTTAGTGGACACAAATCAGCAGGCCCGATTTTCTGTACCCAATGCTGTCAAGCAAGCCACCTTGCTATATCACAGGGATCCTGTGCACTTACCTTTCAGCTCACCAACACTGATGTATGGTTTACTGGTAAATTCTCTAATCTGTGAAAGAGAAAACAGTCGGCTAGCCATTCGCATTCTAAACTAGAGATGGACAGATCGAACAAAGCCCGATACGGTTGTTGGTAAATTAACCTTTTCACTGAATCACCCCCACATGTGCCTTCCTGACAGAGGAAGGAGTTGTAGAAAGGTAACACTCACGGACCTGGCTATTTCTCCAAGTGATCATGGGCAAACGTCTCACCTACCTTCAAATGTGCAGTCTGAGGCATCTCTGTGTCTCAAGTAGCTTTGGGGACAATTTATTTTAATGCATTTACTGTTGCAAGCAATCTCAGGGAGCAAAGAGTTGACTTCTATCATCTTCAACCTAAGATGCCATAACCGAAACCACTGTCCTCAGATCAACTGCGCGGCTCCTCCAGGCATACCTGCTGCCTCTGGCTGAGGATCAGCTCATTCTGCTCCTGCACTTTCTGGCCTAGCTCTTCTATCCGCCTCTTGTAGAAAATATTATCTGCACTTAGATCGTCCATCATTGAGGTTCGAAGCTTCTCGATATTGGACAGGAGCTGGAACAATCGGGAAGCGTGTTAGTCTGCAAGGTACATGCACGATCTCTTTTTTGCAGATTTTATGTGCTTGTCTTGACTTCTCTGCTGGTTATTTGCAGTCTCTCTGCATTGAGTCATTCAGAAAATCTTCAGTCCATGCATGCCAAGGCCCTGGCTGTGCTAGAATTCATCCCTTCCCAGGAGTTTATGGTCTGAGACAGGAAAAGCAGATCAGGCAGGCAGTGAGTCAACTTGAGCATATTCCATCAAGTAACACACAGCTGCTTGCTGACTGAGGACAGGGGTCTTTCCTGGGGGTCTCACCTCCAGAATGAACTTGACATATAGCCCTGTGCCCTGCCCTCATATCCACATGTAACATGCCAGCTCAATCGGGTAGTCATGGGCCAGAGAGTTCATTTGATTCATTTTATACCCCAGCGATCAGTATAACCACTGGTCCATACATGTAGGAGCTTCAGGAACAGAGGGAGAAGGGAGACATGAATGGAGGGAAATGGTAGTGAAATGCACACTGATTCATCTTTAGAGACTATAACGGTTAATCTCTTTTTCTTCTTTTTACTTGTATGTACGTATGGTCTCAGTGTGCATGTGTGTGAGTGCACATGCATGCGAGTACACACACGTGTACCCGTGTCCATGTGGAGGTCTAAGGTTAACACTGACATCCTCCTCCGTCACTCCTTATCTTCTTCAGGCAGAACCTCTCAATCCAACCCCAAGCTGGCTGATATGGCTAATCCTGATAGCCTTCTGAGGCTGAAATTATAGGTGGGCCACCACGTCTGCTAAGCATTTTCCGCAGGGTGTGGGAACCTGATCGTCTGTCCTCTTGTGTGTGTGGCAAGCCTTTTAACTGCTGAGCCAACTCCTCAGCCCATGTGATGGTTAATCTTGTCAGCTTAATGGAATTTAGAGTCACCGCAGAAATGAACTTCTAAGGATTTTCTAACTGGAGTTCACTGGAGTGGGAAGACCCACCTTGAACGTGGCCGTCATTCTATGGATAGGTCCTGGACTGAAGACGAAGCAGAAGGGGACCTGAGCAGTGACATTCGCTTGTTTCCTGACAGTAAGCGCCTGCCTCCCTGGTTTCCCCTGGGGTGGACTGCATCCTTCAGCTGTGAACCACTGGGCCCTTCCTTAAGCTGCTTCTGCCAAGCATTGCCTCACAGTCGTCCACACACCAGCACAGAAACTTGATGCCAGGGGAGATTATACACTGGACACAAAAAAAATCGCTTCTGATAATCTAGGGAATGCCTGCTCAAGCAGTCTCAGTAGTTGACAAAACAGAAGGGTAACGAAAAACACCACAAACCAGCTGGTAACTGGTACTCAGGACACTGTGCATCTCACTCCTGATACGGAGGGGAGGGGGCTCCAAACTGGGGCATTTCGTCACGGTCGCCCACACACCGACACAGAAACTTAATGCCAGGGGAGAGTTTCTCTCATGAGAGGGCATGAGTGTCCAGATGGGCATTTTCCATTATTTTTTTGAAAGATTTAGTTTTAACTTGTGTATGTGTGTATGCATGTGTGGATATGTGCACATGAGTGTGGGTACCTGTGGAGGCTAGAAATGTCTGGAGCTGGGCACAGGCAGCTGTGTGCCGCCTGGTATGGGAGCTGGGACCTGAACTTAAGTCCCCTGGAAGGGCAGTATGTACCTTTGGGCATTTTTGTTTTGTTTATTTATTTATTTATTTATTTATTTATTTATTTATTTATTTATTTATTTATTTACACTCACTACTAACTACATTTGTGGTAAAAAAAAAAAAAAAATGTGTAGCCCAGGCTGGCCTCAAACTCGTGATCCTCCTGCCTTCGCCTCCTTCAGCAAAGCCCACCGGCGTTGCCACCACTACTGAACTATATCTCCCCAGCTGGCTGTGTGTTTTCAAATCAACACTCACTATGATGCCGTGTACTCCAGATCTTGTTTATTCCATGATGCTACAGAAATGCAGTCGAGACTCACAGTACAAACTCAGTCTGGAGGGGTAAAATAATGACTCAAATTCAGAGAGCTGGGATGGACAGAGTCTGATCTTGAACTTCCACACCTGGCCTCAGAGTCAAGGCTCTACCCATGGCACGGTCTTCCTGTGAAGTTCTGTGTTTCTGAAAGTGCATGTAGAAACACTGAGCTGAAGCATGTGGGGAGCCAGAAGAGAACTCCTCAGAGCCAGGTGGATTCTAAGAATTTCTCCAAGAAACAAAGCGTCAAGAACTTTCAGACATAGTAGTGCAAGACTTTCATCCCCGCACTTGGGAGGCAAGAGGCAGGCAGATTCCTGTGAATTCAAAGCCAGCTCCAACTACTTGTGAGTTCTAAAACAGCCAGGCTGTTTAGTGAGACCCTGTCTCAAGACAAAACAAAAACAAACTTTCTCAACACTTCTAGACGGTTGGCAGGGCATGTCCCCATGACCCACAGAAGTCTTCTGAGAGATGCTTAGCTAGAAATCAGAAATTCTAGTAAAAATGCTCAGGGTTTGGGGTGGAGGTTTAAGACCTTAGACCAGATCACCAAATTGAGGAGCTACGCCAGCCACCAAGGAGCAAGGGAACCCAGGGAAAAAAAATCAGGGGGTGTCGTCACTGTGGTACCTCAATCAAGAATGGTTACAAAGGTACAGACAGGAATATGATGAGAGGGGGATTCAGAGAGCTTAAACAAGATAGTTAAAAAAACTACCTCACGAAGCCGTGTGTGTGTGTGTGTGTGTGTGTGTGTGTGTGTGTGTGTGTGTGTATGTATGTGTGTGTGTGTGACCATTTCAAGCTCTCTGCTGTCTTCCCTAGCCTTACTCATAACACCAGCCTCCTCTGTCACTGCGTGACCATAACGCAACTCCTGGGCTCTCAGGCCGGGTCAGAAGGTCACATCGTGGATTATCTGTGACTCCCTTTGAATTCCTGCCAAGGCTATTTCAAAAAGAAAAGACTGCCAAGAGCCTAGGTAAAGCAATAACAAGTTGGCACAGGCAACTTCCCCTGAACAGAGAAACACAGTGTGCGCTTTGTGGGGAGAGTAGGCGCCAACCATGTGGAATAATTAATAGGTCTCAGGCGGAGATGACTGCATTGGATTGAATTCACCTCTCTGTTAGGGTATAAGTGACAGGGAAGCAAGCAGCTTCTAAACAGCTGAACCAGCAGACAAAGGAACAGCGCACCCTGGCCAGGCATGAGTCTGTGCACAGACTACACACAACCCAGTCTTAGGTTTGGATGGAACCTCTATGATGCGCTTCTAGCAGAATGCAGCGAAATTCACAGGCAGAGTTAAAGTCCACATCTGCTGACTTTCAGCTTATGATTGGGGAAGCTATCCTGAGTCGGCTTGTCTTGCTCCGTGAGCCCTTTGAAAGAAGTTCCAGACCCTTCTCAAAGAGGAGAAAAGAAACCAGTGTCACTCCCAGAGGGCCTCGAGGTCAGCGGCCATGCTGGGGACGTCCGTGGAGGGATGCAGCATCTGGAAGCTAACCCAGGCTAACCATGAAGAGCTCCACAGGAGAACACAGCTTAGGGCATGTTCTGAGCACAGCTTGTGGATTCATGGGCTGGGGTCCCAGCCAAGTCGTGCCTAAGACTCCCGGTCCCACAGACAGTGGGAGATGACTCATGGATCATTTGGGCCTAAATGTGTGACAGTCTGCCCCAGGGAGTAGAAAGCTGATACAGGGGGAAGCAGCCCTGAGAAGAACAAGTGAGGCTTTCCACGTGTTTAAAATTAAAAAAGCCCAGGGTGAGGCTAGAAAGACCAGTGGGTAAAGAACATGCACACAAGCATTGGTTCAGATACCCAGCACCAAGTCAAAGCTGAGCAGGCTGCTGCACTTGGGAGGGGGTGACCGCGAATCGCCGGGGCAAGTCAACCGCCTGAACTGACTCTCCACGTCACTAAGCTCCAGCTTCAGCAAGAGATCCTGCCTCGGGAAATAAACTGGACAGTGAAGACACACTCAGTATCAGCCTGTGCCCACGCATACAGTGCACATATGACCACGTGGCATGTGGACACACATACATGCACACACACTATATATATCAAATCTTTGGGAATGTGATATTCTGCTTAATACTGTATGAAAGAAGTACTTAGTACTAAATATATAAAGGAACATCATTTTAGGGAATGTGTGGATGAGGAAACAGTGTGCTCTATGCAGAAAAGATCTGTTAGCAATACAGAGGGCACAAAAGATAATATTTCTTAAAAAAATAAACAAGATTTCCTATCTTAAGATATTCTCAAATACACCTACTTTAGATGCTGTGTCCCAGTGAAAACATTAACAATGAATTTTCTGATGTACTCAGTGAACAGGAATCACTTTTATAATAAAGTTTTGTTTTCATTAGACTCTTTTTTTTATTTTTTAAAGATTTATTTATTTATTATGTATACAGTGTTCTGCCTGCACATATGTCTGTAGGCCAGAAGAGGGTGCCAGATCTCATTACAGATGGTTGTGAGCCACCATGTGGTTGCTGGAAATTGAACTCAGGACCTCTGGAAGAACAGCCAGTGCTCTTAACCGCTGAGCCATCTCTCCAGCCCCTCATTAGACTCTTAATGTTAACAGTCTTTTATTTATATTCCAGCTCAGAAATGTGGGGAAAAAAACCCAGATATATAAATTCAATAACATAGAAATGATGAACATATGAAACATCTAAGTAAGATTATCATATAGCCAATAAAATGATGTTGAAGGATATTTTTAAGCATAAAGCATTTGTTCTCTAGAAAGTACAAATGCAAATTTTGTAAGGCTGTATCTATATGTGGGGGGTTACATTTCTGGAAATGGAACCTTTCGATGCACATATTGATGCAATTGTGGCATGAATGTTAGGGGGCGACCAACCCCTCTATGATCAGATCAAAGGCCTGCTCCACAGGAAGGAGCTCATGCCCGGGGCTGTAAATTAGGCCACGAAATTGTGGTTGGAGAGGAGGAAAGGGGAAAACTTACTGCTATGATTTTGCTAATGGGCAGGGTATCAAATGCTTCTAAATACCTCCTTTATACCTTTAGATTGACAGGGCTCTCAACCCTCATTAGAGAAGCTGTCTGCAGTGGGCCGTGGTTAATACAAAAAGGTTCACAGCTGGTCAAAGTACAGAGAATAAGTGATTGCAGAGAATAAGTGATTGCCGAGTGTCCGTCCCTGACAGGACATTTACCCCCCCCTCCCCCCACACACACCCTACCGGAGGCTCAGGGAAGGGAGGGCAGGAAAACTGTAAGAGCCAGAGATGGCGGGCTCCATCTATAAAACAGCTGGGCATGATGTTACCCAGGAAACTGGTCTCCTCTTTGGGTTTAGTCTTGTTAATAAAAGAATTTAAAATCACACTTAGAAGGAAGCGTGAGGTCAATTTTATCAGAGTTTAAGAGAAAACCAACAGGTCAGGAAAGCTGTAAGTTTTGGCAGCAGCCTGGAGGGAAAACATGGAAAAAAGGAGAAGAGAAAACGAGGCCATTTGCAAGCAGCCCCGTGGTGAAGGTACAGGGCTTTAGAGAAAGAGTGAGGGAGCAGCCTCCAAGAGAAACGAGAAAACTGTGCTTCTCTGAGTGTGGACCAGAGAAGGGGCAGGCTCCGGCGCCATCTGGGTATGACAGAGCTGGTATACTCATAAGCTCAAGGAGGCTGTGGCTGCCTATCTAAGAAAAAGCCAGGCACCAATCCAGCATGGATGGGGAGGAGCTCACGACAACCCACCTGGAGCTGAAGAGCTACTGGGAACGGTGGCTGCTGGGGAGACAGAGCCATTTTTGTCATGGATGTGGCCCCTGGCAGGTCGCCCATGCCCAGTGGACGGCCCTACACCCGTGTGCATATGGGCAGCGCTAACTGGAAGCAATGGCTATTTCTTAAACAGATTTTAGAAAGCAGACATGAAGTTGTCAGGAAGAGGGGACACGGTGGTGAAGTCCAAGTCCAGAATGAGCTGGGGGCGGAGCGCTGGGAATGGGTAAGATCAAAATACACGGCATACATGTGTGAAACTCTCCAAAGACAAACAAAATCGTTCAAAACATTTATAATACAGAAAGAAAATGGAAGAGTATTCACCACAAAGGAATAGCAGTGGTTAATTTTGTATGAAAGCCATAAATATTTCTAGTCTTGTTACACATTCTCTAGAAATATTAAATAGGAAAATACCACCAACATTATTGAGTAAATTAGAAATTCTTTTCAAAAATGGCCAACGTGCGTGCATGCGTGCATGTGTACGTGTGTGCGTGCGTGTGTGTGTGTGTGCACGTGTGTGTGCGCGCGCGCGTGTGAGTGTGTGTGTAGCTTAGTAATACAGCACTTGCCTGAGCTCGAGGCCCTGGGCTCCATCCTCAGCACCGGAGAGAACGGGGCGGGGTGTCTGACCAGAGGGAGGTCTCAACTCTCAGCCTTACCTGTCCCTTCTCCTTGCTGTGTTCCTCGTTGAGAACCTGAAATCGATCTGACCACTTGTTTGCCTGGAGGAGGGAAGACAAGTGATCTGTCTGTAACAGTAACGCAGCAGAAACTTGCTCCACACCGGAGCTTGCTTTTCGCCGGGTACCTATGAAACCCAACGACCTAGTAAAATGTTAGCTGGCATTTTCAGATATTTCTGTTACAGAGTAGTCAGTATTTTAGGTTAGGAAGTGGGGTCAGGGGAGTCTGTCACAACTATGGGGACAGAGATGACACAGTCAGGGTCACTACTGCTGTGATGAAACGCCATGGCCAAACCCTTGGGCAGGAAAGGGTTTGTTTATTGGCTTATACTTCCACATCACAGCTCATCACAGTTCACTGTCAGAGGAGGTTAGGACAGGAAATCCAGCAGGGCAGGAACCTGGGGGCAGAAGCTGATGTAGAGGCCATCGAGGGTGCTGCTGACCGGCTTGCTCCCCATGGCTTGCTCAGCCTGCTTTCTTTTAGAACCCAGGACCACCAGCCGAGGGATGGGACCAGCAGCCCAGGGAGGGCACCACCCCCACTGATCACTAGTTAAGAAAATGCCCTGCAGGGTTGTCTACAGCTGGATCTTATGGAGGCAATTTCTCAATTGAGGTTCTCTCCTCTCCAGGGACTCTGGGGGGTGAGGCAAAGAACTAAGGTTTCTGGGTCTAAGGTTCTAAACAGGCAACTGAGTTCATGGGAGACACTACAGTCTGCGGGAAGTAAATGTCAGGAGTATGAGCCAACTTGTAGTTTCCTGCTCATGCCAGGCACCTGGCTGAGCAACCACTCACTGGCAGCTCGGAAGAGGATTCGAAGGACACCCTGATCTGTGCGGGAAAGGGGTGGACACAAGGAAGAGAGAACTACTGACTGCGTGTAATTAAGATCTGACCAAACAAATGGTATATATAGTCTAGAGGAGATTTGGGGAGCCTTGTGGAGGTGCTGTTCCAGCGATACTGGGGAATACATAAGACAAACCAGCTGCTGTTGAACGGTCTGCAAGTGTTTGTGTGTGTGCTTGGGGGGGGGTCACTGAAAGACTAAGACAGGATGATGATATATGTGCACCCAACTGTAATGAGAAGGCACATTTAAGGGAGGCAGGCAAGACGTAGCATTAAAACAAGACACAGCAACCACATTTCAAAATGCCCTTACCATTTAAACATTTCACAGATTTACTTTATTAATATTTTATTAGACTTATTTATTATGTGTGGACATGCATGCATCTGTGTGTGTGCATGTAAGGTCAAGCATTGATTGACACTGCACACGTGTGGAGGTCTGAGGACAACCTGTGGGAGTTGGTTCATTTCCTCTACCCTGTGGGTCCCAGGGCTTGAACCTGGGCCATGAAGCTTGGTGGCAAAAGCCTTTACCCTGTGAGCAAGCTCAGTGACCCTAAGGCTTTTAAACATATTATTATTGAATCCGTGGGTTACAATCCCCACCCCAACCCCCCACACACATATCGTACCTGGCTGTCAAGGAGCTGCAGCATGTTTTGGAAATCCTGGGGATGCGGGAGACGGTCTTCTTTAAACTCGTTAACGTCTCGTAAGGTGCCTATGTTGGACTTGATCTGCATATTGGACTTCTGTATTTCTAACAATTGCTATAAATGAAGAAAACATCGCCAGTAGAAATGTGAGACATGTCTAACTGACACAGCGGAAAAGCTGGAGGGCCCAAAGCCCTGTTCAGCTCTTCCTGCCCTCCCAAACCGACCCTCCTCGCACGCTTCCTCCTGCCTTCCTTCCTTCCACGGCTCTCTGATCTTTGATGTTTCCATCAGAATGTATGCAGGGTAGAAATGGGAAGGAAGGGCTGGAGAGATGGCTCAGAGGTTAAGAGCACTGGCTGTTCTTCCAGAGGTCATGAGTTCAATTCCCAGCAACCACATGGTGGCTCACAACCATCCATAATGAGATCTGGTGCCCTCTTCTGACCTGCAGGTGTATATGCAGACAGAACACTGTATACATAATAAATAAATAAATAAATATTAAAAAAAAAAAGAAAGAAATGGGAAGGAAAACTAACTTTTAAAAAGTGATTTATGACTGGGGGTAGGGCATGGCACAGGGTATGTGTGGTCGCCAGAGGACAACTGTCAGTCTGTTCTCTCTTCCTACCTTCATGTGGGTTTGGGGGACTGAACTCGGGACACCAGGCTTACACACAAGTGCTTTACTCACTGAACGACCTCTCTGGCCCCAAATCAACTTTCTGGCCTTTGACAATGTATCTTTAAATTTTTAACAGGCACATAACATTTGTGAGAGGAACTGGGTATGTCTGTCTCTTTCTGTTTGTTTTTTTTGTTTTTATTTTGAGGCAGGTCTTGCTATGCCGCCCAAGCTGGCCTTGAACTCTTGCTGATCCTGTCTCAGCCTCCTGAGTGCTGAATTACCAGGGCATATCACCATGCCATGTGAAAGCTAGTCCTAAGAAGTTAAGACACTGTAATGGAAAGTCAACACCATCGGGGGCCAGATCAGTAAATCCAGTAGGGGCATAAATGTTTTAAGTTCCTCAACGTTAACTGTGGCAATAAATAAATAAACAAACAAACAAATAACAATCCCATACAGCAACAAGTTAACATCAACGACAGAAGGGCGGGAGCCTATTCACTGTGTGCTCACAGTGACCACTCACGTGCAAAGCAGCTTTTCAGTTAAGAAGTGTGTTCCCACCAACACTACTGGTAAGGCCGAAGTGAAAAGCCATAGAGCATGAAGATCATGTATGCACTAGGTATGGTGTGACGAGGTGACACATCACCTCCAAGATGGTCCCCGCATAAACTCTGACTAATCATGATAAACTCCTGGCAGGGCGTCTAATACAAACAACCCAAACTTCCTTAAATGGTCAGGTTCATCAATAACAAGATGGAAACACTAAAACAGACCAAAGGAAGCCTAAGGAGACAAGGTGTCTAACTCCAACGTGGTGTTGGACAAGAACCTGAGCAGGAAAGGAAAATGAAAGGATTGGGGTGTCCTTCCACAGAAGCCTCTAGTTTTGTTTCCAAAACTTGTCGGCCTCTAGAGGGAGCCCGAGGATCGCCCTCGGGTCTCTTCCTTTTCTCCAGTTTTCAGATCAAAAGGAACTAGGTTGTCAGGCACTGAAGGGTCCAGCCCTAGTAAGTGAATCTTCTGTGACACACATCTACGGACCACAGCTGTTCCCACGCAGCACAGAGCCTGCTCGCCATATCCTGCTTACTTCAGAGACCCAATCCTCTTCATACGACAGGTGTGGGGTGAGGAGGGGGCTAGGCAAGGGCTCTTCTCTCTCCCCCGCCCCTCTCCTCCTCCTCCTCCTCCTCCTCCTCCTCCTCCTCCTCCTTCTCCTCCTCCTCCTCTCACCTTGGTAATCTGTGTCAGCCTTTCCATTCACTACTTGAAGCATTCTAGAATCTGGGGAAGGGTTTGTAGTTTAACCAAATAAGGAAAGAGCACGTTTCTTCTGGGAGCTGAGCGAATGCATCCAACAGGTGTTCTGTACTGGAGTCTGTACAGAACGCCCACTCATAACAAAACCGTTTCTCTCGCCTGCTCTGCCTCCTATGTGCCTCGGTCTTCCTGGTAGGAGAGGCCGTGTGTACTGGGCATGGTGACATGGCTGAACCTTGTGTCATGGGGTCATGCTAACACTGTATCTCAAAGCAATAATACCATGAGAACTTCTAAGATAGATACTCACATATTCTAATGCTGAGTTCTTAGAAGTTAAGTCTTTAAACTCCTTCATGAACATCTCCTTAACCTTTTCCATTTCATCCAGTAACTTCTCCTTTTCTTCCTCTTTCCATCTATCAAATAACTTCAGAAAGTCATCTTCCTTCATTTTCTGCATTTCATATTCCTGGAATTATTTTAATGTGTGTCATTAAAGGCTCCAGGATAAAACAGGCAAATTTCAAAACAAACTGTAGCTTCATCTTAACTCGTTAGTATTTCTTCCTTGAAGTAGACCAGTAAGAACTCTTCTTAAAAACAGTAGGTCTATACACAATGATTTCCGAATTGAAAGCTAGCTGGGGAATTGGCAAGATGACTCACGGGGTAAGCATACTTGGCAACAAGCCTGACAGCTTGAATTTGATCCTAGGACTCACAAGGTGGAGGTAAAGATTCAACTCTAGCAGGGTCCTCTGACTTCTACATGCCCACCACATATGTGTACTTGTGGTGATATATTGTGTACCCTAATAAAATTTACCTGAAGGTCAGAGGACAGAACAAGCCACTAGATTAAACACAGAGGCCAGGCAGTGGTGGCATACAACTTTTATCCTAGCACTCGGGAGGCAGAGATCTGTCTCGATCTCTGTGAGTTCAAAGCCACCCTGGACTACATGAGATTGACTCAGTCTAGGAGAGAAAACAGAATCAGGCAGCGGTGGCACACACCTTTAATCCCAGTACTGGGAAACACACACACGCCTTTCATCCCAGGAAGTGATGCCTGGGTGGAGAAAGGTATATATGGCGTGAGGAGACAGGAACTAAAGGCTTTTCGGCTAAGGAATCCCTTTCAGCTAGAGGCTTTTGGCTAGAAAGCTTTCAGGCTGAGGAGTCCTAGAGGTAAGAGGTGGCTTGTTCCTTTGTCTCTCTGATCTTTAGTATTTACCCCAATATCTGGCTTTGGGTTTTTTATTAAGACCATTTAAGAATTTGTGTTACATGTACTCAATAAATAGGTGTAAATTAGAAAAATAAACAAACCCACATTTGGAGATGAGAGACATGGCTTGGTGGTTAACAGTGTTGGCTGCTTAAGCATGAGGTTCTGTGTTCAAATCCCTAACAACACCCATGTAAAAGCCAGGATGGCCACACATAAGCCTATGACCCCAGTGCTGCGGGAATGAGAAAGAGGAGGATTGCCGAGGCTTGAGGGCATCCAGCCTTGCTCCAGGTTCAGGGAGAGATCCTGTCTCAAAGGAAGAAGGGCCCTGGCCTACATGTCCATGCATATATACATACATACACATATACACACATTATGCACAAACACACACATACCATACACATACGTATCACACACATACCCCAAAGCCAGCATCCCTATTTCCCTGCATCTTTTAAAGTACTAGTAATTTCATCCTCTCCAGTACAGAACTCTGTGTCCTACCTTAGAGAACCGGACTGCGTGGGCATGCTGGGCAGACTCTAGCTGAGATCTGGTGAGCTGCAGCTGTTCCTTCAACATGTCTATCTCCTTCTGGAGTCTGTCGGTCTGGGCCTTTGTATTATACTCTGTTGCGACAGAAAACCTAGTCAGAATCTAGAAAATCTAGTTTCTTATGAACTTGCCTAAAAAAACCTTACAGGACATAGTTCTATAGATAAGATAACAGAAATGCTCTCACTCGGGACATTATTACTTATTTTATTCTATGAGCCCAGTCCCGTGTTTATCTGGAGCCCTTCATGTGACCAGACATTTCATTAATTTTAGTGACCTCTTTCAGCCACTCACTGTACTAAGGTTGATTATTCAACAGGGACAGTGTGAGAGCCCTGTGCGGGGAACAATCCTGGTTGTTATGACCACTGGTACTCTGGACTCCTTCAGAGATGTCCATCTCACTCAAAAACAGAGAAGCAGAGGCTTCACCTACAAGGACCACAATACTGACATCATACATGTTGTCTGGGCTCCCACCCAACTTTCCTCAAGTCCCTGTCATGGATCGCACAGAGGGCAGGGGACTCAAGACGCAGACTCGAGCGGTCGTCTGCCAACTGGGGCCAAAGCGAAGAACAGAAAAGGTGGCAGAGGAGGCAACAAGTGGAGGGAGGGGTACTTAGTATGTCCATGTACTTACATGAGGATGTACACATGACTGAATGGGCATACATGTGCTGTGAGTGTAGACATGAAAGGGGTGGGAACCAAAGCAGAGAGTCAGAACCTCAGAGATGACCTGAAGAAGTGATACTCATTTCAGAGTCTCACGTGTTCTCTGACACGAGTATGAGATAGAATGGGAAACTGAAACAGAGAGACAGAGGTCAGTGTCACACTGAAGAATGGAGGCCAGTTCCAAACACTTCAACATTGCCCTGTTTCCCTCAGACTGCTTGCTTGTCTCCGCAGTCTGTGGTTTAGAATGAAAACTTCTGCTGTCTGTGTTGCTTCTGCTGCAAAGCACTATGGGCCGAGGAGAAACAGACCGGCCCCAAAGGGAGGAAGCCGGCCCTTCTCTTGAAAACACTTCCGCAGGTTACAACGGCACGAGGCTGCCCGCAGGAGGAGGAGACCTTGCGTTCCTTGAGAACACTCCAACAGTGGGAAGACTGACTCCTTGATAAACCACAGACCCCTTCGCCCACAGCTGTCTTTATTTCTCCCTGTACTTTCCGGTTACTTCCCATCAGCACCCACACATACTAATTCCTGTATACCATCATCTTCTCTTGTCTCCACGCTTCAATCGAGGCGATGTCTCGGGTCCCTTGCCGTCCTCCCCAGCACACACTGGTAACACGAATACCCATTTGTTAAGGGCATTTCCTCACTGACTCCCAACTCAGCTACTCAAACTGACCTGTCATCTTAGGAGTTCTTTGAAGCTGCTGTGTCAAGGCCAACAACTATGTGGCAACGGTAAATTCCCCATCTGCACCCCACTTCACTTCTGGAACATTTGATAGATCTGACCACTGCCACCTTCTAGGAACACTTTTCTCCTTGCTGTTCACGACAGCACACTCCCTATGTACCCATGGTACTTCCTACCCGCCCTTTTTGAGGAACAATGTTGGGAGGCCTAGTATTGGCCTTGGGTCCTCTGACCTCTAACCAGATGGCTTCAGCCAGGCCACTGTCTTCCAGATCCCTCTCCCCTGGGTCTCCATCTGCAAACATCAGCTGTGAGTTGCATGTCTCTTGTATGTGTGATGTAAATGTATGCATGGCTAACACAAACTCTCCTGTCTCCACCTTCTTTTAAATTCTTCCCGCCCCAACCCTCTATCACAAAAACTATTCATCTAAACAAGAGTAGGTCTCTTTAAGGTACAAATTACTTCATCATTCTCTACGAAAATGTCATCCTGCGGCTCCCCATTGTACTCACCCATAGTCCAGGGCCTCCATCACCTCCTGAGATCAGTCCCCCAACCCTCCGGCCTTCCCACACACCATTCCTCCAGTCTCCTTCCTGTCCTCTCCTCCTGCCCCTCACTATCAGCAGTCCTTGTACCTGGGATGCTCTAGTCCCTGATTCTCACCAGACTATCACTTCTTCATTACTCTGCTCTCTGGATAATCCAGACACAGCCTCCTCAGAGAGGCCTTCAAAGATCACCTGGGATGATTCTCCCTGTTCTTTGTCCTTCACAGCCTTTGACATTTTCTTTGCATTTGGCACTTGGAAACTATTGCATTGGTTTAAGTGTCTCTTAAGTCAAGCAAGACTTAAAGTGGGACTTCTCCAGCCTGCTCAGGGCTGTGTGCTCGGCAGTCAGGGTACTGTGAATATACACAGAAGGGTTCAACATCTACTCACTGGATAAGCACAGCCCATAAGACTTCCTTCAGGAGGATTGAGAAATGCACCGGACCACATCTCATCGAGAAAGGAGAAAGGGAGCAGGAAGGAAATAACTCTGATACAGAGTTCATGCCTTACCAAGGTGAGACTCTGAAGTGTGGCGGCGCTGAATGTGGCTTTGCAGGAAAGCTTGGTTCATAAAGGCCTTGTCACAGAAATGGCACTGAAAAGAAAGCGACAGATTCAGGTGTCTACAGTGAGTTTCCCATCTACTTGAAGTACAAACCAGGGATCTGAAGCATCTTCCTAAAAGATGCAGATGTCCGCTAGCGATAGTAGTTCAAAGGGCAAACGTAAGGTGGAAACGCCCTTCTGGAAACAAGTCAATGAAACTTTGACAGCTGGAGCATCCCTTCTGGTAACTTCTGGAAGTCCCAGTGATGTTTCTATATATCGGTTTACATCTTAATACCACCAATTTGTTCATGCCAGGAGGAGAGACGGTAGCAGAACCAGCCCTGCTAAAACCTCGACGTAGGATTTCCAGCTTCCCACTAGTGTGAAAATAAATTTCCGTTACTTAAGCCATCTAACTGATGGCATTTGTTATGGCAGACCTAGTAGCTAATATAGACACATACATATGTGCATGTGCTTGGGTGGGAAGTGTTTTAAAGCTAAAAACATTCTCTTATGACTATACACACCCATGAAAACTCTCAAAGGTGTACGGTATACAACGAACACACAGGAGAACACAAGGACACAAGGATTTCCTCTGGAAATGGATGGAGGGAAAATTCTATTAAAAGAAAATAAGGGTATGACCTCTGAGAGTTGGCCATATTCCAGGGATGGCCCCACACCCAAGAATATGTGGATAGCACAAACTGGACTCCATGGTTTTTGTCATTTTACAGAGAACAGGAAGTTGGGTGGCGGTAGAACTGGTAGGAGCTGGGAGAGGCGAATATGATAAAAAAAATGCTATGAAATTCTCAAAGTTAGTAAAATTTTATATAAAACAATGGAAAAGATACCTTTTTTAAAATGTTAAAGTTTCCCCAAACTAGAGGATGGAAATACAGCAAAACCCTAGCACACACTACGTTGGCAGTTTCACTGTTCAATGTGTCTTTCTATGCTCGTTACCAGTCAGTCCGCTGCTCTTCTTACTGATTTTTCTGTTAAAATCTTCCAAATACAGATACTCAGCACATGGTCCTTTGGATTTTCCCGTATACTATAAATTTTACATAAAACACATTGAGAAAGAAGACAGCACATCTTGCCACTGTAACCCTTTGGCAGATTTTGGCTGCATACAACACATGTCACACCCACACTCTCAATGGGAAAAAGACTTCAAGAATGGACATCCTCAGATATTTAATTTTTACTACATGGTTACTGTGACTTCTTGAATCAAAAGGAAATGGAGACAGAGAAGTGATATAGGAATGAGATGAGGATTTCTGAAGATGAACTTGCTCACATGGTCTGCCCAATCATTTTGCACAGAGTCCAGGGCCTCTGGACTTCATCTGCAGAGGGGAAGGGAAATTAAAATCTGGCAGTCACGTGACTTTTCTCATCTTGTAGTAAATCAGCTCTGGTGTTTGTTTTGTCTGCCACAAGGCCTCCCCGCCTCACTCTCGGGTTTTGACTAAAACAACAACTAACTACATGTTAAGTCTGGCCACACAAACCTCATTAACAATGACTATGATGTAGGGATGATGACCTTCCCATTTCACAGAGCAGACACTAATGTACACAAGAGTTCAGCGATTTGCTAAGGTCTAGCAGTTGAGACAGTAGTAGAAATGTGTTGTGGAATATTCCTTTACACAGTGTGAGGATGGTTGGTTTATTAAGAAGCCAAACAGCCAATAGCGAGGCAGGAGGTACAGGCAGGACTTCTGGACAGAGAGAGCTCTGGGAAGAAGAAGGTGGAGTCACCAGCCAGACAGAGAGGAAACAGGATGGGTAATACAGAGTAAAGGTTACTAAACCACATAAAAGGATTTACATTAAAAGATGTGGGTTAATTTAAGTTATAAGAGCTAGTGGGATAAGCCTAAGCTATAGGCGAGCTTTCATAATAACAATGTTTCCATGTCATTTTTTGTGAGCTGGTGGCTCAGAGAAAAGTCCGCCTGGGATTTGAGCCCCCAGGGTCCCTCGAGAGCTTCCCGATTACTGTTCCCTGTGGAAGCAGAAGCATGTGACCCGATTCCGCAGCAGGGCTAGGGTGCAGTCACACATTTTTCAATTTATATCAGTCTGCCAGTCAAGCCAGGAGAAAGAGGCCATGGGACGGAATATATCCATCAGGAGGGAAAGGAGTCACACACTCCTGTCTTTTTTTAGTCCTGATAGCACCCTTCTAAGTCATGGAATTTCTTATAATCTGAAAATGCAAACAGGTCCTCAGCAAATTTATCTTAGGCTGAAGGTATGGTAGAATGTGAGAGAAAGAGAGAGCGGGAAGGGAGGAAGGGGGGAGAGACAGAGAGAGAACTTCAGTCCATCTGGAGCTCAGACTCCTTTTGAAGCCTGAGGATAGACAGACTCATTTAACTCACATTTTCCAGCAGAATACTGATTCTGTTGACTCCTCCCCCAAACCACCAGCATCAGAAAGGTGTGGCTATTCCCTAACAAGGGAGTTGCTCATTCCATACCTCTGGAATCAGAACCTCCAAAGCATCACAATCCTGGCGGGTCAGGGAAGGCCTTGAGGAGTGCTTGGCCAGGAAAAGACATCTCTAAATTTAAAAAAAAAAATCTAAGTGTGTGTGTGTGTGTGTGTGTGTGTGTGTGTGTGTGCATGCTGGAAAGGTGGCTCAGTGGTTAAAAGCACTGGCTGCTCTTATAAAGGACTCAAGTTTGATGCCCAGCACCCACATGGCAGCTCACAACTGTCTGTAACTCCAATTCCAGGAGATGTGACTTCCCTCTTCGGGCCTGCACAGGTACTGTATGTATGTAGTTCATGGACATACATGCAGGCAAAGGGCCCACACACATAAAACCAAAACATGTTTTTTAAGAACATGTGTGTGTGTGTGTGTGTGTGTGTGTGTGTGTGTACACATACTAGGAAACTTATGAAATAGTAGGTTTCCACGTGACTTTTTCAAACATCCTTGGCGTTATCTTCCGAGAATTCTGTTCTACCCTCCGATACCCCTCCCCACTTAACCCCTTCCTCCCTTTGCCACGCCCATCACACTATCTGCATTCGCTGCACCACGCTCCTCACGTCCCTCCCCTAACGGTCTCTCTTTCTAGTTTCCTGACTTCTACAGGTACTCCTCGACAAACACACACATCTAAAGATTCAAGTTATGATCCACATATGAGCAAGAATGTGTGCTTTTCTGGGCCTGGATTACTAAAATTACAAAAAAATAAAATACTATAATTGTAATTAGTAAAATTACACTGATCAGCTTGCCTACCAAGTTCATAATTTCATTTTCCTTTACAGATACATAAAATTCCACTGTGTATGTGCGTGTGTATGTGTATGTCTTATTGGCCATTCTACAGCTGATGTTTATCTAGTTATCCTGCACGGAAGAATAAGGCTCCTCCCAGAAGCCTTGGGTTATCAAGTGAAAACCCGCATGACAGGTGTGAGAATACCCTATAGAGTTGCTCTGTGTGTGTGTGTGTGTGTGTGTGTGTGTGTGTGTAGGGATCCCAGAAACCCACAAAACAATACAGTGTGTTACCAGTGCTCTTGGTTACCTACTAGAACATGACTGAAAGACCCACAGTTTGATTATAGGACATGAGTAAACCAAGCTGGCACTAATCTGGAAGTTTCTTCCCCACTGGCTGGCTTTCACGGTGCTGAAAGGTGCTCTGAAGGATGCTGAGGGAGGAAAAAGTCATCAACAGTGTCACCCAGCTCTAAGTCATAATGATAATCACCCTGACACGATGGGCCAATTAGTGCAATCGTGGCATGAAAGATATGGGGTCACCCCAGCTCAGGAGACATCATGGAAGAGATGGCGGAAAGATTGTAAAAGCCAGATCTGAGCAAGATTCCTTAGAAACAATGTCTCCCAGACATGATGAGGCCACTCATGAACTCACAGCAGCCATGGCTGCCAGCACAAGACCAGCGCAAAATCAAGCCAGTCAGCACTGCAGCTTGGAGAAGGAACAGGCACCTGAACACCAGCTGACTGAGTAGCTTATTGGCAAAGTGATGGTCAGTTTCCTTCTGTGGTGTAGTTTGCCCATGCTCCAGTAGAGGGCTCCCTACACACAGGACAAAGCCCTAGGTTGGATTCCTTTTCTGGCAAATGATTAATTAATTTTAACTAATTGATTAAAATGCCCAACTGTATCCTAAAGTCAAATGACTAAACAAAATCAAGTCTCTTCCCCTAAATTGTTTTACTGACCAAATATAACCTAGTTTCAACAATTCTGCTACTCACTCTCCATTCAGGCTGTCGTCTTTGGGCACCTGACTCGCCCTGCGGCTTTCCCCGCTGAACCCTGGCCTTCTTTACCTCCACCGTCACCGAGCTCCTAACATGGTCTACGGATTTACAAACAGATAAGAGGAAGCATCACTCATCACCAGAGAGTCGCCCGCGTGTCCACCGAGCCCTCACACCCTGCCTGCTGTATCTCATGGCACGCTTCCCCTAACAGGCAGCTGCTACTCATGTCCCGCTCTCCCGGGAGGAAATCCACGTTAGAGATGAAATGACTTGTAATTTCATTCAAACCCGTGCGGTCTAACTGTGACACTGTCATCCTGAAGTCTTCATAAGCCATGGTGTGCTTAGGAGGACAGAGCACCTGCACACCTAAGGAGGAAAAGATGATGTAGTCACTTCTGCCTTACTGTCCCACGTGCACACCCAACACAGCCAACACTGGCATTCAGAGTCGGCCAAGTGCTAAGAGAGGAAACGTGTCTTTGGTTTAATAAAGTCCTTCGCTTTATCTATGTATACAGCATTCATATTTCATTTGTTTGCTTTCAGCTACACTCCCCACTCATGATTCATGTTTGAAAATCTTCACTAACAATTATTTCTAAGGTGATTGAGAGAATGAAAGATATAACTTTTTGCTAGATGTACTAATATTTCACTAGATTACTACCCAAACTAGAGAACGATACACTTACTTTAAATGTTTAAGAAGAACTGATTCTATTCATTGTACAAAAAAAAAAAAGTAATCGTACCATTATTTCTAGGTATGTAACTTTTGAACAGCATTTGCAAAACAGGTCTCTGAGGACATCAAGTGTCATTTGAAGAGAGTGCCTCCAGGTGGTTTACCCAAGTCCACTCACTCCCTGGTCTCCTCACAGCATTCTTTCCCAACTGCTCTGCAAGCTAAAATACACTTCTTTCAGGATTTCTGTGAGATGTGTTTTACACACTGTGAATTGCATCACTTCTCTGCCTCAGACCATGTCTGCCACACTGAAGTCTGCTCAGGTCCCCTAGTCTGAAGAGAACCTGAAGCCACTTAAGGAGTACCCCAAATGTGTGAGAAGTAAATTAATTCTGTCAACCTGTTGTTTACTATTCTTTTTTAGCCTAATCTGAAAATCCCAAACCTCAAATGCTCCGAAGCCTAGACATCTCTCCCAAAGTATAAAATTCCATACCCATGTGATGGGTCTCAGTCAAAACATAGGCAAACCAAAAATATATAAAACCAACTCCAGGCCATCACTCTAAGTGGTATTTGAAATATCAATTAAATTTAAATTTAGATTGGCATCCCATAGGCTGGAGGGCCTTTACTGTTCTTGCTGAGGACCCAGGTTAGAGTCTCAGCATCCATATCAGGTGGCTCACAAACTACCTGTAACTCCAGTTCCAAGAGACCTGACACTCTCTGGCCTCCTGGGGACCTGCACGTGACCATGCAGGCTCAGACACAGGCACAAACACATAAACAAATAAATATTTAGATTTGAGTACCAACCCCAAGACACCTCGTTAGATGAATGCAAATATTCCAAACTCCAAAACATATCTGGTCCTAAGCATTTCAAAGCAGAGATGCTCAACCTGTACACTGATTTCAACATTGCAATATTTATCCTGGGTTCAATGTCTAATTCGAACAGACAGATTATGATTAAGTCCAAAAGGTGCTGAATTCTTTAAGTGCTAACTACATCTAACTACATTTAACTACATTCTTTAAATGGTAACTACACACATTAAATCTTCGGGAGTCTGTAACTCACTGTGAGATGGTTCCTATTTTGGAACAAAACAAGGGTGAAGGAGATACAGAAGTGTGGCAAACGTCATAGGGTCTGGGTGATGGGTTCATTAAGGTTCTTGGTTCTACTTCTACTTGGTTCGTCTGGTCTCTGTCATTTGGAAAACACTTCAAATTAAAGGGAGGGGGGGATGTTTCACATACTGAATCATATTCCAGGTCATCTGGGGGCCAACCTCAATAGCAATTTGTACACAACTGATTTTTTTCACAACATCTGTTATAAGGAGGAAACAGGTTCAACAACCAACATTTGGGTAACTTCATAAGCCCTGCAGACAACAGTAGGTAATTACCAATTCCTTGGTGGCTGCAGAAGGCAATGAAACACTTCCTCTGTTGATTAAAATGAGTGTTTTCTCTGAGGAACAAATCTCTGGTTAGAATGGAAAGGCTAGTTCTCCTAAAGTGAACTGGCCTGGCACAGTGTCCCACCTGGTAATAGCTGGCTTTGGCCTCTATCATCAGTTGCTGCGTGGACAGCATCTTCTTCCTGCGTTTACACTCGTCCTTCAGAAGCTTGATCTCGCTAGCCTGTTTGTTGAGCAGCTGCTTGCTCTGCTCGTAGTCGATCAGGCTCAGGCGCAGCCTCTCCTCCACCAGGCTTAGCTGCGAGGTGAGGAACTCCTGCGAATGCATTAGGTATTCGATGGTGAGCTGCGCCAGGCGGATCAGCTTCAGCAGCACTGGGTCTACCCCCGACTGGCAGTGTGGGCACTTCTCGTCCTCCAGCTTGCAGAAGGTGATGTTCATGATGTTCTCCTGCAGTGTCAGGACATCCACAGCGCCGGCCACCTTGTCCACGTCGATGGCGCTCAGCCGCCTCCAGTCCACGCTCTCCAGTCGCGGCCGGAACTGGAAGAAGGGCAGGGGGCCCGAGGCCGCTCTGGGAGGGACAAAGGCCATGGGGGCCGCGCCTGCGGCAGAGGCGTCGGGCCCCTCGGGGCTGTTGGCCAGAGGGTAGTAGACGTGCTTCTGGAAGGGCTGCGGAGGAAGAGAGAGCGCGGCGGGAGGCGGGAGAGCTCCGAGCCCAGAGTCCCAGCGAACCCCAGCGTCCCCGCCCTGCACCCCGGACAGGCACCTCCGGCCTCGTGCATCTTACCATGCTTGCAAGCCAGTCCGCCGCCTAGGCTTGCGCTGGAGGGGCGGGGCAGTGTAGTCTACCTGGTCCGGGCCGCCTCGGGGCCGCCGCCGCCACACCCCTAGTGAGCCGGTGAAGGCCCAGACCCCCGCTGCGGCGGCGGCGGCCTAAGATCTGGGCGTCCAGGACGTTGCTATGGCAGCGCCCAGCCCCGACCTGGAGCACAGGGCGTGTCCGCCCACGCGCGTTCAGCATGCGCCCAGGTACCTGCGGGACCAGAAGGACGAGAGAAGACCTCTTGGAGCAGCCGGAGACCCACACTCCTCATCCACCCGGAGCGGGCATCTCTTGTCCGCCACCTCCCCTGACACCACCCTCCCTGGTCTCAAAGGATACGGCCCAGAAAGCCTCCGGAACATTCGAGGGTCACGTCTCCAGGGCCTTCACTCCAGCTGTGGTCTTCTAGCTATCCACCCCTACGCTAGCGTCAGGTTTTGAGGTGAGACATATACATTCGTTTTTAACTTTTCCACACATTTGGGAAATGTGTAGCAACAGAACTATAAAGTTAATTGAGAGCGTAAGAGCGGGAGGAAAATCTGGGGCAGGGCGTACTGCGGTGTTAAATATGTGGATGTATACGTTTGCCAATTTTAGCGGAGTTGTACGTTTAAAATTAAGAGTGTGTTTTTTTGTATTACAACCCAGCAGAGTTAAACTTCTCAAATTAGTCTTACAATTCAACATACTTTTTAAAGGGATTGTTTTTCCTGTGGACTGGCAGCTTAACTTTGACATCGTGTTAAAACACAAACCAAGTAACTAGCCCAGGAGACGCACTAGTTTGTCATTCCAAAAGCATTTCTCAAAATGTTGAAGTTAAAAACGGATGGGAACTTCAACCGTCAGCGTTCTACCCAGTTTACCAGGTACAGCATTTACCTTACAAATTTGTGTCCGTGCTGCATTCTTTAAAAATCTAGCAGTGACCTGCAGACCCCAGGCTTCTCATTGTGGGGGTCCTCTGGAGGCTGCCAGTGGTTAACACCTCGGAGATCAAGGAGCTGAGGAAAAGCCAGGCATTCCTCAATCCACCAGGGAGGCCCTGCTTGGACCAACCGGCAGGGAATGTTTTTTCTTTCCTAACAACCAAATACGTGAACAGAAGAAAGGAAAAATACAATTCACAGTAACTAACTTGAAGTTAAGATGTAACAACTATTATGAGTACTTTCCCTGTAAGTAAAACCATAGGAAAGTGTCCAGGAAATAAAACATACAGTTCATATAAGCCATGCACTCATTCTGGGGCTATACGAAAAACAGATTTTACTGCAACCTAGCATAAAAGCCCCAAGCACATAAACAGCTTAAAGACTGAGTCTTCCACGTACTTGATGCCTGACCCAGAACACATCTGTTGACTCTGACCCTCAGTTTCCCCATCTGTTGAAGCTCTGGGACACCAACCTGGCAGGTTTGTGGATTCTGGGCTCCATCCACTGGGCTGGCGGGATCAGCAGGAACAGGAGAGGTGTGCTGCTCACCGCTGTATTTCCAGCACCTAGTGCAGCAAGAAAAAGGAAAGGTCATTTGGAATGTGCTAGGATTTAAAAACAAAAAAGCAAAAAAACAAAAACAAACAACCACCACCAAAAAAAGACTGAGTGAGTTAGGTGCTTCTCTTAGGAGATAATGCCTCCAGGCCCATATCCCTCCCATTTTCTTTGCCTTTGGCCGGTTAGAGGGATGAACCCTTGTTCTGTTCCAAAGACCCGCTAGCTGAACGCGGGGGGAGGCTAGCGCGCTCCCCCTGCACACCCAGTACGGACGCGGACGCGCGCCGGCCAGGCTACAGTCTTGGCGGTCACCCCGGGAGCTTAGGGTACCTGTGGTTAGCCATCCTCACCCCCTAGGTCGAATCTCGACCACAAGATGGCCGGAACAGGAAGGCAGGGGGCATACTTCCCTGTTCGCCCTGCTCCCCATCCCAGGCTGGCTCCCCGACCCTGAGCGGCGACTACTGTGCTGGGCACACCGCCTTGTGCGGCAGGCCTGCTGAACCCGAAAAGACAAAGGTTCGGGAAGCCGAATCCTGGAAAGCAAAAGATGGTTGGGGGCCGCGGCGGATCTGCAGCGCTGCGGATCTCAGCAGGCAGAGTAGGGAAGAAGGCCCGACTTAGCCCGCAGAGATGCGAGATGCTCTGTGCTGTAGAAGCCCGCGGGCGCCTGGAGCATCCCAGACCTCGGCTCACCCCAGCTGCGCGCTCCTGGGCGAAAAGCCGGGCGCTGCAAGCCACGAGGCGTCGCCGGGGCCTCGGATCCCGGGATTGCTGCTGGCGCAGAGGCGGGGCTCGCGGAGGGCGAGGAGCAACCGAGCAGGGAGAGGCAGGCCGGCTCCTTCTTCTTCCAGGGTGCAGGATAAAGCGTGTCTTGTCTGGGCAAGTTGTGACGAGGCGGGTAGCCTGGCGTCGCTCCTTGTCCTCCCAGGCTCCGGGCCGTGGGTGGCTAAGGCTGCCCCACCCCCCTCCCGCCCCCTCCCCTGCACGCTCTTCTGGTGGCTTCTTCTCTCCGCTACCCCGCTCCTCTGGCAGCTGGGCGGGACCGTCCGTGCCTAGACCGCAGCGCTAAAATGTGCTCCTCCAATCCTGCAGCTGCTGCAGACACGTGACGCGACGCTGAGCTCCGTTGCTGGCTCCGGGTGCTAGCCCCGGGAAGACTTTTCAAAAAGAATCCAGATTCACTTCTGCCTCACAGTTAATTCTCTCTCTCAGCTCGCCGCTTCCTCTGAAGGGCCCGTGTGAATTTTCTTCCTAGAAGAGATGCATTTTAACTGCAAATATATGCCGATGGAAGAGACAGACCTTCAAGAGTCTAATGAAGGATGTGCTCTAGAGCCAAGAGAAGTGTGACTGCTCCTTAAACCCGAAGTCGGAACCGTGATCCTGCAAAGGGGAGAGGAGGGATGTCCATATGCGCGCATAGCGCTATTCATTCATGATGAACGTTGGATTCTGTAACTAACGAGATTATAGAGCAGAGTGACGGCAGGAACTGGGCTTTTAACATACTGGATGGAAGATCGTATTATTTCTTAAATCTATCCTACACGTGGACTTTCAGTTAATTGACATAAAACTAATCCAATTTGAGGAATCTGAAGCAAAATTACAAGTGTGGAAGATATTAGTACAAAATAATGTGCTGGTTAGTTTTTATCAACTTGACTTTAACTATTGTCACCTGGGAAGACAGAACCTCAGTTTAAAAATTGCCTCCATCAGATTGGCCTGAAGGCATGTTTGGGGGCATTTTCTGTATTCCTGTTGGATACTGAGGGTGGTTCCACTCTTAGGCAGATGAGACTGAGTTGCCAGAATAAAAAAGGAAACTGAGCGAGCAAGTCAGTAAGCTGAGCTCCAGCGTGGTCTCTGCTTCCGCTTCTGGGTCTGCCCCCCGCTCCATCCTTAAGCTCCTACCCTGATTTCCCTTGACCACGACTGTGTTTGAACTAAGTAAGCCCTTTCCTTCCCAAATTGGTGTTGGTCAAGGCAATTATCACGGCAACAAGAAGGTAAGTACATGTTGTGTAACGCTTTCCCCTGAGAATGAAATATTCCATCCTGCAGGGAAACTCTGTAAGCAGGAAGTTAAACAACTCAAGATAGCCGCAGGAAGTTCCCGAAACCGACCAGACCCATTAGGCTCCTCCCTGCCAGAGTTCGCGATCAAAGCTGAGAGTCCCTCTCAGACTCAGTGAAGCTGAGCAGTAAAGAAGGCTCTGAGACCAGACCAGCTGCCTGGGAGAAGCAGAAACCAGCCGAGCTTCCCGGAAGAGGTTGAGAGCAGTCGCTTGGGAAGGACGGTCTCTAACCTGATGAGCTGCCTGCAGGCTGTGCAGTGTGCTCCAGGGTCCCAGCTTTGCAAGCTGTCACCCATGCTGGGGTGGGCCTTGGTGGTGCAGTTGTCTCAGCCATTTCTGCTCCTGGAAGTGACCTCAGTAAAACTCATTGGTTCACCAAGTTGGATTTTTGTGTTGTCTATACATTTGTCTGTTGTGGGATTCTGATCTGGGGCGAGTAGACATGTGTTGCATCTCCTCAGGGAAAGTTTTGTCACACAATGCCAGGACTTCTATCAAAATTATTTTAAAACTAACTGTCCAAATAAACAAATTAAAGGAGAATTTCAAAGTGGATAGCTGTTATATAAAAGAAATATCCATTATGTTATCTATAATAACTCTACTTTAACTAGGCATGGTGGTGCACACTTTTAATCCCAGCACCCAGGATGTAGAGGCAGGAGGATCTCTGTGAGTTCAAGGTCAGCCTAGTCTACATCCATTTTACAGTATTGGTTTTGCTTATCTTTCTTAGGAATTGAGTGTTCTGAAATAACAGAACAAGCTGAAAGACCCCCGAAGGCAGTCTTCCCTCTGGAGAGACCCTCGCCCAGAGATCACACCGAGACCACAAGTCAGATGCAAACAGCAAGAGGCTTTATTCAGGAACACAGGTACCCGGGGCAACACAGTCCCTCAAGAGGCTCAAGACACTGGCGCGCCCACGGGCTGGAGTGGAGGGTTTTTATAGGGTCTGGCAGCAGGAGCACGAGGAGCTCGGTTTACAGGGTTCTGATTGGACGATTCAAATGAGGCCAGGTTCAAACTCAGGACACCAGGTTCAAACTCAGGACAGCTCGTGGGTTCTGATTGGACGATTCAAATGAGGCCAGGTTCAAACTCAGGACAGCTCGTGGGTTCTCCCCGAGCTCGACACGCCTGCTGTCTGGCTCCAAGTTGTTTTTCTGACCTTTAGTACCCTTTTCTGGGGCCAGGTGGCCGACCGCAGACACCCTGAACTTTCCTGTACTTTTCAGGCTTAGCTCAAAATGGTGTTAGGCTAAGCAAGTTTGCTGGGGTCTTTCATTCCCCCATTTTCTTATTTCAGGGAATGGAATCCTCCATTCATGGGGAAGAATGGGGATGTGGCTCCATTTCCACTTGGTTGAGTCGTTGGTATTGTTGGGTCAATACCAAGGTCTGAACAATAGAAACACGTTCCCTGACAAATTGGACAAGTCTGTTTAGGATGCAGGGCCCGAGCGTCAGAAGGAGCAATAAAATCAGAAGGGGTCCCATAAGGGTGGAGATGAGGGTGGTGAGCCAGGGGGACCTTCCGAACCATCCTTCAAACCATCCCTGCTGTCCTTCAAAGAGTTTTTGTCTTTGTTCTAATCTCTTTCTTAATTTAGCCATGCTATCCCTTACCACCCCAGTATGATCCGCATAGAAGCAACATTCTTCTCTAAGGGCAGCACATAACCCCCCCTCCTGCAGGAAGAGGAGGTCTAATCCCCTCCGGTTCTGCAGAACTACCTCAGACAGGGAGGTGAGTGATTTTTCCAAGGCACTCACGGATTCCTCCAGTGCCTGGATATCGGTATGCATGGCAGCCTGGAGGTGTCTGAACTGGTTGGTTTCCATGAGGGCAGTGGTACCTGTGCCTATTCCGGCGGCGACTCCTCCCATAGTTAACCCACCTAGTATCAGGGCTAGGGTTAGCGAGACTGGCTCTCTTTTTCTGCGGGGGACCCCTGTTTCATACCGGGCATAGATATCTTCAGGTGTACGGTAGATTATCTTGGGGTACAGTTCTATGAGCACACAATAATCGGCCGTGTTGGTTAGTATTGAGGGGGAGATGCATGGTGTAAGTCCAGTGCTACAAGCCCAGTAAGTCCCGTTGGGAGCCACGAGATAGTGGGGTCCTGGAACAAGTGCCCGGGAGCGATTACACAGGTGTTGGTGGGTGTAGGGTACGGTCCCCAGACATAGTCCTTGTCCTGACACCTCGGAGATTGTGAGCTTATGCTGAGGTGTTGAGGCACATCCTGACGGGGGCGAAGAAGAATTGGTGAAGCTTCCGACTACGGCCACCCCCTCATAGTAGGGAGGTGTGGAGACTAGGCATAACCAGCACTCCTGAGTCCGATTTGGGTTGGTAACATTGAGGGCTGAGTAAGCGCCCTCTATAAGATTCAATAGCCGGTCTCCCGTACCGGGCCTGGGTGGCTGGAGGGTGACTGGGGTTATAGTAGCATTCGGAGCCGTGCTTGGGCGAATGGCCGAATTGGGTCGGGGGGTAGCCCTCGGGGGTGCCGGAGCGGGTAGAGAGGGGCGCTTTTGGTCAGAGAGAACCTGGTTGGGACCTATAGAGGCGGAGGGCTCCGTGATTTTAAGCTTAATCGTAAATACGACTCCCTGGTCCCGTCCTATCATGTAGAGCCTAAGTCCCCACGTTTTACCTTTAATCCAGTCTTGTGTTATCTCTCTTCCCTTCTGAGTAAAAGATATATTCAGGGGGTTACAGGTGAAATTTACACAGGGCCCCCCCCCCTGCCAGTAAGTGTTATCTCTTCCTAACGTGACAGTTCCCCAACAATGTCCTTGGGTAAGGGGACGCCATGAGTGGCTTTCTCCTTGGGTAGTCCTCTTTACCCTAATTAGGTCCCAAGTGGATGAAGGCTTCCAATAGGTATTACCAGTTGTTTCACATCCCCATGCTTTACAGAAATAACTCTCATAACCCCCGCATTGTCTAATCATCTTTCTGTCCCTACCATCCCGGGGGCAGACGTAGAAGGTTAGTTGTGACAGGGCTGCCCTGGTTTCAGGGTGACTGCATCCGTATCTCTCGTCACTACATTTGCAAGTTCCCTTACCATCCTGACAGACGTCTGGTGCTCTGGGGTTCATGGGGTCAGTGGTAGGGATGTCCCAGTCCTCTGACCCTGCTGCTAGTTGGCAGAGATCTGGGTGCAAGTTAGGCCACCATGTAAAGGGGGTGTGAAGGGCGGTCGTTTGCCAGACCGTCTTCCCCAGGTTGTGAGATGACCTGCCAAGTGAGCCTCTTGACTAGGTGCGGGCTCTCTACCGCCCTAGTCCCCTGGGGGTAAGCGGAGATTAAGAGGAGGGGGAGGAAGAGGAGCTGCGGGCCAACCTTATTTTTAGGGGGTTTCGTGTACGGCGCACTGTCCATGTTGACTTTCTGGATCCTGCTGGGTCGGGTTCTCTGGCAGCCTTCACATGAGAGGCGTGGATCCATGCAGCAATCCCGTCGACCTTAAGTGCAGTGGGGGTGGTCAGCAAGACAGTGTAGGGCCCCTTCCACCGTGATTCCAGGTTCTTGGTCTGGTGTCGTCGGACCCAAACGGAGTCCCCGATCTGGAAGGGGTGGGGCACCACCGGCTTGTCTAGCTGCTCCTGATAAGCTTTGGCCAGGGGCTTCCAGATCTCCCTCTGCACCAGTTGGAGGGCTTGAAGATGTGCCTCTAAAGTAGGGGTGGTGGCAAAAGATGAAATATCAGGATGGAGAAAGCTTACAACAGGAGGTGGGGCCCCGTACATGATCTCAAAAGGGGTTAGGCCATGTGGGCCAGGAGTATTTCGGGCTCGGTAGAGAGCCAAGGGAAGTAGGAGCACCCAATCTCTAGTGCCAGTTGCAAGCGTTAATTTAGTTAAAGTCTCCTTGATCGTTCTATTAGCTCGTTCTACCTGTCCTGAGCTTTGGGGGCGGTATGCACAATGAAGTTTCCAATCAACCCCCAATAGTTTGGCCACCTTCTGACTTACCTGGGAGACGAAGGCAGGCCCGTTATCTGACCCCAATATTTGAGGCATCCCATACCTGGGGAAGATTTCTTCCAACAGTTTCTTTGTTACCACGTTAGCCGTCTCATTCTTGGTTGGAAATGCCTCAATCCATCCGGAAAAAGTGTCCACGAAGACCAGGAGGTACCGGTACCCGTAGAGTCCAGGTTTTATTTCTGTAAAGTCTATTTCCCAATGAACACCAGGACGATGGCCTCTTTGGCGGACCCCCTTGTTCAGATGAACCTTCCCTGCATTGACCTGAGCACAGGCTGGGCAGGTAGAAGTTACCTGCTGGAGTACCTGATCCTGGTTCAGCAGCACTGCCCCGGTGTTTTCTCTGTCTAATAGGGTCTTCATCTTGTTTTTGCTCAAATGGGTCAATGCATGTAGGAATCTCAGCATATATCGGGTATGGGTGGTTGGCATGACCATCCGGTCCCCTAGTATATATGCCTGTCTTCCTTGTTCCCAGTCCGCCCCCATTTTCTTTGCTAGCTCATGGTCTTCTGGGCTATAGGGCACGGGGTCTCTCTCAGGCTGTGGTTCTTGTATAGCCATTAACTGGCTGTTTCCTGCTGGCTGGGAAGCCACTGTTCGAGCAGTCAGATCTGCCAGCCGATTCCCTCTGGCTGCCGCCGAGTCATCCTTTTGATGCCCCGGGCAGTGGACAATACTGAGTTGGAGCGGGAGGAACAGGGCCTTTAGGAGGTCTAGGATCTCTTTTTTGTTCTTGATTTCCTTACCCGCGGACGTCAGCAGGCCTCTTCGTCTGTAGATTTCCCCGTGGACATGCGCAGTGGCGAAGGCATATCTGCTGTCAGTATAAACTGTGAGCTTCTTACCTTCTGCCATCCGGAGAGCTTGGGTGAGCGCAATCAGTTCTGCGCGCTGGGCCGATGTCCCGGGCGGGAGCGACGATGCCCATACCACTTCCGATTCGGTGGTTATAGCTGCCCCGGCTCTGCGTTCCCCCTCTTCCAGGAAACTGCTCCCATCTGTGTACCAGACAGCGTCTGGGTCCTTGAGCGGCTGATCTGTCAGATCGGGGCGGGTGCCATGTGCTTCGGCTAGAATCTGGAGACAGTCATGCTCCTCGGAGGGGCTAGGCAGTGGCAGCAAGGTAGCAGGGTTAAGGGAAACTACCGGCCCAAAATTTACCCTGTCTGAGTCCAGTAATAAAGCCTGATAGTAAGTCATTCTGGCGTTAGAAAGCCATCTGTCCGGTGGTTGTCGGACCAAGGCCTCCACTGCATGGGAGGCCAGCACAGTCAACGGCTGTCCCAGAGTCAGTTTTCCGGCATCTTTGAGTAATACGGCAATGGCTGCCACCATGCGGAGGCATGGAGGCCATGCAGTTTTAAACAAAAGAAGGCATCCTTCAGGTCTAGCACAGTGTACCAGACGTGGGTCGGTGGGAGGGTGCTCAGAAGGTTATAGGGGTTAGGCACCGTGGGGTGTATGTCCTCCACCCGCTTATTGACCTCTCTCAAGTCCTGGACCGGCCTGTAGTCTCCTGTCCCCGGTTTCTTAACAGGCAAGAGAGGGGTGTTCCAAGGTGACTGGCAGGGCTTTAACACCCCTTGGTCCAGGAGTCTCCAAATATGGGGCTTAATCCCCTCATGAGCTTCCCGTGACATTGGGTATTGTCTGATTGAAACGGGAGTCGCGGAGGCCTTTAGTGAGATCATCAGCGGCGGCTGATCGCGTGCCAGCCCCAAGCCCCCAGTCTCTGCCCAGGCCTGAGGAAACTCTCTCAGCCAGTTCTGTAGCTCTTCAGGTGATTTCTCCGGGGGTTCTGCCTCAAACAACCGGTATTCTTCCTCTAAGCTGAGGGCAAGGATTTGTAAGGGGTCTCCTTTAGGACCCGTGACCCTTGGTCCCTTCTCATCAAAGTAGATTTGTGCCTTCAATTTGGTTAATAGGTCCCGTCCCAACAGCGGATGGGGGCATTCAGGTATATGTAGGAAGGAGTGAGTTACTTGCCCTGATGCCAGTTGGACCTTTCTCTCGGTAGTCCAGTAATACCTCTTGTTTCCAGTTGCCCCTTGCACCAGTGCGGAATGCCGGCTAAGAGGCACTCCGGCATGGGTTAGGACTGAATGTTCGGCACCAGTATCAACCAGGAAGGTCACGGGCTGCCCCCCGATCTTGAGGGTTATCCTAGGCTCGGGGGGGGCTCCTGGCCTCGACTCCCCTAGTCCTCTAGACTAAGGAGGTCCACAGTTTTGGGCTTGGGTCGGCGGGGTCCTTGTAGCTTCTTGGGGCAGTCTCGGGCCCAGTGTCCCTTCTCCTTACAGTAAGCACATTGATCCTTATCAAGGGGTGGCCTCCTTTGCTCTCCCAACCTATCTCCCTCTCTCCGCTGTCCCTTAGACACAACGGCGGCCAAAACCTTTTTCATTTCCCTATGCTGTTTCTTGTCCCTTTCCTCTTGTTTCTGCCATCTCCTTTCCTCACGCTCTTCAGGAGTTTCTCTCTTATTGTACACTTTCTCTGCTTCCTTCAATAAGTCTGGCAAACCTAGCGCCTGTAAACCTTCCAATCGCTGCAATTTAGCTCGGATATCTGAGCTAGACTGGTAAATAAATGATAAGATGACACCTGGTGCTTGCCCTGGGTCTTCTGGATCATACGGAGTGTACATCCTATAAGCCTCCTTCAGCCTCTCTAAAAATGCAGCGGGTGATTCTTCCTTTCCCTGCATCACATTCCTTACCTGAGCCAAATTGGTAGGCCTTCTGGCGGCCGCTCGGAGACCCGCTAGGAGCAACTGGCGATAGAGACGTAGATGCTCCCTACCTTCAGGTGTATTGAAGTCCCAGTCTGGGCGGGTCAGGGGAAAGGCTGCCTCGATGATATTTGGGAGTTGGGTTGGCCTCCCGTCATCGCCCGGAACCTGCTTCCGGGCCTCCAGGAAAACTCTCTGCTTTTCCTCTACGGTTAAGAGGGTCTGCAGGAGCTGCTGACAGTCGTCCCAAGTCGGCCTGTGAGTCACTAGGATGGACTCAATTAGGCCGGTCAGGGCAACAGGATCCCTGGAGAAAGGGGGATTATGTTGTTTCCAATTATAAAGGTCTGAGGCAGAAAAGGGCCAATATTGTAACTGATGATTGGGTCCTTCCCGAAGCGGGAAGGCTCTGGACTCAGTGGGGGGGCCGGCTCGGCGGCCCCTGAGGCGGCCTGCGATGGGGGACTGGACCGTTTCTTTTTCTTCCTCCGAGTCTCCAGTGAGCGGGGTCATCACAAGGGGGGCGGCCACCGGGGAGGTCACAGCCGGCGTCGCGACTAGGGTCACCGCGGGCACAGCCGCCGCCGCGAGCACAGCCGCCGGGGTCGCGGCCGGCGCCGCGGCGGGGGCCGCCGCGAGCACAGCCATCGGGGTCGCGGCGGGGGCCGCCGCGAGCACAGCCGGCGGGGCGGCGGGGGCCGCCGCGAGCACAGCCGCCGGGGTCGCGGCTGGCACCGCGGCGGGGGCCGCCGTGAGCACAGCCGGCGGGGTCGCGGCGGGGGCTGCCGCGAGCACAGCCGCCGGGCGGCGGGGGCCGCCGCGAGCACAGCCGCCGGGGTCGCGGCTGGCACCGCGGCGGGGGCCGCCGTGAGCACAGCCGGCGGGGTGGCGGCGGGGGCCGCCGCGAGCACAGCCGCCGGGGTCACGGCTGGCACCGCGGCGGGGGCCGCCGTGAGCACAGCCGGCGGGGTCGCGGCGGGGGCCGCCGCGAGCACAGCCGCCGGGGCGGCGGGGGCCGCCGCGAGCACAGCCGGCGGGGTGGCGGGGGCCGCCGCGCGTGCAGCCGCAGGGGCCGCGGGTGACGCTGGGGGGGTCGGCTGGTAGGGCGGTGGTTCATTCACCAGCATGTCTAGGAGAGGAGAGTTAGGGTCAGGGGGAAGGACAGGGGGCTTGGAAGGCTCCCTGTGGGGAAGGACTGGGTAGAGAGAAGAAAGGGGATTAGGAGGCGCCGAAGGCTGGGGAGTAAGGGGGGGTTGTGGGAGGAAGGGCTTGACCCAGGGGAATGGGTTTTCAACCAGGGATCTCCAAATGGTGATGTAGGGAACCTGGTCTGGATGCCCATGGGGGCTAGGGGCAAACACCTTCCTCTCAACCTGGGAAATGAGAGAGAGATTAAATGCCCCTCCCGTGGCCATCCTACATTCATCATGACCCATTCAGCCTTACAGAGGGTCATCCATTTATTTTTCTTGATGACTACACCTTCATTTCTCCCCCGGCCCTTGACGTCCGACCAATGGTTAGTAGTTAGGCTCAAGGGGGTAACGACAGTCTGTCCCATATTAATTCCTGGATGGAGAAGGATTAGACAAAGAACACAGAACAACCCGACAACACAAACAAGAAACAATTTCGCTGCGCGGCTCCGGCGTAAAACCGAGAGCAAAAACTCAGATGGGGACACGGAGTGCTTAAATTCTCCGTCCCCTACCAGCACCACGTATTCTTCTGATTCGGGGATGGCCCCGAAAAACCGTGCCCCAGAGGGGACTTCAGACCGTGCCCCAGAGGGGACTTCAGACCGTGCCCCAGAGGGGACTTCAAACCGTGCCCCAGAGGGGACTTCAGACCGTGCCCCAGAGGGGACTTCCCGTGCCCCAGAGGGGACTTCAGACCGTGCCCCAGAGGGGACTTCAGACCGTGCCCCAGAGGGGACTTCAGACCGTGCCCCAGAGGGGACTTCAAACCGTGCCCCAGAGGGGACTTCCCGTGCCCCAGAGGGGACTTCAGAGACCCGTGGAACGTCTTCCAGGGTTGCAGTGGCGAAGTCCGAGCTCGTCAGCTCCTTCAGCCCCACTGACTCCAGACCGATTCAGGCGCGCAAACAGACAACATTTAACATTCAGACAAACCGACAACACTCAGACAGGACAGAGATGACATACACCAAGGCCGGCCGGCTTACCTCCTGACAGTGGGTCGGTGGTCCCGAGGCGGAGGGGTCTCTGATCCCGGACGAGCCCCCAAATGAAAGACCCCCGAAGGCAGTCTTCCCTCTGGAGAGACCCTCGCCCAGAGATCACACCGAGACCACAAGTCAGATGCAAACAGCAAGAGGCTTTATTCAGGAACACAGGTACCCGGGGCAACACAGTCCCTCAAGAGGCTCAAGACACTGGCGCGCCCACGGGCTGGAGTGGAGGGTTTTTATAGGGTCTGGCAGCAGGAGCACGAGGAGCTCGGTTTACAGGGTTCTGATTGGACGATTCAAATGAGGCCAGGTTCAAACTCAGGACACCAGGTTCAAACTCAGGACAGCTCGTGGGTTCTGATTGGACGATTCAAATGAGGCCAGGTTCAAACTCAGGACAGCTCGTGGGTTCTCCCCGAGCTCGACACGCCTGCTGTCTGGCTCCAAGTTGTTTTTCTGACCTTTAGTACCCTTTTCTGGGGCCAGGTGGCCGACCGCAGACACCCTGAACTTTCCTGTACTTTTCAGGCTTAGCTCAAAATGGTGTTAGGCTAAGCAAGTTTGCTGGGGTCTTTCAAAGCATAGACTGTTCAAGTATAATAGGTTTTCTTTCTCAGCATTAGCTGGTGAGTAAGAAGTATTTAAAATGACTGGAGTTTTGAACTCAGCACTCGAGTAAACTTTAGAGCAGAGGTTCCCAACCTTCCTTTGCTGTGACCCTTTAATACAGTTCCTCATGTTGTAGTGACCCCCGAACCATAAAGTCATTTTCATTGTTACTTCATAACTGCAATGTTGCTGCTGTTACAAATTGTAAATCTCGGTGTTTTCTGTGAAAGGGTCACTTGACACCCTCAAAGGGGTCACGATTCACCTGTTGAGAAGCATTGTCATAGTGAGTTCCAGGATAGTCAGGGCTGCATAGTGTGACTCTTTCTCAAAAAAAGGAACGTCCACTTTAAGTATAAAGATACGTAGATTAAATGGGTCAGTGTTATCAGTCATCCTAGGTTAAGGTATAGGACTGCTTTGTTTTGAGACAGGGTCTCACGGATGCCGGGCTGACCTCAAACTCGCTGGCGTGTGCCACCATCCAGTCTGTGTGGTGCTGGGTACTGAAGCCAAGACATTCCACCAGCTGAGCTATTTCCTTTGTCCAAGAGTTAGGGTTCTTGCGGGGAATCACGAAGATGCAGGTAATACCAAACCAGTTTTTACTGGAGTTTATGCTCTAACACAGTGCATGGGGAAGGCTTCATGGGTAGGCCGGCAGAGAATATGGCAGACTGTAGCCACATTGGATGTTGCTTGCCACTCAGGTGTCTGTTTTCTGGTTGCAGCTTCTGTTTGTGTCTGACAAGGACTCTAGGTTCTGGCTCTGTGTACTAGCTTTTCAAAGGATGGCGAGCGTCACTGTACCCCGGAAAGGTTAAACCGCCTTCAAATGTGGCCACTGTGCCCATATGGGTTTGCAGGAAAGTCTCCCACAAATCAGAAGGAAGTTAGTGGTTATCTCGTGAGTGTGACCTCCTAAAGCAGTGACATCAAGAAAGACAACTCCGTGGCCCATCTGGACCTCTCTACTCCCTCTCATGGGGGTGGGACTTAAGTCATGGGGGACATTGTTTCAAATGTTCTGAATAATTTGCTTAAAAATCATTTACAGAGAGAGAGAGAAAGAGAGCTCATATATGTGTGATGAGCGTGGGCACTTGTGCTTGTATATGTGATATGTGTATGAATATAGGCAATTGTGTGCCACAGCTGGTGTGTGGAAGTCAGAGGACAGTTTTTGGAATTTTTCTCCTTCTGCTATGGGCATGAGTCCCCAGGGTTGAACTTGCCAGGCTTTGCTCAGGAAGCATCTTTTCATATAGAACCATACTGCTGGCATCACGGGGGTCATTTAATAATCATTTAAAATTTTTATTTATATGTCTGTGTTTGTATGCATGCCACATATGTTCAGGTGCCTGCAGAGGCTAGAAAGGGGGGCATTGGATCTGCTGGAGCTGGACTTACCAGTGGTCGTGAGTCATACAACGTGGGTGCTGAGAACTGAACTCAGGTCCTCTGGAAGCAAATGTGGTTAACCAGTGAGCCATCTTTCTAGCTCCAAGATATTTCTTAAGAATATAAATTAGCAAGTTCCTACATCTTCTTTGAGTTACTAACTCTTCGATACCCTACCTAACCAAGTTGTTGCCATAGCAACACTGGGGCTTGTTTCTTGAGAGGGGAATTATTGGTTCTCCCTTGCAAAATTGGCGAACTTTCTTTTGCTACAGAAGGCAGAGTGAGGATAAAATCTGTACTAGTGTGAGCACTTCAGACTCCTTCCCTGAGCTGCTATCATGCTTTCTCTGGTCTGCTGGTAGACTTTATAAATAGAGATGTGCCCTTACCTGGAATCTCGGATATAGAAGAGCTGAGGTTGAGGGAAAAAGAAAAAAGCAGTGCAGTTGGTGTCCAGGTGAGGCTGATGTCCAGATGATGCTGATGCCAGGGGCCCGGGGGCCACATTTTAAGAAGCACTGAGCTAAGAGGTCTCGTCAAGCCTCTTAGGCATCGCCATTTCTTCTGCTCAGTTCTCCAAACTCTGTAGGAAAGATGGGAAGATTGTGAGCCGAAGTCACAAGTCAGTTTCTGCATTAACTATTCTATGTCCTTAGTCTCAGAGCTTAAGATGGAAATTGGTTTGCCCATCAAAGTTACAGAAAGAAGAAGATGCTACTGAGGTGAATTTCTGACATTTGATCACTGGTATCATACAAAATTTCTAAGCATTTTTGGATCCATTTACATGTCAATAGGAACAACCGCTTCGTTCCCAGAGGCCCAGCTTTAGGTGTTGAACCCATCCTATCTTAATATTAATAGAAGTCTCATATTCTTTTGTCTCCATATGGATTTATTGAGGGGTAGGAGGAAGCATTAACCAAAATGAAGTGATCAGGAAGACATTGCATTAAAGTTAAGATCTTACAACTCAAAAAAAATAACAACACAAACATCAAGCAAGGGAATCTAGCTAGCATCTCAGGCCTGATAACCACATCCATGAACTTAGGATCAGGGCTAGGGGTCGGGATGTGAAGGACTGCCACTTCTCATTCTGTGTGTTCTTGTTGGTGACACTGCCATGGACAGGTCCTTCCAGCACAAGACTTTTGTTATCAACCACCACCATCATGAGGTCCATCAAGAGCATTACACAAGGTAGATCTGTCCATTGTTTTTCGCAGGAATCTGAACCTTAGGCAGAAGTTCAAAGGATGAAAGGTATATTTGTCAGGGCTGGAGAGATGGTTCAGCAGTTAAGAGCACTGACTATTCTTCCAGAGGACCTGGGTTCAATTACCAGCACCCACATGGCAGCTCACAACTGTCTGTAATTCCAGTTCCAGGGGACCTGACACCCTCACACAGACGTACATGCAGACAGAACATCAATGTACATAAAATAAAAATGAAATATATATGTAGTCCTTAACTATTTCCTCACACCACTATTCCCCTAAGGATGTTTATTCTCAGGCGTCAATTTTATTAGCTAAGCTTGATGCCTGGGTTCTTTTAGTTTACATATTATTACTATTAATTTGTAATATGAATCTTTTGTGCTCCCAAGAACTTGACAAAAATCATTCCACTGGGAAAAGTAGGGTAACAGCTTGAGAAATCGGATTTTTCAATGGTCCTTACTTCCTTTCTTCCATAATGGAACATACACTTTAAATTGTTTTTTGATTTGTGTCTATTTTCAGTCTTGTATTTAAAACATTAAGGCACAGAATTACAGAGTCCAGATAAAATTTGCATGCTAAAGTGATAATGAGAGAGAGCAACATGTAACAAGTATGTTGATATCCAAGTTATGTTCCAGCTGTTTGAAAATATAACAAGACAGATTTTCTACATATACACTTTCCACTTATATATCATACTGTGAGATCATTACTTGGCAAACAAGGCAATAAAATATATAATACATGATTCAGTAGTTTTATGACAATTATCATGCTGTGGAACAATCTTTGCACACTGCAGATATGTAGTACTCTCATTGGTTAATAAAGAGCTGACTGGCTTATTGCTGGCAAGTAAAGCCCTCCTTTATAAAGGAGTGAAGAAAAATAAATAAAAAAATAATAACCCACGTTAAGATGGGAAATACACAGAGAGTCTGGATCCTGTATGTTATTGTGTTGTCTTTAGATTTTCTGATTGCTAATGAAGAAAGAATGTCTTGACTTCAACATGGAAGTCAAAAGATATGTTGCTTTGGGGAAGAGGTTATGCTTTTATTTCTGCAGGCAATGAGAGGCTGTGGATTCATTTCAGGTTGATATGGATCAGGTTTGAAGACACAGTCTAAACTTGTGTCAATACAGATATGTATATTACCTTTAAAAGTTTATGTATTTTCAGAACAAGGGGACCAGAGACTCATAAAAACAGATGGCCCAGATGATCCAACATCTTAGAGCATCTCTGTTGCAGTTTCCTCAGAGTTCCCCATCCAGAACTGCTGCTGACTGCTGACTGAGATGGTCCAGCCTCACAGACTACTCCAGCCAGGACTTAACAATTATTCTAATTTTCTTAAGGTTCCCCCAAAGATGCCAGCACCCACAGACAACAGGAAGTAGTCTGGAGAATGATGCCCACATTCCCAAGAGATGGGGTATGGGTGGTTTTTAGCTATTCAATGGAATATGGATGTTTGTATGGTGGTATTTTATTTGTACTGAAATGTGATGTTAATTGTATGTTAATAAATAAAGTTGCCCGAGGGTCAGAGCTATTAGAGCCATAGCAAGAGCGTGGCAGTGGTGGTGCATGCCTTTAATCCCAGTGCTTGGTAGACAGAGCTAGGTAGATCTCTGTGTGTTCAGGGATACAGCCAGCATTGGAGACATACGCCTTTAAGACCTGGAGGGCTGTACTTGCAGGCAGTGATGAGGCAGTCATGTGTTTGGGTTTACAACCAATGAGAAGGCAGAACAGAAAGACTATATTAAAGACAAACACACAGGAAGTAGGTCTCTTTCAGAGAGGTAGGAGCACCGCAGGAGGAAGGGTAAGATTTTATCTCTGAGTTCTGACCTCTTGGCTTTCTCTTTTACATTGGCTCTGTGTTTCTTATTTAATAAGACAGTTGGTTACATCTACATGTTTGCCATTGTTTAGGGAGGTTGGTTACAAGTTGTTATTGATCATAATAAAAAAAAAGGCTAAACAAAAGAGTTAAATTCAAAATCTCTTTCTAAAGGAGAAAAGGGGGATATAGAAATGATGAGATAAAAGGGTAGAGTATTGAACATACTTTAATCCAAAAAGCAACTATTAATCTCAAAATATTTTACATTGGTATGGATTTTAGTTTGTTGATACCTATTTAAAGTTACTTTTGTTATACTGTGTGTATGTTTCTACTCTTGCTTGGGGTATTGTGCTTATGCAGCTAATTTAAAAATGTATAATTAAGAAACACAGGTTATTAGTTAGTCATCTATAACAATCAAACTTGTAGTCATCTTAGGCATGTTTTCAAGATTAAACAGAGATATTTAGATAGATAATCTTCAAACACTTCAAAGACCTACAGAATATGGCATTTAATATGTTTAATAACCCAAGGCTTTTCATGACACTGAGACACGTCTACTCCCAACAGCACCAATCTACTTCAAAAGAGAATGATGGGCATCAGAGAAACTCCTTATGGAGTTTGCTTTCTTCATGGCAAAGCTGGCCATTTGGACAAAGAAACTGCCCTTGCCTCAACTGCTGACAGTATATTGTCCAAACTGGACCAGCAGGATGAAAAAAAAGTGACTGCCAAATGTTGCCAAGACAAGGTAGGACAGTCCTTCAAAATTCCCTGCTTCTCAAAAATGTCTGTCAGATATACTAGGCCTGTAAGTCAAAGCTGGCTTCCCCAATGCTATAGAAGAACTTTGGGTGACTGTCCAGGCAACTAGATGTCCCTGTTGTTAGGTAACTTTACACCTTTCTGGGGACTTTGATGGAGTTGAAGACTAAATAACTAGACGTAAAGTTTGCCTTAATTATGATAAAAGGTAAATTAGGCATAAGACTTTAGACTCGCAAATATAAATAATAGAGTATTTTCTCTAATTTTGCTGAATACAAATGGATTGCATATTGTAACTGTAATTCTTACATAAGTGTTTTTGTTGTATACAATTTTACTATGTTAAAGATAAAACCTTCCTTTTTAATTAGACAAAAAGGGGAAATGCTGTGGATCAATCTTTGTACACTGTAAATATGTATTACTCTCATTGGTTAATAAAGAGCTAACTGGCCTATATTCAGGCAGGAAGAGATTGGGTGGGAAAGCCAGACAAGGAGGATGCTGGGAAGAAGGAAAAGGGACTGCCATGTGGTAGAGCATAGATAAGAAATATGGGTGAATTTAAGTTGTAAGAGTGAGTTAGTAACAAGCCCAAGCTATCAGCTGAGCATTTATAATTAATATTAAGTCTCTGTGTGGTTATTTGGGAGCAGCTGCTGGGACACAGAAAATCTCTGCCTATCACATTCCTATTTTAATTTGAAATTTTTGAGGAGTAAGAGGTAGGGTTAACTAAATGAAGTGTCAATGAAAATGCTACATTGAACTTACTTTACAACTCAAATAAAAATTATAGTAAGAGGAGATAGAACATGTGATATGAAAGAATGTGAGGAAGGAAATACTAGGAGCTAAAGGTTTAAATGGGGATGATCGGGATGCTGGGAATCGAGGAACAGTCACGAGTTTCCTAAAACTGAGGCTATGTGAAGAAGCCTTATGAAAACCCATGTGTTTTAAACTAACAAAAATATAGTAATATAAAGAGGAGTTAGAGCAGAGACGCACACCGCATGTGTGGACAGCGCTGCTCTCAGAAGACAGGGATTATTAAATGAAAGTCTCAGTATAAAGCTTGGGCTACCTCCCTACAAGTTACTGGTCAAGAAAGTCCCGGAGTCCTTCAAAAACAGCACAGCGATTGCCATTGCTCTTGGCTGCCTTAGCGGGGTGTGAGACACTGTTGCTCAGGACCCCACACACTTTCCTTGCGGTGAGAGGTCAATCTTGAATTGACTAGGAAACAGTCTCCCCATGGCTGCCTTTCCTATCTCTGGAAGGTGCTGTTCAGGCTGCTGAGGGAGAAGACACCCATGGTTTACCCAGCTCTGGACCCTGCATGCTCCATTGCTGATCTATCAGGAAAGATGTGCCCACTGACACAATACTGGCAAGAATGTTTACTGGAGTGTCATAGTTAGCTTCAGCTGTCAACTTCATAACCAACTAGATTCGCTGGGAAGAGGGGACCTCAGCCGTGGGATTCCTCAGATCAAACTGGCCTTCGGCGTGTCTGTGAGCTATTTTCTTTTTCCTTTCTTCTCCAGAGCAGATCCCACTATGTAGCTCTGGCTCTCCTGGACTCAATTTGTAGACCAGGCTAGCCTCTAACTCACAGAGGTCTCCCTGACTCTGCTTCCAGGGTGCTGGGATTAAAGGCAGGCGTGCGCCAGCGCTCCCGTGTGGGGTGTTTTCTTAATTGACAATTGATGTAGTAGGGGCCTAACACAGTGTGCGCTTTGAGTTTCTGCCTTTGCTTTCCTTGATGGTAGATTAAAACCTGCATACCAGAATAAGCTCTTTCCTGCCCAAATTGCTTTGGGTCAGAATGCTTTATCACAGTAATAGAAATTATGTTAGAGTATGGAGTAACTACTGTCTTGATTGGACTTAAGTCCAGCTTCCCAGGGGGGAACTCCATGCCTGGTCCTGCAAACATAGTCAAAAACGTCACCTAGGGAAGTCTAGGCCTCAGGAGAGAACCTGCTGGTATTGTTTTACTAAGTAGTCATGCTATTAAACTGACATGTTTATGTGTCTGTCCATAGATTGGTGCTGCTCCTAACCTTGGTCAGAGCAGCTTCTTCTTACTGCAGTGGGCAGTGTTTGATGCAAAAACTCATAAAGCGCTGAGAATATGGGCCTGTGAGTGCTCTGCCATGGACATCACACACACACACACACACACACACACACACACACACACACACACACACACACAGCAGGGAACATCATGGAACAAGGGCCAGACAGAATGTAAGGCCCAGGTTGAGGAGGCGTGCTGTGAAAAGTTGTGCTTTGGACGTGGCATTGCTGTCCCTCACACGTGACCTCACGGCAGCTGCGGCTCCATGCACAACTTGCCAAAACTGAGCCAGTAAAAGTTCCATTATGGAGTGGGGAGAGTCCCCACCCTCTAGCTGAGGGGCTGTTGGCAGTTGATGACTCTTGGAGAAGTGACAGATACTTTTCTTTGGGGTTGTGGCCCAGTGGATGACCTAACACCCATGTCCGTACGGGCATCATTAACTGGACTCAGTGGTTATGAAAAAAAAGACATGGCGTTGTGAGGGCATGTGTTGTGGGAGCAGGAGCAGGGGATGTTGGAGGGAGTCAGTGGATACGGTCAAGATGCTTTGTGTTCAGGTATGGAATTTTTTCTTTCTTTCTTTCTTTTTTCTTGTTTTCTTGAGACAGGACTCTCTGTGTAGCCCTGGTCATCCTGGAACTTTCTCTGTAGAGCAGGCTGGCCTAAATGCACAGAGACCCACTTGCCTCTGCCTCTGCCTCTCCAGTGCTGGGATTAAAGGCATGTGCCACCACTGCTTGGTGGAGAAATTTTCAAGAATTAAAAAAAAAAAAAAAATTGGTTTTGCCTTATCAAAAGGCAGAATTGGCCTTCAGTGACCTCTGGTGGTTACAGCATGTAATTTTTGCTTCTCTTCCCCCCAGTCCTCTTCTTTTTCCTTTTCTTTTCTCTCTCTCTTTCTTTTTGTTGTTTTGGTTTCTCAAGATAGGGTTTCTCTCTATAGCAGCCCTGGCTGTCTTGGAAGTCTGGACCAGGCTGGCCTCAGACTCACAGAGATCCACCTGCCTTTGCCTCCCGAGTGCTGGGATGAAGGTGTGCGCCCCTCCCCCTTCTCCCACTCCCCCATCCTCCCACCCCGTCACGTGATAAGTGTGGACGTGGACAGAACAAAGTGGCGACTATGGAGGTCAAGAGTCATTGCTCTGGCTAGGATTACATGGCTAACCATGGAAGGTGAGACCTAGAGTTAGGTTCTGGATTATATACATCACCCTCTCCTGTCCCTCTCCACTCCTGGCGGCCCTTTTCTTCTTCGCATCCTTCCCTGCTGCTTTCGTGTCTCTCTGTGTGTAAACATCCATGGGTGTGTATTTACTTGAGCGATGGTAACTTACCTGTGGCTACCCCATTGAGGAATAGGACTCTCCATTCCCCAGCAAGCATTAACTTCCCTCATCAGGAGCCCCTCCAAGGATCAACTCTTTAAAAAAGTTATATTTGTCCTCTGTCACTGAGAATCCTTAGTAGAGAGATCATAGCCACTGTAAAATATACAATCTACCACAAAAAAGATTTTTTTTCCCTTGACTCTCACTCTCTCTCAAGATAGCCTCATTGCTTATTCACTTTTATTCACTTTTAAAGCAGTGCTCTTTAAACAACGATTTTATTATGGAAAGATTCAGATTTACAACGGTCAACGTTTTGCCAGTGTTAAGGGTGACACTGAAGAGGCTTGTCTACTGTCTATCTGTCCCTTGCCTTGTGTCCCCCACCCTTATTTGGCTTTTGTTCCTTGACTCCTGTCTCAGTCTCCAGTCCTCAGTCCCCCTTTCCCTCCCTCATTGTAGCCTCTCAACTCAATTCCTCCTCTTTGCAGACCCACCTTTTAACTTTCCAGGCTTGGGGGCCATGTTCTCCTTGTTTTTCTTCTCCATCTGGGTCAGTCTTGCAGTTTTCCCGCCTTCGGCTCTCCCAGTGTTGAGGTGCCCCCCCCCATTTTTGTTTGGTTCTCTTTATACCTTGTGATCTCATTCACTCACATGGCTCCTGATTTTAGAATCCCTCTTCTCCATTTTCTTCTCTCAGCTCCAAATGCAGACCTCCAAACACCTGTTTTATACCTCTACTTGGATGTTTAAGAAGCATTTCAAACATAACATGGCTAAAAAAAGGGTAACTCTTACTTTTCATTTTGTCTTCCCTTACCCAGACCAGATGTTAGCATGTGATACCATCTGGTTACCTGGACCATTGTAGGCACTGTTCCTGATCCTTTCAATGGTCCTGATCCCCATCTAATCTGTGTTACCATCCTGTTCTGTGTAAGATCTACAATTAGCTGGCTTCTGTCTCCATCTCCGCCATTATCTCCATCTTTCATCCGCTCTGCTTAGCGTAATCTCCTGATCACATCTAACCTAAGATGTTTGTCAACCAACAGTCCAATAAGTTCTCTGCTTAAAACCCACCTGTTTCCTGTTTTCAACAGAGTAAGATTAAAACCTACTTCTAAGAGCCTAAAGTGAGCAGTCACTGACAAGACACCCCCTGACTTAAAACGACCCAGCTGAACATGGTGTTTGTTCATGATGGTGAGAAATGGAAAGCACGTTCTGAGTTCTATGTTTCAGCCCCAGCTCTGGGCACGCTGTTCTTGTGTCACTAAGCAGGGGCAGCACAGGGAGCCGCAGTTCCCATTCGGCCTCATCGGCTCACCCTTCCTCCTCAGCACACTGGGTTGCTAAATTGTGGTGTTCAGTAAGTTTCATGTATTGATTGCATCTTCCATTGCCAGGCCTTTGAACTAAGGGCCTATCAGGATGTGACCTCACCTTAGGTAGTGCAGCGTTCTACCTCCCATCATCATGTGGTTCAAGTTCGTTATATTGTAACCTGCTAACTTTAAAGCACACCAAGACTGTCTCTATTCCAGAGCTTTCGTTCTTTCCATGCGCTCTGTCCAGCTCCTGAGGGAGGATACTTCTGTCTAAAGTCATGCTACTTTGTGGTTTCAACGTGAAGTGTCACCACAGTGCTTTGGGCACTTCATCTCTTGCTAGTGGTGCCGCTGGGAGGTTGTGGAGCCTCTGGTACACGGGGCCTAGCTGGCTAACGCAGGCTATGAGGGCTGGGCCTCTGCGCCCGCCTCTGCCCCGATTCAACATGTTTCCCGAGTATTCCATAGGCTCCCATTACTGCCGCTGCCGCGATTTCCCTGCCATGATGCGCTGACATCCTCAACTGTGAGCCAAAACCAATCCTTCCTTCCTTGTCAGTCACAGCCACAGAGAATCTGTAGACATTCTTTGTAAAATCACCTTTTTCAAGGGATACTCTGTGCACTGTAGTTCTCATACTACAGGACTGTTAGATGTTAACTCAATGTTTCGAGTCACTCAGCACAGAAGACCCTTGTTATTCTCAGTCTGTAATACAAATATATTGCTTTAATATTCTCTCTCATTAGGACTTTCTTCTTCTTCTTTTTCTTCTTTTTCCTTAAGGCCAGAATCACAAGCAACATCCAGGGACAATACACAGGTTTTTTTTTTTTTCTTTAAAATATGTCAACATTTCGTGGGGTCCCTTGGCCAGAAGTGCCTCATTTGTGTGGTATCTTTGAGGACAATGAAACCATCTCTCATGTTTTTACTTTACCTTGTGAGATATGTGTGTAACTGTGTGTAGCTCAAACAAACAAACCTTAACAGAGTCTTAAAGTGTCTTCATTATTTTGCTCCCGTTAGAACAGATCGGCATCTGCACAACATTACAGTTCACCGGAACTTTTACCTGCTTCATAAAACCTCAAACTATTGAGGTTTCAGGATCCTACTCAATTTACAGAATAGGATAACATATAATAGCTCTGTTTCCCTGAACCTAAACCTTGTGCTTTTCACTGCCCTGTTCCCCACAGCTCCTAAGGGACTCATTTCTTCCAACCACGAACTATTTCCTTTACATTCTATTTCTTTAAAATAGAAAGAGACCTTTTCCCCCATCCTTTACAGTGTATCTTCTGGAAATCACAAATTTGTTAGCTTCCCCAAACTCTGGGACAAAGGACTGAAGTGCCTATTTAACATACCAAAGACGACCTACGGCCAGTTCTCCCAGCATCCTTCAGTCCCTACCTGTTATGGGGTATGGCTTGAATACCCAGCCTTCTACCCTGAACTCTGCAGCCTAGGGGTTGGGCTGCCCTTCCCTCAGAGGCTCTTCCCTATACAATCCAGCCATTCTCCTTACCTGCCTCCATTCCCCCTCTTTTTTTAACCTTTTGCCCTCTTGGCTGCTGGACCTGGTCCCCTCTCTTCCCTCTCCTCATGTGGCTCAGTCTGGTCATGTCCACTCTGGACTCTCCCAGATATCTCTGTCTCTGGCTATGCTCTCTCTTTTATCTACAATAAATTTTCTCCTCTACCATACCTAGGAGCAGTTATGTCCTTATGTCCTTCCTTTTTATTTCTTTCAAAATTTACCATAATTCATGATTTCTTCTAAAGCACGAAGTAATACTAAGGTATCAAAAGCATTGAATGATAAACCCACATTGTTTAATTATGTGTAAAACATTGCTGGTGTATACAGAGCGTTCAAAACAGAAGAAACAGCCAGACCAAAGCCTAACTGAGTAATTTGAACCCGATCTTGTTCAAGTTCTTATCTCTTTGAACGAAACGGGCACAGTAAGGAAACCCAAACAGCAGCTCCAGTGGGTTAAGAAGGGAAAAGTCTACTCCAAACTGCCAACTTACTGAAGACTGAGCAAGAAATGGGCTATGGTTTTGTATCGAAGCATTTGAAGGACACACCAGTACCTAACTGGCTTAGGGCAGGTTAGAGCCTGGAAACCTGGAAGCCTTCCACAGCTAGCCAACCTACCCCGATAGAAGAGGGGCGTGATTCTGAAAGTTTCTTCGGAGAGACTAGGAAAGGGCTAGGGGCTTTAAAAGGGTGCCGCCCGGACCCGCTGTGAGACTTGTCGGGCGGCTCCTGCTTGCACCTCTGACTCAATGGAATAACTCACAAGTGCCAGGTCCCCCAAGAAATTCCTCTTCCCAAGATGGGGCACCTAGACAGAAGCAGCACGCCCGACGGGGCTTGAAGGCGTTTCCTACTTGCTAAGAGGGACATCGGACTCCTCCATGATCTCGGTCCCTCCTCCCAGGCCCCCTTCCTTCCTCCCAGGCCCCCGCTCCCATGACCCAGGAGACACATGCCACCCCACCCCACCCCGCCGCGTTCGCGCTCCTCGGCTGCGCCCAGGGGCAGCCTGGGCTGTCTGGAATAAACTTTTCCCCCGCCCACGGAGAGCGGCTATGTGGGTTCCCTTTAGCTGGCCCGTGTCAGCGAAGAAGTCGACGCCAGGCGGCCCCGACGTCCCGGGGGCTTCCTGGCACCGTGCTTGCTTTTCCAGCGCGGCCGGCGGCCGCACCTTCTTTCCCCACCCCGCCCGGGCGGGCCCGGGATCGCTCTCGCCAGCCGGGCCGCCGGGCCGGCCCCAGAGCGTCCGCGCGGCCTGCGCATGCGGGCTGGGCGGCGGCAGCCCGGCCTCCGCAGCCGCTTCCTCCCCGGCCCTGGGCGACGGTTTGGAGCCCGCTGACAGCTCCACGACCTGCGGACGCAGCCTCGTCTTGTGCTTCCACGTTACCCTATCAGAGCCGGGGCGGGGCGTCAACCTCCTCAGCCAATCGGCGCCAACCACGACCCAGGCGAGCCGGGCCGCGCCGCGGCCAGGGGGAAGGCGATTGGGCGGCGGCGGCGCTCGGGGCGTGGCGGCCCCGGGCCCCGCCCACCGCTGGTTTCCGCCTCCGGGCGCCAGCCGCCGCCGCCGCCGCCGAGGCCCGGAGAGTGACTGGAGTCAGCGAGCGGACGGCGGGCGCTGGGCTGCGGGCTGTGCGCGCCGCGCGGGCTGCTGGGCCGCGCACCTTCCTGCTCTTCGGCCTCGGCGCCCTCGGACATGGTGGCCCCCGGCTCGGTGGGCAGCCGGCTGGGCGCGGTGTTCCCGTTCCTGCTGGTCCTGGTGGACCTGCAGTACGAAGGTGAGTCCCGCCCTGCCCCGGGGCGGGCTGGGGACGGGGGCGGGGGTCCTTGTGCCGGCCGGGAGCGGCGCTCCGGGGCGCGAGGCCGGGCGCCGGGCTGGCCAAACGGGCGGAGGCCCGGCCCGAGCCGAGCAGAGGGGGCCGGGCGGGCCGCGAGGCCGGGACGGCGGCCTGGGGCGCAGCCGGGAGGGAGCCCGGCGCCCCGGCGGGGAGCAAGGGTAACGGCGGCCCGCACGGCACAGGGTCCGGCTGGCAGGAGTCCCGGGTACGGACGGAGCGGGGGAGCCAGGGGCCGGCGAGGGCCGGTGCAGAGTGAGTCCCGTCCCATCCCCCCCGAGCACCCCGCGTCGGGTGCGCAACTTAGGCTGGAGCCGGGAGAAGTCCGCGCGGGGCTCGCGGCTCCCAGCTCCTAAGTTGCGGGGCTCCGAGTGTGTGGTTTACAGTTCCCAGCATGGCGTCATTCAACTTTCTGTTTTTCCTTCATGCTGGTGCTACGTTTTTCTAGTCCTCGGTGTGTGTGTGTGTGTGTGTGTGTGTGTGTGTGTGTGTGTGTGTGTGTGTGTGTGTGTGTGTGTGCGTGCTCGGGGTGTGTGTGTGTGTGTGTGTGTGCTCGGGGTGTGTGTGTGTGTGTGTTTGTGTGTGTGTGTGTGTGTGTGGTGGTGGTGGTGGTGGTGGTGGTGGTGGTGGTGGTGGTGGTGGTGGGTCTTCTTAAAAAGATAGGGAGCGCTTACATTTCACCCTGTGTGTGTGTGTGTGTGTGTGTGTGTGTGTGTGTGTGTGTGTGTGTGTTTTGGTGGTGGTGGTGGTGGGTCTTCTTAAAAAAATAGGGAGCGCTTACATTTCACCCTGGCCTCCAGGCTGTGTGTGTGTGTGTGTGTGTGTGTGTGTTTTGGTGGTGGTGGTGGTGGGTCTTCTTAAAAAGATAGGGAGCGCTTACGTTTCACCCTGGCCTCCAGGCTGGAATGTTGGCTACTCCCAACAGAATAGCAAAACAAGAGGCCTGTCCCATCTGGGCTGTGAGCGGGCAGGACTTAGGCATTGAAGCCCCAAATGCCCATTGAATACTGCTCCCCAGCTTGAATACTGCTCCCCAGCTTGGTTGCTGTAGTGCTGTAGTGACATATGTCCCGGGCCCTGATCCTGTACTCATTCCCAGTCGTGGGGCAGGGGGGATAGTAGTTAAGGAACGTAAACAGTTGACTATTCCATGGGGGTGGGGTGGGGATCGAGGAACTGAAATTGGGGATAGCTCATGGTGAAACCCTCCCAAAGGTGCATGTGGATTTCTTTCTTTGTTAAAAAATCTTGCTATGTGGTTTTTACGTCTCCATTAAAGGTAGGATTGTTGTTTGTTTTGGCTTCTTGATGACCATATGTTCTTTGAACCTCAAGTCAGATTTTGTACTGTGACAGTACTGAGACCAATAATTTGACATTGAAACCAGCTGCAAAGTGGAGGGGATTGGAATTTGAAGGCCTGGACCACTTTACTATATAGGTCATTTTATTCTAAGTCTCTCGAATTTTCTAATTCGTTCTATCCTCTCACTAATCATGCTCAGTTATTAATGGCTTGGATATTTAAGAGAAAGGTGTCTGTTATGTTTAGTATCTATTTTTTTTTTCAGTTACAGGCATACTTTTGTTTTACCTTTTCCAGTAGTTTGTAGATCAGTCACTTCTTTCGAATTACTATTCTCAGTATGATTCCTAAGACTTTTAGCACTTCATTTATCTACTGTGGTATTTCTGTAAAAAAAAAACTTTGAATTTTTCTGTCTGGGAAGCACTGATGGCTCCTCTCTGGGGAAAGGCGGAGTGTTGCTTTTTCAGGAGTATTACCTGTGTAAAACAGCAGGTGATGGGGAGGGAAAGAGCCGTTTTGTAAGCCATCTCTTATTCCGTGGAGATCTGTGATAGTTTGTTTTACACACGTGGGAACTGGTGTTCTAAGAGCTTAATGAAAATTTATCTTGGGGCTGGAGCGACGGTTGGAGTGCCTGCTGGTCCTGCTGAAGACCGCTGGGTTCCCAGCACCAGATCAGGCTGCTCACATTGTAATTCCAACTCCTGGAGTCCCCTCTGGTTCCACAGGCACTGGACACACACACACACACACACACACACACACACACACACACACGAGTAAATAAAATCTTTAAAAATAAACTTTACCTTCTGTATGAACTGGACCCAGGAAAAATATTGATAGCTTCATTTTCAAGCATTTCTAAGTTGTGACAGCTGAGAAAAATAAGCATTTTAAGTTACCAATAGAAAGTGACAGGAAGGTGATTTCCTAGCAGATTCAGTACAGTGGTTCTTCCCAGGTGTGCTGGCTCATATTTGTGATCTCAGCACTCAAGAGGCTGAGGCAGGAGGATTGTCATGAATTTAAGACCAGCCTGAGTTAATATATCATGAGTTCTAGGCCAGTCTGAGCTACAGTATGATACTTTGTCTAAAAAAAAAAAAAAAGGAAGAAAAAGAAAACATGCTGTCTCTCCCAAAACAGTGGTCCTCCAGCTATATATCAGAATCTCACGTGGAGGATTTTTAAGAGTTCTTGGACCATTTACAGAACTTGTGATTTTGTAGGTCTTGGTGGAACCTGAAAATTGGCATTTTTAAAAGGATCCCAGATGACCACATTTGAGAGCCAACGGTGTACTAAATTATATGTAGGAATTAAATCGGGGTCTGCTATTTATTAGACCCTAGAGTTGGTGTTAGAGTTATCAAGGCAAAGTAGACAACGCTCGGCTTACAGTTTCTTGAATAAGTTCTATCTGGGTTCATTAACCTCAGCTTTGAGGGAGGCAGGCAGGTCAGGTGGTGCCATACTGCACCTAAGACTTGGAGAGAGAAGACATAAAGAGAGTTTCATGTGAACAGGGAATGTGAAGCACAGTTTCATACTATAGATAATATTAATGATTAACCTAACTAAGGTTTGTTTTTGGTTTTTTCCTGACTTAAAAATACCCCTTTAAAACTAGGTTTTCTGTTGTAATCCATAGAAGGAGAGCACATATCATGAACTGAAAGACTGACTCTTAGCATTCTCTTCCTAAGAGCCTTTGAAAAGAAATCTAGAGCATTAAAAATGGAATTTTGAGTAGAAAGAAAGTTTTAGGGACTAGAGAGGTGGCTCAGTGGGTAAGAGTGCTGGCTGCCCTGCAGAGGGTGGACTTCAGCTCCCAGCATCACAACCAGTTGTAGCTCCAACTCCAGGGAGTTGAGGAGCTGGATCGGAAACTGAGATACCAGAGAGGGGGGTGGGGCGTTACTATCTACTTTAGCATTCTCACAGTACAAATAAGATATTTCAGTTTGTTGCTAATGACTTATTTAGTGGCTTGAGTATGAATACAGACTGAAAAAGCCATAGCTTTATCTTTATTTTCTTGAATTGTATCAGGAACTCATTTTTTAATTCCACTGAATTAATCTGATTAATCCATATATTTTGGCCATCATGGGAAAAGACTCGAAAATCTATTCAAACAAAAGGTTGAGATACGTTTTACTTAAACTGATAAATTAAGAGTATATTTTACCTTTTGTAGAATCTCTGATACAAGTTAAATATGAAGAGAATTTTTTAAATGAATGATTTTAAACAGTTTATATAATCAGATGGCTTGAATTATTCAGCAAGCTAGATTATAGAGTTAGTAGTGTTTGAGTTCATCTCTCCAGCCAGCCTTTGCTGCGAGAAAGTTGGCTGAGATGAGAGCGGCCTAGGACTGCTCTCCATCATCTCGACAGCACAGTGAATGCCTGGAGTTGCAGTTGCTTCCGTTCTGTTGGACAAGGTGCTTCTGAGACGAGGTCCCTGGAGCAAGTAGGCTTTATTTTCCCATGTGAAGTTAATTGTGGTTAGGTTTAGTTTCTCTTTTAATTAGTTGATTGGTTGATTGATTTTTGTCTCTCTGTGTGTTTTATTTTGATTTGTTCTTGTGTTTTGTTTTGTTTGACAGTCTCACTCTGCAGCCCAGGCTGGTCTGGATGGACTCTGGAATTTGATATGTAGATCATGATGGGCCCAGACCTGTGGTGATCCTCTCACCTCTGCCTTCTGAGTGTTGGGATCACGAGCATGCCCCATCACACCTGCCTTCTTTGAGTTATTAATCAGCTGCTTACCTCTGTTTACATAGAAATATCCCAGGGAAACCCAGTCACCTGCCCTTCAGAACTCATACATTTATTTTCAACCATAAGTTTATTTTTCTGTTCATGTCTTTAGAAACTGGCTCTTTTAAAAATAGATAAATACGATGGGTTTGTTGCTTGGAGTTTTGGAATCGGCAAAGGTTATGCTATATGGCTCTGTGATGAGGTATATATGGTATAACATTGTCTACCTTAGAGTTCACAGAATAGGGCACTGAGACATGCATTTGGGAAGTATCAATATCTTATCTAGTTTAACTGCCCATTGCTGCAGCTACCGTATTACAGATACTCCTATGTCTCTCTGCTCTTTGGCTCTCCTTACCTGGCACATCTCCAGACCCATGGAGTTCAAGAGCTAAACACAGATGGAGAAGAACAACTGTTAGTTGACTGTTAGTCTCATTCTAGACACACAGTCTTGATCTCAACTGCACACACAATGTTGCTAATATTCTTACAGTTCTTCAGTATGTCTGTTCTTGAAAAACGTTATTTTAAATTCTTTCCCTTAAATAGCCAAGTCCAGTTTAAATTCCCCTTCTCTTACTCCCTGACCTTATTCTTAACAACAGAACTGGGGGAGGGGAGAGTTGGGCTGTGTGCTAGCACATGTGTGGAGGCCAGAGGAAAACTTCTAGGAGGTGGTTCTCATCTTCTTCCACATGGTGTGGGCTCCAGAATCAAGTTCAAGTTCACCAGGCTTGGTGGCAAAGCTTTCCCACTGAGCCAGCCTCAAGGCCTTCACTTGCCCCATTGTTTTAGATAGTGTTTTGTTGAAGATGAGAGCAAAATAGGACCACTTTGTTTCCACAACACAGTTCCCTAGTTTATCTACATCTCTGTCCCCATTACTACCCAGTGTAAGTATTTTCAGCTTGATTGTAGTTTTGATTATGAGAAGTCCTACATCACTTGATAACCTGTGTTGGTCTTTAAAAATAAAAGTTGTTCAGGCTGGTTATGAACTTGCTGTGTTTTCCAGGCAGGCTTCAAACAGTGTCCTGTCTTGGCTTCTCTTCGGTTGGGATTCTAGGCATGTGAAAAGGCCTTCTTGAATCCTCACACTGACGAAAGGCTGACTGCTGTGGCTCACATGGCAAAGGTCTCAGGGACAAAGGACCAGCTTCTTCCCAGCAGCCTTTGAGGAGGCGCTAGTACATGTCTGACAGCACAGACTAAGGACCGACTTCCCAAATGTGCAATCCCACCACAGTGGATTAAGTTTCCACCAGTGAATTTCAGGGATAGTCAGAGCAAGTGTTCCTCTCCTTGGTCATCACTTCCTTCCCTCCACTAGATGGCTCCCCTCAGCACTCCAACATACCTTCGTACCTTTACTGTTCTCTAATATTAATCATTTGTCCCTGAAGCTACTGGATTGTATTTTGGTTCTCTTGGTAACAGAATTTCATTTATTCATTTGAGAGACTTTATGTATTTTTATTGTATGTGTATGGATGTTTTTTGCCTACATATATGTATGTCTATATACCGTGTACATATCTTGTACCCACAGAGGTCAGAAGAAGAGTTACATCCCTTGGAACTGGAGGTGATTATGAACCACCATGTAGGTGCTGGTCCTCTGCAAGAGCAGAAAGTGGTCAGGAGCAACTACTCTTAACTCCTGAGCCATTCCTCAACCTTAGTAACACAGTTTTAAAGAATGCTTGGTAGTTTTTATTCTGTTATTTTTCTTATACATTATTTTAGCAACAATCATAAACATTTACATATCTGTCTCTTATTTGCTTCCACCACTTTGTTTCACCCCAGTCTTCCGTCATGAGGCTTATATCAGCTTTCTTAACTTCTAAATGGCTGACTGACCCATTTCTGATTAAGGGTCTTGGTTTTTTGTTTTTTTTTTTTCCTTTTTTCCCCACAGTCTTGAGTGAATGACATGATTAGTTATTCCATTTCCTCCACTCTTCCTGTTTTCACTGTTGAACCATGATTGATAGTTATCTAGGAGAAACCTGTTGAGTGCTGATTTGGAAATTGCATGATATTTATTAGCTTTGTCTCAGCCAGCAATCTACAAGTGAAGCAGTTATTTATTTTGTCCTGTTATTATCGGAGTGAAAACTTGATTGATCAGAGAAGAGGTAGAGAAGTGACCAGTGACCTCTCTCTTTCCTTCCTCAATCCAAAAAGGGCCTGCAGATCTTTCTAAGTCCCTCCCTACTACTTCCTGTGTCTCTCTATATGTCCTGTCTCCTCCAAAAATCCTCAATGGCTAATTCTGGTCAGCTAGTAGCTAGCTCCATCCTCTGATTCAAGGTAAACTTTATTGGCAGTCTCAGGAGTGTCAGAGTGTGATCAAAATATCCCCTAACATTAGTGTCTTTTTGACTCATTTATGGTAAGTTCTGAGCAGTTTGATTTGATAATTGTATGTGTTATAGACTCTGTTATTCTGAAGACTTGTAATATATTCAAGTAGGAAGGCCAATAATTCCTTTAATAAATACTAAGTGTTCACCGTCTGTAATTTACTGAACTCTGATGTAAGGGGAAAAGTGACAGAGTCTGCTCTCAGACTTGATTTTCATTAGTGCTGGGATAAGGGTGGGAATCAAAGTTGTGAGAGACAGGTTGAACTGACAAGCAATGTGTTGACGGTGGAACGACAAAGCGCATGTGCATTTGTGAGTGTGGGGATGCAAAGTATGGTAGGAGGTAGAAGGAAGGTAGGCAGCAAAGGTTCGCAGAGGAGCCAGCATTTGTGGGCAGGATCTGTTTTGTTGTTGGCTTGTTCCTGTGGTGTTGAGGCTAGAACCCAGCACCTTCACCGTTAAGCTACATCTCTAGTCCAGGGACAGCATCTTGATGAGTGACTAAGAATTTTCTAGGTGGGCAGTTGGGGAAGGCTGTTCCATGGAACAGCAAATATAAAAGCATGAGGCATGAGGACATAACATATTTAGGGAAAGTATAACCAATTCATTTTGCTGTAAGAGTAGAAAGTAGTGGAGGAGAGGTGGATGGTTAAGAGCCTGGAGCAGTATCAGGGAACGTAGGCCTGAAGTGTGCTGTCTGCCTTTAAACTTGAGAGGATCTGGAGTGACTACCCAGTAGTATGAAAATATTGCAGATAAAATATTGTTTTAGAAGAAAGGTTGTAGCATGGACTCAGGATTTGGAGGAAAGTTAGGATAGGAGTTGGGACCTTCGGGGAGTAAAAGGGATCATCACTCCCCAACTCTTAGACTATGGCATGTTCTATTGGAGAACTGTGACCGAAGTACACCCAAGGAATAATAATTTTCTCTGCATTGTTAGAGGATGGATCATGGGAATTTTCATAGAGATAGTGGTGTTATAACCAAATAGAAATATGATTGAATAAAATTATAAATACAGGTCAAAATTTGATTCTGAAGGAACAGAGAAATGCAAAATGTGTCTTTCAAATGTGCTTAGACTTGTTCAGGTGGTATGGCCGTAACTAAATGCTTCTTTCAATCCTAGAAAGCAAATGGAATTTAATTGGAAGAGTATCTCAATATTTGGGGGAGAGTGCTATCATGTGACATAGCAGTTCAAAGACATTACAAATGTATTCTTCGCTCCCACTGGACTTAAGAATCAACCTACAGTGTTGAAATAGTGCTAAATGAGAAGGATCATACATTGTGGAAAATAAAGATGCGCTTTGGAAATAGAGTGTGTGGCAGTCATTCTGAATCTTTGGGTAGAACTGATAATTTATATGAGCCTCAGTTTTTTTTTTTTTTTTTTTTTTTAGTTATAAAGGTATCAAAGAAAATTTTAGACTTTTTAATGAACTAAACACACAGTATGCGGTCAGTTTTTAGTTCTTCACATGTTATTTTAACCTCTTGATCATTGGTATGGATGGATCAGGAAATATTTTCCTTTTTTTTGGAGACATACTCTTGATGTATAGCCCAAGAGGGCTTTGAACTCTTGGCAGTCCCCCTGACTCAGCCATCCAAGTGCTGTGATTACAAGTGTGTACCATTATGCCTGACTTCATTTTCCTGGTGGTTTATCCCAGACTTTAACTCTTCTTCATTTGAGAAATTGAGAACATTGATTTGGTTGTGTCTCTGAGAAAATGTAAAAAGGAAATGTTTGAAATCATCATGTTGTTTCAAAGACTCCTCTCCCTGATGACACCAGGATACTGATCAACATGTCCCTAACGTTGTCCTCACTGTTCATGTCAGTGTTCTAATTTGGAGACGGAAGGCAGGGTTGTTCCGTAGCTCAGTCACAGTGCTTTGACCCTTATCTGACCACTGGTTCATTTCCTAGTGTAATTCTACCACAGTTTTTGTACATGTCATTCTCTTGAATTAGTGATGTGTAATCTTTTTTATTTTATATAGGAAGTATAAATGCTATGGGTACAATTTATATTAGAAATTACCTTTTAAAGATACAAATTTACTGTCTGTGCCTATTTTCCTCTCTCCAACCCTATCCCTTTAAAGATTTAAAACAAACTATTATGAGAAATTTTAGACAATTTTAAGTTGGGCATGGTTTACTACACACCTATGTATCCATCCTGCAGCTTCAACAATTACTAACTCATTCATTGCTGATCTTATTTTGTCTGTACTTATAGAATATTTTGAAACACATCAGAAATATTATTGTGTCATCTATACATATTTAACTACATATAAGAGATAAAGACGAGGCTGCGGGGAGTTGAGTGGTGCAGTTGCCTAGTGTGTAAGAACTGAGTTTGATCCCTAGGACTACACAACAGAGACGACTTAACGTTTTAAAAACTGTGTTACCCACATGCTTTGTGTTACCTGATCATTATTCTATACCTCAAAACTATAGTTCAGCAATGTTTCATGACTTTTGAACAAATCAAAATACTTATTCTTACTGGTGTATTTTTAGGAATGCTTGTGCATGTGCCCTGGTACCCCTCTGGTGGTCAGAGAACACCTTGTAGGAGCCAGTTTTCTCTTTCCAGGGATCAAACTTAGGTAACCACAGTTTGTGGCAAGTGCCTTTTACTCAAGTGAGCCACCTCATCAAAGATTTACAACTGTGATAATTTTAAACAAAACATATTCCTCAGTTTACTTTTCTAATTAAAAAAATATAAATAGTGTGTTAATATATTTTTGTTGGAAAAAGTGATCAGCACAGCAAGATAGATAGATTATCTTTTGAAAGCATATATGAAATCAGTCTACGTAATATATCCAACATCCTGAGTTCACATCACCACAGTTCTTTCTAATTCATATCTGGCTCCAATCTGCCTTCCACACTGCAGCCAAAGTAATGTTTTAAAATATAAAGTAGACCTTCAGTTCTTGCTAAAGCCAATCCTAGAGGCTTCTTTTATTACTCACATGAACATCTAAAGTTCGTCGTTCCGGGGCTTGCAGTTTGATCTGTCTTGTGCGTGTCCTCTGTCTGTCCTCACTTTTCTTACTGTCTGTAACCTCATCTGGTTTCCATGGAGCTGAGCGTGGTCAGAGCAGATTTGCCGCAGGTTCTGTGGCCTGGATGTGATTGTGGCATGTGTCACTGAGCACCACTCTCCAGCCCTTGTTACTCTGGTTCTACCAGACGTGACTGACGCGGGGAGGCCTTACTGACATCTGTACTCATCGCCCCTTTCTCCGGGCGCATCAGATGGCACTTAGGAAATTATCTTGTTTACTTCTTATTCTCCATTGTGTCCTTGGTGCCACAGCTGGGGTGAAAAAGATGTTGCAACCTTTTGAATCTGTAAGATGATTAGGTATATCATTTTAAACAATTTTTAAAATGTGAGCTACTAATTTTGTTTTATTTTCTTTCTTAGTGTTAGGCTGTTTAAGAATTGGCCCTTAGAGTTGGGGGATGGTGGCACTCAAGAGGCAGAGGCAGGAGGATCTCTGTGAGTTCGAGGTCAGCCTGGTCTACAGAATGAGTTCCAGGATTGCCAAGGCTACACAGAGAAATTGTGTCTCAAAAACACACACAAAAAAACAAAACAAAAATTATTGATTTCATGAGCTTCTTTGTGTTTCAGAAGTACTCATTTCCAGTCTGAGTAATGGCTTTGGAAGGGTGATTGCCTGGCTGTGGTCCTTTCTGTTTGTTTAATCAGAGTTTGGAACTCTCAGAGTGCTTGGAGTCCATCCATGGCACAATTCAGAGAGTGCGTTTGAATGTTGTTTTTCAAAGTCCACTAAGCTAAGGTTCCTTGGGTTGCCAGGATATGAAATTCCATATATATATATATATATGAAGCAACTATGTTAGGCAACTGCGTATATAAGGTACTAACCCAGTTACCATATGCCTCCTGTGTACCCCACACCCCAGATTTGTATTCACTACATAAAGTCTATCTTAGTTTTTTTTCTTTATCATCTCATATCTAGTCATGACTATTTCAACACTTACCAATGATACATTCCTATGAGAAATGTTGTTCTTATATAAGTCGTTATGTTGCTATAAAATCAGATGGCTCACTGTACTTTTGGCCTTTTTGAAGGTCAAATAGGGAGAACAAAGATAAATGTTCTAATTCTGTTTACACAAACACGCTGTATCAGATTGCTTATATGCTCTAGATAACTAGAAGAGAAGAAAAAATGCTTTATAGTTTTTAAACACTGCAAACAGAGCTTCCTTAGCTAAGGAAGGGGAAGCTGCTTCAAGTAAGGTGGATACGAGTCAATTTCAACTGCATCCAAACATCTGTTCCCACTACAGTTACTTATTTATCTGTGCCCCAGTGTTTACAGGAGAAACATGGTGAGACTTGATGGGACATTGGATTCAACTATAGTTTTAATTTTGCAGTCCTCACAATGTTACAGCTGATTTAGCTAGACCAGCTTTGTGACTACTGAGGCACAGGAGTGGGGTGATTATTTGGGAGTTGTTATGGAAACTCCCAGGTTGACTTCAGCTGAGACTTGGTCCTGAGCTTAACATTCTTCTCAAATACTTCAGTGCATTGAAAAGAACCCATCCCTTACCCTAGTCCTTGTTTTCATCATTTCTGCATTATGGTCAAGTGTAGGGAAGGTACTTGACCTTCTAAGATGTATCTGAGTACATTGTTACATTAGCCCATAGTGGTAGGGGAACCAATTCTAGTGCTTGAATTGATTATTAGCATTTCACTTCCCTCTGACAAGTAGCTCTGCACTCACTGAGGGTCAAAGTATGAGCAAAAACCTCAAAGCACCTTTTTGTGGGTCTTTCTCCTTGAACATTTCCAGGGACAGTTTGGGCCCATTCAGGAAACAGCACATAGTAGTTTTAAAAAGAGGGATTGCTGAGGAGATGGCTCAGTTGGTATAGTGCTTGATGTACAAGTGTGAGGACCAGGGTGTGAAGAAAAAGTCGAGCAGGATGGTGTATACTTGTGATCTCTACACTAGGAATGCAGAGACAGGTGACTCTCTGGGGTTTGCACACTAGCCAGCCTAGCCAGGTTACCAAGCTTCAGGTTCAACGAGAGATCCTGTCTTAAAAAACAAGGTGGAGAGTAATTGAAGAGAATACTTGATGTCGACCCTCACACACGGTACAGATGCATACATACATATACACACCACATCAAAAATTTTTAGAGGGTGAGTTTAATAGAATCTCTTTTCTATAGTACGTGAGTGACTACAGATGTAAAAAGAACAGCGAGACATAGTCTAGGATTGAGATTCAGCCTCAAGAGGCTGCCTTGGAAAAAAAGCTCTCTCCGCAGGACTAGGCTCAGACTTGATTGGTTGAGCTGTAATTGTAGCTCAGGTTTGCTAATGGTGAGACACCGAGACCAGCCAGAGTGGTCTACAGTTGACGGCAGAACAGAAACCAGTCGCACCAGGGCTGGATCAGCCAGTGTCGATGCGTTTTTCTACATGGACATGTGGACGATACCGTGAGTTGTGAGGTTAGAACGGGACTGCGCAGTGTCCTTGCTGGGAGTGGTTCCTGGGCCCAGGCTGCCGGATGCTACGGGCTGGGCATATGGCTGGGGCTGCCGGATGCTACGGGCTGGGCATATGGCTGGGGCAGAGCACCACACCTACTCGCTTTGCGGCCGGAGCCAGAAAACAAAACACAACCAGCAAGCAGAGCCAGGAGGCATCCTTCTGCAGTTCTCTCCAGCTCCCTTCCTCATGAACAACATCGTCCTCATTGTGAAGGAGAAATGCCTGAGCACTTTAGTGCATTATTATGTCAGGGCGACTGCTGAGGGAGGAACTCAGTAAAGAGAGTTTATAGATAATTGGCCTACTTCTTCAGATTATTCTACTTAAAGTGTCTCACTAGCTCTATTTTTCACAGGGTAAAATTCAAAACAGGACATAACAAGGCTTTCTAGTCTTTGATTTCATACTGCTTTATTCTGTGGCTCTGCTCCAGTCATCCAGGTCTTCTTGTCATTCCTGGAGCATATCTGGACACCGTGGACTTAATGCCTTTGCCTGAGCTGCTGCTTCTTGGAAAGGCCCTTTTCCATGCCTGTGTGATGGGCTGCTTACTTCCTCTAAGTTTTGCTCAGATGTCAGCTGTTCAAGGAAGGATGCTTTGGACCGTGTGTTTGCTTCTGTAAGAGGCCTCTCACTGCTGGCCCTCTCACATCACTTGACTTACTCCACAGTAATTTTTACCTGATTATGCAAGTCACTGTTTATTGTGTCTGTCTCCTCCCACTATAATGTCTGGTACTGGGAGGATTCAAAGAGCAGGCTCACTTATTCCAGATAACTAGAGCAGTGGCTGGTATGTTGTAGGTGCTCAGTAAATACTTGGATGTCATAGCAGACTGTCTGATAGTCATTCATTAAGGTGAAGTTCTAGCTTAGTGAAGCAGTTCTTTTAAAAAAAAATGTGTGGTGTGTGCCTGTGTTCATAAGTGTGCATGAACATCACGTGTGCAGGTGCACATGCATGTGTGGTGGGTGTCTGTATATATGTGTACTCATGTGTGGGCATGTGTGTTCATGTGCATGTGGGAGCCAGGTTACTATCAGGTGTCTTCAGTTTTCATTTAATGAGGCTGAGTCTCCCTGAATCTAGAGCCTTCAGTTTGGTTTGCTAGCTGGCCATTGTGGTGATATTGTGTTCCTCAAAATATTGTGTACTCTAATAAACTTATCTGTGGTCAGAGAACAGAACAGCCACAATATTAAACATAGAGGTTAGGCAGTGGTAGCACACGCCTTTAATCCTAGCATTTCAGAGGCAGAGATCCCGTGGATCTCTGTGAGTTCAAGGCCACACTAGAATCAGCCAAGCATGGTGACTCATGCCTTTAATCCCAGGAAGTGATGGCAGGAAGCAGAAAGTTATATAAGGCGTGAGGATAAGGAACTATAGCCTGGTTAAGCTTTTAGACTTTTGAGCAGCGCAGTTCAGCTGAGAGGCATCCAGTCTGAGGAAACAGGACCAGCTGAGGAACTGGCAAGGTGAGGTGGCTGTGGCTTGTTCTGCTTCTCTGATCTTCCAGCATTCACCCCAATACCTGGCTCCAGGTTTGTTTTTATTAATAAGACCTTTTAAGATTCGTGCTTCAGGCCATCTTGCCCTGAGATGCTGTTTTTGCACTGGACGGCCATGCCCTCCTGGCATGTCTGTGGGTGCTGGGGATCCATATCTGGTCTTCATGCTTACATAACAAGCATCTTATTAACTGAGCCGTCTTCCCAGCTTTAACAAAGGAGTACTAATTGATTGTTCCAGATAACTTCACCAATCTTGTAATCTACTTCTCTTTTATTTAGGCTGCTTTTATTCTTTGGGTTGGTTAAATTGAATATAGGTATATTTTGGGAGCTTTTTATACTCTATAAAATGAGACTGTATTTTACTGTCATTTTCAGTTTCTGTGACTTTTCTCATTTTAGTAGATGACTGAGACAGATAAATGGTATCTTTAACTTTTTATTTATTAGGGTTAAATTTTGCTTCATGGAAAGTTAACTCATTCTCTGTTACTTTTAGGTGCTGAATGTGGAGTAAATGCAGATGTGGAGAAACATCTTGAATTGGGAAAGAAGTTACTGGCAGCTGGACAGCTGGCTGATGCTTTATCCCAGTTTCATGCTGCAGTAGGTTGGTACCCTAACCCTGACCACTTGCTCTCTCCCATTTTGGATAACACTTCAAGCATTATTACATGTTAAATAAACCATTGAACATATTTTCAGGATTCTGGGTGAGTTAGATTAATAAACACACAACACATGAACACATATGTATCTAACAGGAGAAGTAGCTGAGGAGGCTGGAGGGAAGGCTCAGTGGTTAAGAGCATGTACTCCTCGTCCACAAGACCTAAGGTCAATTCCCAGCACCCAGTCTGTTAGCTTAAACAACCCGACGCTCCAGCTCCAGGAGATCTGATACATCTGGCCTCAAGCACCTGTACTCACATGCGTGTACCTCCACAGACACACACGAACACACGTGCACACACACTCTTTAGAAGCAGATCTATAAAAAACATAGGTCACTAAGGCTTAGTCATATGTGTATTAAGAATAACTCAAGATTTTGTCATTCTGAGAAACTCCATTCCGCAGTGAGCAGTAGTAACCCCAGAGACTCATAGAGAGTAGGGAACTGTTGAATGCTCAGCTGTAAGTGGAACTCCCTTATCCAGCCCCTCAGGAGCTCAGCTCCCTCAAAGCTCAGGAATGTAAGGAAGATGGTGGAAAGAGTGTGAGAGGCAGGAGTGGAGGATTATTGGCATAAGACCTGTGCAAGGTCAGGCCTGTCAACATCCTGTCATGGAGTGGAAGTGAAGGAACCGTTCTCTCCACCTACAGGCAGATTACAGGGGGGAGCATCACGAGGCGCCCCGTCTTTCTGAGTATTGAGGGCCTTTTAATGGTTGCTAGGGGAGGGAGAGACATTTTCTTCAGTGCTGTTTCCCCTGGCTAAGGAGTCTGTTCTCCTGTAAATAATTCCTTAGTCTGTTTTCCTGTAAATAATCCCTTACCTAAACCAGGACCCTATAACCAACCTTGTGAGACTCACTGGGTCCCCAAAACAAACAAACAAACAAACAAACAAGAAAGAAGGACATGAAACTAGAAGAGGGACCATGAGGAGATGAGAGCTCAGTAGGGACGGGAAGGAAGAGGAACGAGTGAATGTTGTTGAATATAGTAAAAATTCAACATATCCGTGTGGGCAAATGTCATAATGAAAGCCACCATTGTGTTTAGTCAACATCCAGTGAAAACCAGAAGATTCTGGTGGAGACGTTGTCTGTCCCTAGCAAACCTCACACAGTGTGCTATGCTTTTCTTTGGCTAGGTTGTCGATGTAGTCATGACTCTGATGATTTTTCAGAGTGGAGATTTTCTGGTTCACTGATTCTTCATTATTGGTCAGATTCCAGCTCCCCTGTGGTGTTTCAGGTGACTTGTATCTTTCTGTGCCATCAGCTGTCATTGTGATGTCTAAAGAAAAGAGGTGACAGAATGCATAGCTTCTGAGGACCTAATGCATGTCCTCATTCTCTCTTTGAGACAGAATCTCAGTATGCAGTCTTTGCTAGCCTAGAACTCACTAAGTGGACCAAACTGGCCTTGAACTCACAGAGCTCCTCCTGTCTCTGCCTTCTGAATGCTGGGATTAAACATGGTCTACAACCATGCCTAGCTCTACAGCATCTTCCTGTAAGTTACTGCCTACATTTTAACCTAGGTCTTTTGACACTGACTTTTCTGAGGTCCTCTTTTATTTATTTTTCACCTTGATTTGCAGTGCAGTGTGGTTTAGTCGACACCTGACAAGTAAAGAGGCTGTTTATTTTTCAATAAGATATAGTGTGTGATGATGTGACAAGCTTTAAATGGGCTTTGGGTGTATGAAGTCAGGTCCTCATATTTGTGTGGCAGTGGTTTACCCACTGAACCACCCACCCCGCCGTAATTGCTAAGATGAAATGAAGGGCAGTAAGGTACCATGCAAGTGACCCCAGCACTCTAAGCAAGGTGGCTCTTTTCATTTCCATGTTGAACCCTTGTCATCTGATGCTCTGAGGGCATAGGTAGAAGCAGACTCTGTTTCAACTTCTGTACTTACCCAACATACCATACTTTTTTGACTTCCGTCTACCCATAGGTATAGAGACTTCTTCCTATTGAGTAGTCCTAAAGGTTCTCTTTGGGCTTGAGTTCGGTTCAGTTGAATTCTGACACTGTATGCTTAGATGTAGCAGCCTAAAAACTCATGGGTTTGGAGCAAAACTAGTGCCCACTTTAGACGCCAGTCTGAAGTCCCAGATCTACCAGGTATAAATCAGGGGTCCCATGAACCTCTTCTTAAGTTCAGTTAGTTTGCTAGAACGGCCCTAAGAATTCAGGAAGCATCTTTCCTGGGTTAGGATAGAGAACAACATTGCAGAGCATACAGATGTACATCCAGAGTGTGTGTGTGTGTGGGGGGGGGAGGTGGTGCCCAGGGCCAGGCGAGGGGGAGGACGGGGAGCTTGGGAGCTTTTGTGTTCTTTCTGGGTGTGCCACCCTTCAGGAACTGCCCTGTGTTCCACTGACCTGAGCACAGTGTCACTCGACTGTGTGCCAAGCTCTTAATGCCATTGATTGATCGATTGATTGATTGATTGAGTGTTTTCTCAGAGAGGCTGTGTAGCCCTGGCTTGACTTGAATTCGCTATACAGACTAGGCTGTCCTGAAACTCAGCCTGCCTCTGCCTCCCAAGTGCTGGGATTGAAGGTGTGCACTGCCATGCCTGTTTTGTAAACTAGACTTTTCCCAGCTGACTTCGTCAAAAATAAATGACAGAGCTAATCTTTACCACTTTAATTTTCAGATGGTGACCCTGATAACTATATTGCATACTACAGGAGAGCTACTGTCTTCTTAGCGATGGGAAAATCCAAAGCAGCACTGCCTGATTTAACTAAAGTGATTGAATTGAAGATGGACTTCACTGCAGTAAGTGTACCTAACTTGCTCAATGGAGAGCTTAAGGGAAATGGGAAGAGGCAGTCTTTCCTGTAGTGAGTATTAGCACCGTAGGCGTTACTAGAGGACATGGACACTGTCCCATGTGGAGTGGCAAACGAGAAATTCAGACTTCTCACACTTGCTCTTCATAGTGGCTCATAACTCGAGTTCCAGCCAGTGGGAAGGTGGGAGAGTCCCTTGAGCTCAAGGTCCTGAGGTCTGCCATAGCCAGATTTTGTCTCAGTAACAACGGCAATAACAGCAAAGTTCTTGGAATTAGCAGTCTGTATGGAGGCTGGGCATGGCTGTGTATGCCTTTAATCCCAGTACATGGTAGGTAGAGGTCTGTGGGAGGCAGAGGCATGCGTATGTCTGAGTTCAAGGATAGCCTAGTCTACATAATGAGTTCCAGGATAGTCAGGGCTCTGTAGAGGGCCCGCCTCAGCGAAACCCAAAGAAGGTTTGTATGGAAGAGTAACAGAAGGTAGATTAGGTGGTGGTTTTTAGAAGCCCGACAGTATTAGCTCTGTGGTTTAGAAAGATGAATCTGTGAAGGATGGAGTGTAGGACACGAGGTGAGAGGCCTGAGGCTGAAAGGACAGGATCTCTGCAGACTGACAGCCTTTCCACTTCAGTTTAGGCAGGAGGAGTGAAGAGGGTGGCCCATTTGGAGGGTGGGGGTTGTGGAGGGCACGCAGTGTTGATGTGCTTCTCCCTGGAGTCAGTCCACAGCTTCGGAGGTACAGAAGCTTGCAGTCTCCTAGCCTCAAGACTGGCACTAGTCACTTTAGGGCAGTCACAGGTTGGACGGGGATTCCTTTGGGGGTGCATTAGTTTTATCAGTGTTATTGATGTATCCAACCGTCTTATTAAATAAGAAACACAGAAACAATGTAAAAGAGAAAGCCGAGAGGTCAGAGCTCAGAGCTAAAATCTCACCCTTCCTCCTGCTGTCCCAGCTTCGCGAAAAAGAGACCTACTTCCTGTCGGTTCGTTTTTTTATAGTATGTTGTTCTGCCTTCTCATTGGTTGTAAACCCAAACACATGACTGCCTCGTCACTGTCTGAGTGTACAGCCCCCTAGGTCTTAAAGGCATATGTCTCCAATGCTGACTATATCCCTGAACACACAGAGATCTTATGGGATTAAAGGCGTGTGCCACCACCGCCACACTCTTGCTATGGCTCTAATAGCTCTGACCCTGAACACACAGATATCTATGGGATTAAAGGCGTGTGCCACCACCGCCACACTCTTGCTATGGCTCTAATAGCTCTGACCCCCGGACAACTTTATTTATTAACATACAATCAAAATAATAATTCAGTACAATTAGATTACCACCACACAGTGGGACATCATAGCTAACATAAACGACTTCAGAGATTCATTTTAACTCACGGTTTCAGAGCTTTCAGGATTCAGTGCCCAGTCCTGGGCTCTGTGATTGTGGGCCTGTGATGAGATAGGCTCCCCGAGCAATGGGAGCCTGTGGCTGAGGAAGTACTTGGTTCATGGCAAACAGGAAGCAGAGAAGACTGTAGATTAGCTAGGATAAGATATGGTCCCCAACCCGAGGATACACCCCTTGTACCCTGCTTCCTTTAGGTAGGCTCCACCTCCTCTCAAAATGGCAGCACCAACTGAGGATCACATATTCAACACATGAACCTGTGTGGAATATTTCACATTTAAGACTGTCATCAGCAGAATGCATATCTGGGCCATTCAGATTAACTAGCTAGCTAACTAATTAATTAATTAATGTTGTAATCGTTATTTATAACTTGCTATATTCCCCAGAGGATTTGAGCCTATTGACTAGCTATGTAGTGTACATTTGATTTGAAATATTGCTGTATTATTATTTTAAGATGGAATTTCCAACTGTTACATTTTTGTTGACTTTATTACTTGACACAGCTGAGTACAACCTTTCACAAAGGGTGAGTAACTCATTTTCTTAGCATTATGATTAGTCATTAGCTAGCTGAAATGGTCTTAATCATCCTTTTTGTGTGTATTGATGTATTTAATAGAGGATTAGGGAAATTTTATGTTCTGTAAAAGTAACACATAAATCAAGTGGAATGTCAGTGTGGTTTCTGTGTTTTAGAAGACGTTAGTCATCAGAGAGAGGAATGCATTGAAGAGCTAGGACTATACATATTAGAGGAAGGAAATCAGATGTGAAGGAGGAAGAGACGCTGTTGTTGTGGTTATAGTAAATATTTACACTAAAGAGTTAATGAAAAGCAAACCGACTTCTGGAGCCTTGATAGTCTCACTGCAACTGCTAGTGGGAAGAAGGATGGTGTCAGAAAGGATTTTCTAAAATTAATATACAGCCTGGAAAGTTACTCGAGGTAGAGCCCTGTATCACTAGCCTTGTGGGTTTCTGTGTTTGATACCCAGCACATTTAAAACAAAGGTACATAATTATGTACCATACAGTTCACATTTTGAAGTATTCAGTGAGTCTCAGTATATTTTCAGCTTGTACAGTCATTAACCATTGTCTAGTTCCAGAACATTCTTACCACTCTCAAAAGGAACCTTATATCTTAAGCAAACAAAAACCTCCCTCCCCCACCCAAAAAAAAAAAAAAAAAAAAAAAACACCTAAAAAAAAGCCTTGCTTATGACTTTGGGTTGAGCAAAATATGTTTTTAGAGAAAATATACTTTAATAAAAATTGTATACATTCTGAAGCTATAGGAATTATCTCAGTGCTAAGTCAAACAAACAATGGAAAAATGAATATTAGTAACTTGATTACCTTTTTAGTTTTATTCTTGGTATTTAAAGAAAATTTAGCAATCCACAGTACTCAGGATAGCCCCTCTTTTTCCTCCTAGGCGAGATTACAGAGAGGCCACTTACTGCTCAAACAAGGAAAACTGGATGAAGCGGAAGATGATTTTAAGAAAGTGGTAAGTACCTAGCTCCAAGAGGATATTACTGAGAGACACACAGAGTTTATTTCTCTTTGTAATAAGGTGTTTAATAGTAATTTTATAGCTAAAAAAGAAAAAAATGTATATAGGAATCATAGTTATGGCATCAAAGAATCATATTAACAGAAGATAAAAGGTAGAAGATAAAATACACATAATTAATATGTCTTTATTCATTTATAGGCTCACTTAGTTTAACTTAGCATACATGAGAATCTAGAAATGTCAGCTGAAACATGCTCCATAGTCTCTAAGTTGAAGCTTCTTGAATACTTTGCACTTGTGACTCTGACTCAATAGCTTTTTACATAATCCTGGGTATATGTGTACATAAAACAGGCATACAAACAAATATCTACTGACAGTGAGTCATGGAATTTATTGTAAAACAGTTCTGTGGTGTCTATATCATTTTACCATTTATTCAAGAGGAAGGCAGATTTGTACACTTTGTGGTGGACGTGCTTGCTTCCTTTTACATAAAGAATGAACTCGTGGGGCTGAGAAGATGGTTCATATGGGTAAAGTGCTTGTTGTTTAAGTACGAGGACCTAGCACCCCTGTAAAAGCTGGGCATGACATCGTACATGATCTCAGAGCTGGGAGAGCGGAGAAAGGCTAATCTTAGGACCTGCTGGCCAGCCAGTCTACATAACATGTAGTCAATGTTTCCATCCAATTTTCCTGCAAATAACATGGTTTCATTCTTTATGACCGAGTAATACTCCATTGTGTAAATATACCATTTATTTTTAATCTGTTTATCTATTGATGAGTATCTGTGCTGACTCTATTGGCCTTTGTGAATAGTGTCACAGCAGACATGGGTATGTAGGTATCTCTGTATGTTAACTTCTTGTCCTTCAAATATATACTCAGGTAGTATAGCTGGATCATATGTAGGTCTATATTTTTAGCCTTTGGAAGACCTCCATACTATTTTCCACAGTGGCTGTACTAATTTTCATTCTTATCAACAGTATATAAGGAAAACCTGCATTTTGATTGTGGTAAAAAATAGATATTTGGTAAATAACTGTCAATTGCAATTTAATTTTAAAATCAAGTATAAATCTTTGGTGGATTTTTTATTTACTCTCCATTAGTACTGACCAAGAGCATATGTATCAATTGAAAGGAACTCAAACTTATGAAAATGATAATGAACATCATAGTGGGGACATCCCAGGGTTACACTAATAACAAGTTGTTTCTGTGTCTGGGTTGTGAATAGAGCTGCACTGAACATTATAGTGTAGGTAACTTTACAAAGGGATGATTTCACTTCCGTACTATCCAGGGAGATGACTGGTCATATGGTAGTTGTATTTCTAACTGTGTTCAAAACCTACATACTGTTTCCTAAAATTACATTTCTGCCAGTAGGGTTCCTTTTCTGTGTACCACAGACACCCCACTTTCTGCTTGCTGGGTTTTCTCTCTCTGACTGTAACAAAATACAAGGGGTAACTTAAAAGAAGAGTGGCTTGTTTTGTCTCATACTTCCAGAAGTTTCAGGCCATGGCATTTGTCCCCTGCCCTTGCCTCTGCTGTGATGTAGTCCATCGTGGTGGGAGAGGCCTGTGTAGGAAACAGGTGTCTTACAGTCCTGCCTTGCAGTGTGCGTCCAGTGACCTAAAATATGCCCTTACCTCTTAAGATTTCCAGGACTTGAGTATCAAGCTAAGGATTAATCAAAAGTCCCTTTAACATATGGGCCTTTGTGTGGAGGGCATGAGTGGTACGCACAGATAAGTATTGGAGAAATCAAATGTTAATCACTCAGGGTTGTCTCCTTAATGGAAGAAATGAATACCTGTTTTCTACCCAGAAATTTGGCAATGGATGTTGTTAAGTACCTGGTGACCTTTGCTATCTGTAGAACCAGACCTCACCCAAATCACCCAGAATGTTGTCCCAAGACCTTCATCTTTAGCTTTGCTTCTCAGTCAACAGAACAAACGCATCCTTAGGGGAGATGTCACATGTACTTTATAGCCTGCTTTCTAGTGTCTCAGTCAGAGACCACACCAGATCCTAGGCTCTTAAGCCCTAGGACCCATCTTTATGGTAGAAGTCACATGTACTTTGCAAAAAGCTTTATTCTGTATATGGAATTGGGATAATTGTTACCAAGAAACATTTCCTCAAAATTGTACCTTATTTAAATATGTCTAAAATAAACGGACCTGGTGTCAGACCCCAGAAGTTTGAACCAGCTCTATGGTGGGCTGAACAGTTTTCCTTCTCCCTCTCTGCAGACTGTTTCACTGTAGGCCGTGACGCTTGCAGGGACCCCCCCCCCAACCTTTGGGGTAACATTCTAGATCCCAACCCCTCCCTGCAGTGCGTTCCTAGTCCGTGTAAGGCGGTAGGCACCTCTCCCTGGTGATAGTGGGGTGGGATGTGTTTCTGTGCCTGCTTGCACTTTCTTTGTTTTTAGGTGCTCTGCCTGTGTGTTTGTAGGGTTCTGATTTAACGTGGATTAACTTATCTGAGAATATGGCTTATACCTGCTCCCCAGTATGTCACTTGTCTTTTTCTTTGTGTGCGCATAACCTAAAAATTCAGATTATGCAGATAAGCCTGTGGGACTCCAGTCAATCGTAACTTCATTCTGGGTCAGATTTAGGTACTTTAATTGCTGTAACTAACTTTAATAGAGAATGTCCACATTCCACACGCCCAGCATGAGGGAGGCCCTGGGTTTAGTGCCCAGCACTGAAAGGGACTTGCACTTCAATAATGCCTGCCGATAGTTAACTCGGGATGCTCGCCATACCCAGATATGTGTTACTCTCTTCGTTGTCAAAGAATGCACACAGCATGTAGAAAAGCAGATAATTCAGGATTTGGGGAGTCACTTGTGCATTTAGACTTTATTTTAAAGTCATCATAAAAGGGCTGGTGAGATTGCTCAGTGGGTGGAGCCACATGGTGTCAAGCCTGACCAAGTTCAGTCCCGGGAACCCAGATGCTGGAAGGAGAGCATGGACTTGTGTCTGCATTTGTACTGTGACGTGCAGGCCACCACAAACATAATACATAAATAGTGTTAAAATCAAGTAGTCATAGAATATGGATGAGATAGTCATAACTTTGTCACTGAGAAATAGCAAACCTCGTATCCATGTTATTCCTTTGCTTGTTACCTGCTGCTGTATAATGAACAACCCAAAGTACGCAACCCTTTGTATTATCTCAGTTTATGGGGTTAGACATTTGGACATGGTGTGACTGATTCTTCTGGGCAGTAGCTGTGCTATGGTATTTAGAATGATCAGATTTTTGTGTATATTAGAGGTACTGGATTTAAGAGATTAAAAGTTTATTTTGTTGTTTTGTAGCTCAAATCTAATCCAAGTGAAAATGAAGAGAAGGAAGCCCAGTCTCAGCTTGTAAAATCTGATGAGATGCAGCGTTTACGCTCACAAGCGCTTGATGCTTTCCAAAGTGCCCACTATACTGCTGCTATAACCTTCCTTGATAAGATTTTAGAGGTAAGTCTCTTAAACCTTGTAGCTGAGGCATCTGGCACTGCTTTTGGAATAAGGCTTGTTTATATACTGCCTGGTCCTTGGGCTTTTAGCTCTTCAGGACTGGCCATGTACATTTGCAGATGAACTTTTTAGTAAAAAGGTAGGTATGCTGTCAAGTGAGAGTTCCATTTTGTGTTGTGTTTTTTTGACACAGAATCTGTCTGTGCAGCTCTGGCTGACCTGGAGCTCTCTATGCAGACCAGGCTGGCCTCAAATTCACAGAGATGTGCATTACTCTGCTTGCCAAGGGTTGAGATTAAAGGTGTGCACCACTACGCTGTGGTGGTATTGTGTTCCCCAAAATATTGTGTACTCTAATAAATTTATCTGGGGTCAGAGAACAAACAGCCACTAGATACAAAGGCTAGGAAATGGTGGCACTCACACCTTTAATCCTAGCATTCCAGAAATAGAAATCCCTCTGGATCTCTGTGAGTTCAAGGCCACATTGGAAACAGCCAGGCATGGTGACTCACGCCTTTAATCCCAGGAAGCAAGGCTTTAATCCTAGGGAGTGATGGTAGAAAGCATAAATGTATATAAGGCGTGAGGACCAGAAACTAGAGGCTTTTTGGCTGGTTAAGCATGTGGCTGGTTAAGCTTCAGGTTTTCCAGCAGCAGTTCAGCTGAGAGCCATTGGGATGAGGACACAGAAGCATCCAGTCTGAGGAGACAAGACCAGCTGAGGATCCGGCGAGGTGAGATAGCTGTGGCTTGTTCTGTCTCTCTGATCAACCAGCATGGACCCCAATAACTGGCCTCGGGTTTGATTTTATTAATAAGAACTTTTAAGATTCCTGCTACACTACGCCTCACCGAGAATTACATAGTTTTACCACTGCTTGCTTTACCCTTTCATTGATTTTTAATTTTGGAGAATACTATGCTAGATAATGGGTAAAAGATGAATTACTCAGCAGGGCGGTGGTGGCGCACGCCTTTAATCCCAGCACTCTGGAGGCAGAGCCAGGTGGATCTCTGTGAGTTCGAGGCCAGCCTGGGCTACAGAGTGAGTTCCAGGAAAGGTGCAAAACTACACAGAGAAACCATGTCTCCAAAAACAAAACAAAAAGATGGATTACTCAAAGAGAAAGGAAAGATGGTGTTTGGAAATGCTTAAAATGAGAAGCTTCTAGAAGAGAAAGCAGAGAAAGAGTGCTAGGATACAGAGGATTCCAATAAGTGTTAAGTTTAAGGGTCTCCTTGCCTCAGGAGGATTTAATAGCAGGTGATTTTAGAAGAAAGCCTAAGTAGAAATATATTTACCTATAATTTTATAATTTATAATATAATTATCAATATAATTACCATTTTCATAGCTCTTTGACTTAATATTGGCAATAAATATATGATATATAGAAAATAGGCATTAATTTGGTAATTAAAAAATTATTAATAGTGTGTGTGTGTGTTTGTGTATATGATGATGATGTGTGTATGTGTGGTTGTGTGTACTATGATACACTTACAGAGGCCAGATATTAATTCTGTGGAGTCAGCTCTCTTCCACATTTATGTGGGTTCTGTGAATTAAACTCAAGTCACTAGGTTTGTATGCAAACATCTTTACCCACTAAAACATCTTGCCAGCCCTTATTTGATAATTTTATAGAGGAAATCTTATAATATGCACAGAGGAGTTCTTGCTTTACTAAATTATTTTATTGATACTTTGTTAAGGAAACAGAACTATAATTTTCACTTTCTTGCTGCTAGACTGTCCATTTGGGCCTATCTTATTATCAGCATTTAATTTATATTTAATATTGATTTCAATTTCCTCATATATATATATATATACATATATATGAAAAGTTGAGAAAAACATAACGTACAGGCTCTCGGTGAGCTTTTGTATCTGTTGGGAAGAATCTACTGTGTTTAGTGAGTGTAATGGACTTCTCATCAAGCATGAATGATGAAGTCTTCCATGTTATTTATTTATTTTTTTTCTTTTGAAGTCTTCCATGTTATTTATTTTTTCTTTTTTTTTTTTTTTTTGGTTTTTCGAGACAGGGTTTCTCTGTGTAGCTTTGCGCCTTTCCTGGAGCTCACTTGGTAGCCCAGGCTGGCCTCGAACTCACAGAGATCCGCCTGCCTCTGCCTCCCGAGTGCTGGGATTAAAGGCGTGCGCCACCACCGCCCGGCTATTTTTTCTTTTTTAAAATGATGATTTAATATCAAGGAAGCAAGGATGTAACAGTTTACAAAAAATAATTTAATTTAGTAATCAATGTAATGTGGGTATTTTGCTAATTGAGAACCAATGTTTTAGGCGCAGTTGGTAGAGCTTTTGCCCAGCATTCATTAATACAGCCTTGGGTTTGACACCTGGTACAGTATTAACTGGGCATGGTGATAAACACCTGAAATCTCTACACTCAGGAAGTAGGGCTGCAGGAGGATCAAGAGTTCAAAGTCATCCTGAGCTAATGGTATTGGAGGCCAGCTTGGTATATACATGATATCCTGTCTTGAAAACAAACAAACAAACAAAAAAACAAAGTAAGAATTACAAAAAAGAACCTAGATTTTCGATTTTCCTTCTTATAGAAATTATAACTGTTTGAGTAAAAAGAATCTGATTATTGAATATTCTCTCCAAATGTTTGAGTGGGAGTAGCCCTCTACTAGTAAATGCCATAAGTTTGATTTTTTTTTTTTTTTTTTTGATAAAGGGTTTCATTGTGTATCTTAAGCTGGGCTGGAACTCAATGTGCAAATATTTTCGTATATTCAGAGTTTTAAAGTTCTATAATTTCTATAATCTGGTGAAGAAAAAGCCCCCTTTTGTTGTGTATGTATCTCCTCCCTCAGAATTTTAAGGCACACTCAAGAAATTATCACATTCTATTTGTCACATCAGGATTTTAAACACTATTTATAAAAAACTGACTTTAATCACATTAATTGAGGGTGTTTGATGTTTGTAAATATGGATGAAATGTGTGGGATGCAAGAATCAATGTATATACTTTGTTTCTTAAAGTCTAGTTCTTTTGTTTCTCAAGGTTTGTGTTTGGGATGCAGAATTACGTGAACTTCGAGCTGAGTGTTTTATAAAGGAAGGAGAACCTAGGAAAGCCATCAGTGACTTAAAGGCTGCTTCAAAATTGAGGAATGATAACACGGAGGCATTTTACAAAATCAGCACACTCTACTATCAACTAGGAGACCATGAGTTATCCCTCAGGTCAGTTCCTGTGACATTCATATCTAATCTTTCTACAATTTCCATATTATGTTAATAGAAATAAGGTTTTTTAAAAATATCCATTCAAGTAAATTATCTTATTCCTAATGTATTATATAAATTCTGCAGCTTATTTTCAAGAACTAGTCTTACTAAAATAAATGAGAATGCTGTTTTACTTACCAAAACAAAGTAGAGTGTTTAATGTATAACTTCATGCCATTTGAATTGTTGTGTTTATGATGTAATGTCATACATAAATGTGTCTAGCAAATGATGAAGTCAGCATGTTTTTATCGTTACAAAAATACATTAGTGGTGATTTCTCTACTTAATGCAGAGAAGTAGTCAATGATTATTTTGACTTGGAGTATTTCTTTTTTTAAATTTACATGAGCAGTGAAGTCCGTGAATGTCTGAAGCTTGACCAGGATCACAAAAGATGTTTTGCCCACTATAAACAAGTGAAGAAGCTTAATAAGCTGATTGAGTCAGCTGAAGAGCTGATCAGAGATGGCAGGTAAGAGCCCTTCCTTATGTAGCAGGTGAAGGTCTAGAGAGCACTGAGCCTTGGCATCACTACCAGGATTATATATTGTTGAAGCAGGCCAAATTGCTGTATGCTCCCATGGCCCCAACTAAGAGTTATACGTCTGGTGGGTTGACTTGTTCAACACTAGCTGTCTGTCATCTGCTGTATACTCCCATGGCCCTCAGCACAAAATATAAGCAGTAGTAACTGCACAGTGTCCTTACTAGCCGCTGTATGCTATTTCAGGATTTTCTTATTTTGTGTATCAGGCACTGGACTATATACTGAGAGTACAAAATGTGACCACTGGTTTTAGCCTTCAAAGATTTATAGTCAATGTGGGAGGTCACTATAAAGTGCTAGTGTATAGAGTTGTTAGCAGAGATCTCGAGTGGAGCGAGTGGAGCATCACGGGAGAAGCAAAGAAGAGCCCTTCGTCCAGCAGTCTACAGCAGCGAAGGCCAGGAATTCTCATGTGGAAACAGGAGGCGCTTGACTTGGGCTGTGTGTGCTTACTGGGGTGTGGGGTGACAGGCTGGGGAAGGAGGGGAGACTTGGCGGAGAGTACCGTGGAGTGTGAGGTCCACGCTGGGCTCCTACTCACCCCTCTGACACACACTGCTTTACCCAGTTTCCCGCAGTGACTTGCAGACTAACATCTTAGAGTGCCGTAATCAAGATGGGGATGAATTCCATCCCCACACAAGTACCTCTTGTGTTGCCCCGTCACAGCTACAGCTACTTCCCTGCCCCTCGCCTTCCTTAGATCCTGACGACCATGAGTCTTTGTTTCTATGGTTTTGTCCTTCCAAGAGCATTGAAGAGATGGAAACAAAACTATGCTTTTGAGATTAGCCTTATCCTCCTTTAGCAAAGTTCTCTGGATTTTATCTAGCTTGTTGTGTCAATATTTCGTATTTATTGGTTAATGTTTTCCATGGCATTAATAGCACTATGATTTATTCACTGTTCGTTCACTGAAGCTCCGCACTGAATAATGTTGCTTCCATGTGTGATCTTTAGAGCTGGGGCTACAGCTCAGTCACAGAGGAACTGACGTCTGCAAGGCCCTGGGTTTGATCTCAGTGCTGCCCCCTGTGCCCCCAGTACACATGCACACGCACACACACACATTCTCGGGAGACATGAAAAGGTGTTTGCCAGGGACAGAACACTCCAGTCAGTATGGTAAACTAGTAAGTTTATTGGGTCTCCAGGCACAAGAATGACCCTAAAGCAGCTCCGTCTGTGGTTTTGCCTCAGTGTGGATGATGAGTTCCTCAAAGCTGCATAGAGTCTCTTCATTTACCTCTTAACTTTCAAGCCCCTACAGGCCCTAGCCACATACTTTAAATTGTTACTTATGGTGATATTTCATTTGTGCTGAAATGTGATTTTATTTGTATGTTAATAAATAAAGTTGCCTAGGGGTCAGAGCTAATAGCAAGCCATAGCAGAAGTCTGGCAGTGGTGGCACACGCCCTTAATCCTGATCACATGACAGGCAGATCTCTGTATGTTCAAGGATACTACCAGCATGGAGACACACGCCTTTAATCTCAATACCAACCATAGAAGACCTGGAGGTCTGTATAGATGGGCAGTGACGAGGAGGTCATGTGGTTGGGTTTAAAACCAATGAGAAGGCAGAACAGAAAGTCACTAAAAAGCACAAACACACAGGAAGTAGGTCTCTTGGGGAGAGGTAGGACAGCAGCGGCAGTGAAGGGTAAGGTTTTTAATCTCAGCTCTTAGCTATTGCTCTGACCTCTTGGCTTTTAACTCTGTATTTGGCTCTGTGTCTCTTATTTAACAAGACGGTTACATCTACAGTTACTCTGTTCATTTGTGTGTACAGACAAGTGCATGTCCTGGAGGGTATGCATGGCTCTCTCCACCATGTGAGTCTTAGGGATTAAACTCAGGTCATCAGTCTTGCTGACAAACACCTTTACCTGCTGAGTCACCTGGCCACCTCCACCCACCCCAGCCCCCTGCCACATGCTTTAAAGACTGTCTCTGGATTGAACAGGTCATTTGGATTATAGTTAGAGGAACTGAATTTGAAGGCAGATGCTGTGCTCATTCTGCTATTTATTAAGAAATACATAGTGAAAGGAGAGGGTCGTTTCTACAGCTTTGGAAATAGTTTCACTGTTACTCTTGGATTGCTTATTTCATAGATACACAGATGCAACCAGCAAATATGAATCTGTCATGAAGACAGAGCCCAATGTTGCTGAGTACACAATCCGCTCCAAAGAAAGGATCTGTCACTGCTTCTCTAAGGTAACAGTGGGCTTGCTCCTAGATATGTGAGTACTTCACAGGGGGGAACAGCCAGCTTTAACTTAGGATTCTTTTCCATTCACTGTGTGCTCACACCCACTGAGCCTGTTCACTGTGTGTGCTCACACTCACTGAGCCCGTTCACTGTGTGTGCTCACACTCACTGAGCCCGCTCACTGTGTGCTCATACTCACTGAGCCCGCTCACTGTGTGCTCACACTCACTGAGCCATCTCTCTGGCCCCTGATGTTTATTTATTTTTATTCTTTGGTACTTAGGACTGAACTCAGGAACTTGTGCATGACAGGGAAGCACTTGACCACCCCACCCATATTTTCTGTTCTTCCATTGACTTTCAGGATGAGAAGCCTGTTGAAGCCATTAGAATATGTTCTGAGGTTTTACAGATGGAACCCGACAATGTAAATGCTCTGAAAGATCGAGCAGAGGCCTATTTAATAGAAGAAATGTATGATGAAGGTAAATCTTAGAGGAATTTGGCGCTATCTAAAGGTTAAATTGTATGAAATCAACACATGTTCAGTTGCATTTTATTTTGAACACAATTATCTGCAAATGACTAAGAATTTGAAAAATTGGTAGTTATTCTTTCTTAGTGGACCATAACAGGTATAGCATCTGAGGAAAGAGTTCTGTGAAAGTGAGTGGAATATAACCCAGTTTTAGTAGTCAGTTCAGTTAGGAGAGACAAAGTTAGAAAATTAGAGATTTCCAGTCATTGTTCATTTATTTTTCCAGACATGTCTATGTATGTATATGACTCTCTTAGGCATGTAAGTATACAGTATGTGTATACACCAAATGTAGGTGTAACCGTCTTATTAAATAAGAAACAGAGCCGATTCAGAGATGAAAGCCAAGAGGTCAGAGCAATAGCTAAGAGCTGAGACTAAGAACCTTACCCTTCACTGCCGCTGCTGTCCTACCTCTCTGCAAGAGAGCTACTTCCTGTGTGTTTGTGCTTTTTATTGACTTTCCATTCTGCCTTCTCATTGGTTTTAAACCCAACTACATGACCTCCTCATCACTGGCCGTCTATACAGACCTTCAGGTCTTCTATGGTTGGTATTGAGATTAAAGGTGTGTGTCTCCATGCTGGTTGTATCCTTGAACACACAGAGATCTGCCTAGCTCTGCCTCCCAAGAGCTGGGATTAAAGGCGTGCGCCACCAACGCCAGGCTCTGCTATGGCTTGCTATTAGCTCTGACCCCCAGGCAACTTTATTTATTAACATACAAATAAAATCACATTTCAGTAAAAATAAAATATCACCATATTTCCCCTTTTCTATTTTAATAAAAAGAAAAAAGAAAAAAGGTTATAACTAACATAAGAAAAACTATATACAAAAGTACAATAACTATATACAATGTATACAAGTAATAAATACCTAAACAATGTCTAGTCCATTTGTATTTGACAAATTCAGAGAAAATAATTCCATTATCTATCCTATTTTGGTAAATCCAAAATATGCAAAAAGATGTTATGAGGACCTTCAAAAGGCAGTGCTGGAGCACACTCAGTAGTATATTTAATGAAAGGTGCAATTCATTACATGTATTTTTTAAACACATTTTTGATAGTACTTTATGAACATTTAAATAGGGATTTTTGCTGATTTTTTAATTTATTTGATGACTTCACGTGGGTTTTAATCAGAATCATCCGCCATTCTCCTCTCTGGAGTCTGTCTAGAATCTTCCTTTCCAACACATCCCCCCCCCCATTTCATATCATTTTAATTTTTATTTTTAATAGCACATTGACTTTAAGGTTGCTTGTATCAGCATGCGGATATGCCTGGGTGTGTGGCTACAGACCTGAAAACAAATGACTCTCCTCCAGATGCCACCAGTGGTCAATGGCTCCTCATCGAGGGGGAGGGGGAGGGGCTTGTGAGCCTTTCCCTAGTCCATGCTGGAGTGCTGACTGCCTTGATTTTGTGTCGGTCACTGTGCTGCTCTTGAGTTGGTGAGTGCAACAGCTATGTCCTGTTCAGGAGACATCATTTTCTGGTATTCCTCCCCAGCCTCTGCAGGGGGGACAACAGTGTCCAGTTTTAAGGCTGAGCACTTAACCGTCACTTATTTTCAGTTTCAATTAGTTATGAATCTTCATTAACCCTGACCTATAAAAAGCAGCATCCCTGACCGAGGTTAGGAGCATCATTCATCTATAGGTGTAAACAAATATTCAGAAGGCAGTTCAACAACATGTCCATTCAGCAAAACAATCCTTTGTGTGCTATTGTTTTTCATATTACATGTAATTTCTCTTCCAATTATGTTTTTATTTGAGTTGCTAGATCATAGGTTCCCATGTAGCTTCTTCATATGTTCCTTTTTGGGTCACCTTAAGTTTCTTTGCTAGAGCCTGTGACTTCCCTAGCAATGGGCTTTTGACCAGGTTTACAATCCCAGGCATGAATTCCCTCCTGTGAACCAGTCAGAGTGATTGTTTTCCTCCATAGTATTCATGCCACTATTGTACCATTGAGTGCATGCGTGGCTCATCAGTACTGCAACGTGTGGAGTCCAGTTGGGTGAGACAACTGACAACTGTTTTCTCCTGGTGGCTAGTAAAGCACCTTCAGGCACTATGAAAGCCAGCAGGGAGAAGTTTCCAGGTTGGTTCCAGTTTGATTTCTCTCTGTCCCACAACAAAAGTATTTGGGATCTTTAGGAGTGGGATCCTAATCTGCAGGTTCCAGTGGGTAACCAAGGGATGGCAGTAGCTTATATTGTTTTAGGGGGTCTCCCTGACCAACAACCTAGAGGAGGTTGCATTTGTATGCATGTGTAAAGGCTACTGGGTGCTGGGAAGCCTTTTTTTTTTAAAGAAGTTTTTTTAAAATTCATTTTACATACCAACCACAGATCCCCTCTCATCCCTCCTCCTGCCCCTCCAGCCTCACCCACCCATTCCATCCTCTGAAAGGGTAAGGCCTCCTATGGAGAGTCAGCAAAGCCTGGTACGTTCAGTTGGGGCAGGACCAAGCCCCCCCTCCCCACATAAAGGCTGAGCAAGGTGTCCCATCATAGGTAATGGGCTCCAAAAAGCCAGCTCATGCCTGATCCCACTGCCAGGGGCCCCTCAAACAGACCAGCTACACACTCTCTCCCATATGCAGAGGGCCTAGTCCAGTCCCATGCAGGCTCCATAGTTGTTGGTCTAAAGTTCATGAGTTCCTATGAGCTTGGTTCAGTTGTCTCTGTAGGTTTCCCTATCATGATCTTGACCCCACCCCCCCTTGCTGATAGAATCCCTTTTCTTCTCTTCAGCTGGACTCCCAGAGCTCGGCCTGGTGCTTGGTTGTGGATCTCTGTGTCTGCTTCTATCAGTTACTGGATGAAGGCTCTATGATGACAGTTAGGGTATTCACCAATCTGATCACTTGGGTAGGCCAGCTCAGGCACCCTCTCCACTATTGCTAGTAGTCTAAATTGGGGTCATCCTTGTGAATTCCTGGAATTTCCCTAGCAACAGGTTTTTCCTTAACTACATAATGTCTCTGGTAAGCCTTAACAGTGGCAATGGTCTGTGCTTCACTATTTGCACAGACATCCTGCATATGGTTAAATGACTTTTCTGTATATTCCTGCTTTCTGCCTTTCTGAACTGCTCTATACCCAGGAAGTCACATGCTGCCAGCCCTGCTCACTCCTTTGCCTCTTCCCTGTGCTACCCAAAGGGGCAAATGGCAAATCTTGTATGCTTTAGGTTCAGCATTTAAGGCAGCATGTGGTGGATGTCATGAGAGACATGTACATATTGGTGAAGTTATTAAGGCCACTCCATGTAGTTAAAAGGAGATTTATTTAATGGTGTAACCTACAAATTAAGGGATAGGTAGGTCACGGGGTCTGGGGAAGGTGTATCGCAGTTCAGCGGTGTTCTCTGGAGCTCTGCTCAGTCCACCTCCACCATTCAGCATCCTGGAACAGAGAGAGCGCTCGCCCATCCAGATCTCCAGTCTCCAGGCACTTCCCTTGGCTCCGCCTTGTAGGCGTGACAGTTGCCGAAGTCTCAATGGGGGTTGGAACTTCCAGATCAAAGCTGGAATGGCTACCCACTACATCTCCCCCTTTTTGTCTAAATAAGAAGGTTCTACCCTAATACAAGACTATATACAAAGGAATGGTTATCAAATATTATCCAGGAATAATGAGGGATGATGACCTAGATAAGATGGAACTACAACCAATGCAAACAATATCAAACAAGAAACACATACTAAAATCCAGAGAAGTATAGAGCATAGGTAAATGGCATGTTACAAAGATCATTCCAAAAGGTGTCCTATCCTAAAGAACCTGAATCTAATACTTAATATGTTCTATCTAAGATATTGTGTGTGTGTGTGTGTGTGTGTGTGTGTGTGTGTGTGTGTGTGTGCTGTAACTATAACTGCTAGTCTTCAATCCCATCAAAGACCTGAGAACTGGTAGATGGATGCAAGCAACTTTTGGGAATCTTGCAAGAGTAGACCGAGACAGCTGGCAGCGTGGACAGTCACCTAATGTTTCTCAGCATTGTTGGTGCATTGAAATTGGCTACAGGCCTAGAGTATCTGACAGACCATTTCAGAAGCAGGAATTCTGAAAGACCATCTTACCCTATGTTGGCAGAGTACAGTGGTCGCTTTCCTTGTGTCCCGCTTGTCCAGAAAGGACAGCATTGCATTCGTACTGTCAGCCGTCGAGGCAAGGGCAGTTCTTTGCCCAGTAGGCCATTTTGTGCCAAGAAGACAAACTTCCAAATGGAAATGTCTTAGAAGCCCAACGTTCTCTTGGGATCAAATTGGTGCAGCCAGGAGCAATTGTGTCTCACGTCAACAGAATTCTAAGTTATTTCAATGCCATATTCTCTAGGTCTATGAAGTGTTTGAAGATTACCTGTCCATCTGACCTATGTATCTGTAAATCTGGATAACCTAACTAACGTAACTATAGAGATGACAAGCATAGGTGACTATAAATCTATAAGTCTTATCTACCGAAATAACTTAAGGACTAAGGCTTCACGTAAACAAGGTAAACAGTCTATAAGCAAATGTATGGTAAAGAACGATGACTTCAAAATTGTGACAATGCACAAGATATTTATAACAGAGGTAGGAATATATAGTGAACAGAGAGAGAGCGCTTGCCCATCCAGATCTTGGGTCTCCAGGCGCCTCCCTTGGCCCCACCTTGTAGGCGTGACAGTTGCCGAAGTCTCAGTGGGGGTTGGAATTTCCAGATCCAAGCTGGAATGGCTGCCCACTACATGTACATGTATATTTTGCTGGTCTTTCCCCCTTCTGTTCTTTACCTCTGCTCTCCGCCCCCACAGATAAATTGTTTTCTACTATCTATGTCTGGTTTAGATTTTCTGGGGTTTTTTACAACATGTAAAGGATGTTGCTTTAGGGTTAGCCCATATTCATGGAAGTGTGGTGCTGGCATTTTCTGTGATCCTTTGCTCTGGTGCTATTTGCTTTCTCTTATCTTGGATTTGTGTATGGTGTAACTTTTTAGCAGCCCTTGTAATTGTTTTGCTGAAAATTCATCGTGTGGGATCCCACTACCTATTTTCTTGTGTGCTGTCTAGGAAGAGACCATGTATTCCTTTATGGGCTACCTATATGCTGGCCAGTTGGTAACCTTGTTCAAAGATTTCTAAGGTTCCATGTTTTGAGCACAGGCTCATAGAGGTATAGGGTGAAAGCTGGTAACACCCACCAGAACAGTGGTTCTCAACCTGTGGATTATGACCTCTTTGTAAGTCCAATGACCCTTTCACTGGGGTCACATCAGATACCTTGCATACCAAATATTTATATTATGATTCATAACAGTAGCAAAATTAGTTATGAAATAGCAACAAAAAATTTTATGGTTAGGGGTCACCACAACATGAGGAACTGTATTAAAGGGTCATACCTAGGAAGGTTGAGAACCACTGCTCTAGAAGGTCTTTATAACAATCAGGTATTCATGGTGGATTACCTCAGTGGTAGCTGGGAAGTGCTTCAACTCTGTCTGTGCTTTGGTATTTGTTAATAGGTTGGTGTTGAGGGTCACTTGCCAGCTGTGTGTCTTTCAATCCTTTTCTCCCTTTGATCCCAGGGCAGGCCTTAAGTTTGTAGGACCTGTTTTCTGGAGGAAATACCCTACGTTCCTGCCAGAGTCAGCAGCACTTTACTCTTGAAGATAGGACGAGCTTCAGAGTGTGATGGGCTGTCCTTTCCTTTTGTGTCTTCAGGTCTGTTGTAGCCATCACCAGTGCCTTTGTGCTCTGCTCTGGCTTTCTAGGTTCCGGCAGCCACACTGGGGCCTTCCACATGCATGTTTCATTCATAGAGGTTAATGGGCCCCTGTGAGGTGAATACTGTAACCAGTTGCTCCACGTAAAGGCTGAGTGCTTTCCCAGCTTTTGTCTTCTTACTGACTATTCTGATAGTTGCCTTAAACTTTATTTTCTAGCTTGCCAAACAAAAAGTCCAAGGCTACACTAATGGCTTCTAAGCCTGCTGGGACCTTCCAGTGTAGGTGATTGTGCATCTCTCCACTTCGGGTTATTTTTTGTTAAGAATCTGCTTGTTGTTTCTTTTCTAGAAATTTGCCAACATTTCTATCTTTGCAACTCTGTGATGATCATTTTTTATTTTTGTCACTGTGCTGGGAAGAGGGCAAACAAAGTGGACTAATGTCTGTCATTTTGATCAGTTTGTTAGCACTCTTCCTTAAGAATGTGAGAGGGTAGAGTAAGGATCTGTAGCTCAGTGGTAGAGCAGTTGTCTAGCATGCTCAGACCCTGGGTTTAATATCACCTACCATATCCATACACACAAGAAAAAAATGTCTGGGTGAAATTTTGTTTATGTTGAGGTTAGAAAATTAATTGCTCATAGTAAATCTAGAATCATAATATTTCTGTCTTTTTTTTTTTCATGGCTGTTCATTTATGACTGAGGTAGACTTGTATTATTTAATTCCCAGGGTGTGGAATCTAAGGAAATGGACCAAAAATTACTTAGCTACTATATGTTTTCGGAAGTATTTTACGTTCTAATTAGTTTCTACTTGCAATCATATGAATATAGGAAACAGTAATTCTATACTTTTTATAATAAGAAAAACATGCATACTATAACTTAGTAAATATGATATAAAAGACTTGGCAGTTGGGGCTGGTGAGATGGCTCAGTGGTTAAAGGTGCCTGTTGCCAAGCCTGACAGCTTAATTAACTCCAGACTTGGTAGAACATATTGGACTCCGTGTGTATTTTAGCTCAGGAGCTAAGATGGACTCCAGTGAGGAGAAAATGCCACGCACCAAATTCTGGAGGAAACTTTTTAGATTCTGAATCTTTTTTCCTATAACCTGACACAAGTCAAACTTATTCTGTAACTGGGCCTCCAGAGACCCGGCACCCAGGGCAATTGTTGAAGGCTAGTCACTGTTCAGTCATACCCAGATTTCTGACTTCCAGGCCTCATGAGCCTGTGACCAAGGAATGTTCCTGAAATCCAGCATTCCAAACCAGCCATGAATAATCTTCATCAGCAGGACTTTCAAAGGATGGATCTCAGGCTTGCTACACTAATTCATCTTGCATATTAGATACCTAAGTACTCTAAAATAAAACGTGTTGTAGATTTCCTCCAGACTTTTCATACTAGGTCTTTATGTATTTTGGTTTTGGTTAACGCTGCAATCACATTGGCAGTACTGAGCTGATGGTTCCGCCAGCTCCCTTTGTACCCTTTGCTTCTTCCAAACTATCAAACATAGATGTTAATGCTGATTTTCTTTTCCAGTATTTTACTTTTTTTGCTATGCAGTGGTCATTTATGTCTTAGTGGGGTTAAGATTGTTTTGTATAATATTAAAATACCTTGAAGGAGGTGTGGGAGATAATGTGAGAGGATGGATAAGTAAACCAACCACGGTGAGTTCTGTTGAACAGGAGTGAGAGCTTCAGCCTTTATTATGAATTATGTTTGAACAAAATTATGGAAGTGGTACCATTTAGGCTCTTAGAAGCAACAGTGAGTGAAGGGGCTGTTACCCTTCATGAGGACTTGGTACCAAGTTGTTAGAATACATAAAGGCACTGAATCGTAATTCCCCCCTAACATTTTCCTAAACATATTTTGACAGCCATTCAGGATTATGAAGCTGCTCAGGAACACAATGAAAATGATCAGCAGATTCGGGAAGGTTTAGAGAAAGCCCAGCGGTTACTGAAACAGTCACAGAAACGAGATTATTATAAAATCTTGGGAGTAAAAAGGTGAATTATTGAAGTTTGCCTGTGCTATTTAATCAACTGCTTTAAAGCTAATTGTATCTCCTTTTGTCTTAACCTGGTTCACTCCATTTACTCATGTTATTTCAGTCATATATTATTCTAACAGCCTTTAACATCATAAACTGTGTTTGGTATTTTGCAGGCCAATTTGTTTTATGAAGATCATTAACAGAGATGTTGATGATGAAGGCATAAATAGGTCCTAGGCCTAGACTTTTTGGGAAGGATTAAGAAAGTAGAGTTGCACTTTATTTCCACTGGGGTAAGAGGAAGGAAAAAAAAGCCTTCCCCTGAGCCTGAGGTTAAAGTTGTACAGGCTGGAAAGATGGCTCTGTAGTTAAGAGCACTGGATCTCAGCACCCACATGATGGCTCACAACCATCTCTAACTCCAGTTCTGACCTCCTTTGCTTTCTGTCATTACACACACACATGATGGTCATACATTCAAGCAAACACTCATACACAAAAATAAATCCTAAAAATGTCTAAAAAAAAGACTCATTTTCTCTGACCATGTAGACTGTCAGCTTCTGTTCCAAAGATTAAAGCTTTGGTCTTACTAGTATTAAGTAAACTCAGCCTAAAGGGGTTTACAGAGATTTTTGTATGTGTATGTTTTATTTTTATTGATTGACAGAATCTCGCTGTGTAGCCCTGGCTAGCCTGAAGACAATATATATACCTAGCTGGCCTTAAACTCACAGAGATCTGTCTGCCTCTGCCTCTAGAGTACTGCTGGGATTAAAGGTGAGTGCTACCATCCTGATGGGAGAATATCTTTTTTTTTTTCCCCCCGAGACAGGGATTCTCTGTGTAGCTTTGTGCCTTTCCTGGAACTCACTTGGTAGCCCAGGCTGGCCTCGAACTCACAGAGATCCCCCTGGCTCTGCCTCCCGAGTGCTGGGATTAAAGGCGTGCGCCACCACCGCCCGGCGAGAATATCTTTTTAATGCCCAGAAAGAATTAAATCATGGTAGTGTGGAAATTCAGCAAGGGACAGTTGTGAAGACCTGTACTGTATTCTGAGGTACTTACTGAGCAAGCTTCTGGAGAGGCCTGGAATCAGCTCAGTGTTAGTGGGTTTGCCGTGCCTTCAGTAGGTTCAGTTCCCGGGGTTTGCTCCCCCACCCCCATGGCTCAAAAGGAAAGAAAAACAAAGTAGACTGCCATACAAAGAACAGATGTTAAATCTTGACTCTCTGGAGTCTCGAGGAACACAGCTGTATGCCATCAGGTGACACTCTCCTGGATCCCTTACACACCTGAGCTTACAGTATTTGTCTGTAGTGCTGTGATAAGCCTCTACCACTGAGGCTTCAAAGAGGACTACCAACACAGCTCTTCTGATTTCTTTCTTTCTTTTTTTTTTAAATGAAACCAAGTTAGGGCCTTTATGACAGTTGCTAAGTAATTTTCTTTATCCTTCAGAAATGCCAAAAAACAAGAAATCATTAAAGCATACCGAAAGTTAGCACTTCAGTGGCATCCAGATAATTTCCAGAATGAAGAAGAAAAGAAAAAAGCGGAGAAAAAGTTTATTGACATAGCAGCTGCGAAAGAAGTCCTCTCCGACCCAGGTACCTCTGCCCCGTGTCCTGCTGCTGTCTGGGGAGAGTGAAGTTGGGGACGTAGTAGCTGCCGTTCCTTTCCCACCCCAGCAGGGGCAGAGTGGGTAGAGCAGGGCGGGTGAGGGAGGACTGTGGTGGGTTGTCAGTCCTGCACTGTCACCAGTTTCTTCCCACCTGAGTCTGGGGACCCGACCCGCAGGTAAATGGTCAGTGCTATACCAGTGTGTAGTGAAAGAAGACTAACTGGGGAATACTTTGTCCCCACTTGAACAAGTTCCTGTCATTTCTTAGCACAACACTGAGCATATCACACCTATCTCTTAGACCCCTGCTAGCCTCCTCGCTCAGTGATGGATGATTCTTGGTACCAAATTCCCAGATGTCTCAGAGCTGGGTGCGGAAACCAGTGTGTCGAGCTGGCTACAAAAAGACGAGAGGAGAGGAGATCTCTAGCTCTGCTTGTTGTGCCCATGGGTGTTAGCAGCTCTCTCGCCCTAAGTCACAGAAACAGATGTGCTGGTTGAGGTGTGTGCGTGTGCGTGTGCGTGTGCGTGAGAGAGAGAGAGAGAGAGAGAGAGAGAGAGAGAGAGAGAGAGAGAGAGAGAGAGAGAGAGAGAGAATCTAGTCTGGAAAGTAAGAGGACAGGCTCAGAATGTGTACACACTGCTTTTTGTGGCTTTCTGTATGTGTAGGGGGATGAGTGTTCTAATTTGAGCAGGAAGGTTCAACAAAGAGGAAACCTTTTTGCCCCTTGAGCAAATCTTTTTTGTGCATCCATTTGTATTACATAATTGAAATAGTCCTTTGTCTTAAGTCATTTGTAGTCTAGTAAGGAAGACAGGTGCACTTCGTTATTCAACACAGTAGGTACAGTTGACCTGTTCTGTTATTGAATGCAAAATGCTTCACTCTCCCTAAATGTGGTATAATGGGTGGGCCAGAGTCAGGGGTCTTGAGGGATTTGGTGGTGTTAGGGAGCCCCCTCATCCTTGCCTGTTTCTCATTGGGTTCTCCATGTATCTGCATTACATTTTGGGAGGAAAATGAGCCTTATGGAGTGTTGTGTGTCACCTGTTGGGCAAAGTAGCTCCTTAGATGCTTTATGGAGGAGACTCAGTGAGGTTCTTGCCTGATGGACTTCATTTGAGGGAGGAGAGTAGTGACAAGCTGTTTTATAAAGAGCATGACTCTGGGAGTTCTCTTTGCAATCATTTTCTTCAGGATGGTGATGGCAAAGTATGGATTTGGGTATCAAAGCCTCGTATCTATACCTTAGGTTAATATGTGGGTCTTAATTTGCTGGTTTCTTTTCTAGAAATGAGAAAGAAGTTTGATGATGGAGAAGATCCTCTTGATGCAGAGAGTCAGCAAGGAGGTGGTGGCAGCCCCTTCCACAGAAGTTGGAACTCATGGCAAGGGTTCAATCCCTTCAGCTCAGGCGGACCGTTTAGATTTAAATTCCACTTCAATTAAACCAGCTCTTTTACTGCTCCTCTTCTTTATTACTATTATTTTTTTAATATTAAAAACAAAGAAACTTTGTTTGGAATTCGAATGGAAACAAAACAAAACAAAACTTTTAGTTTGTCGGTGACCAAAGAATTGTTTTAAGGAAAAAAGCTGTTCTTACTGTAGACTCGATGCCTGCCAAGGTGGGGGGCAAGGAATCATACTTCTGACAAAGCAGCCTGTACTCATCTTGTGACTGCCTGGGGAAGTGCTCTGAGGCTTTTACCCTGTGGAGGTTTTAAATAGCATTAAATATAGATATCCAACCCAGAGCAGACAGACTCTCTACAGCCTTGCATAGAAACCGTGAGGAGGAGCTGTAATCTTCAGGAGAATGGATTGTGTCTCAGTATTCTTGAGAGAATATGAACAACTGAGCTGTATTTTCTTAGGGACAGTTACGCTTAGATTTTGGTCAGTCCAGTCACTTGCAAGTATTTACTCCTGTACCAGTGTCATCATGGCTGTCACTGCAGGAAGGGTGGAGACCATCTTTTAGGAACATACTCTCACGTAGTGGTGGTATGTCCAGGTGTTGAATGGGCTGAAGTTGAGCATATATTTTTGTTGTTGTTTTGTATCTATAGGAGAATACCAATTTCACTTGAATTTAATTATAAAAACTTACAGATCCTCCTTTAAATGTTAAACAGAACAAGTTAAAATGCGTAAAAAAGAGGCTCAGTGGTATTTTAGACAATACTGTTGGAGGTCAGTTTGAAATACTTTTTAAACAAGTGAAGTTCCAAGTTGTTTGCTAGAAATGAAGAGTTGCTTTGCAAGCCTAAGCAGAGCATTAGGATTCCCACTTGAAGCAGCATCTCAGTGTCTCTTCTCTTTTCTTACATTTAGCCCAACTGTCTTGGTTGTATTGGTTGTTGGTTTTTGGTCAGTAGATCTGCCTTACTAGGACTGGATGTTCCCAGGTTTGTTTTTCTGCTTAGAAGAAAGTATAGGCTTGCAAATCTACTCAACTCTATGTACTTGCTAACATTTCACTTAAAAAAATGACATTTTCTGTTTCCTCCTGAGATCTCCCTCTTGATTTTTAAGCAGATACCTCTTTAAGAAATATACTATTCATGATTTGTATACTGGATAATTTTTTTCCCCTAAAAATCTATTGCTAAATCAAGAACATTGAGTATTTATGAACTACTGATGTTACATTGAAAATCTAAAAGAATTACTTTGGTAAGAATTATTACCTTTATTCTAGAAAGTTTTTTTTCTTTCTTAAAACATTGTGAAATATTTTAAGTATAAAGGTTTAATATATTGATTTTATGAAGTTAAGCATTTTAGTTAATTGTGGGAGGCATGAATGTAGCATCCAAGCACAAATAATTTTCTTAACCTATAGTCGTATCCTTGAGCATCTATAGAAAAAGACTTTTTTAATGGGAGAACATAAATCACCTAGTTGAGTTGGGCAAACCATGTAAGTGCTTTTTGCCTGAACTTAGGAGCCTCTTTCTCACCAGTAAACTTCACAGTGCATTTCAGATGCCTTCCAGCTTTCACTTTGCTTCAGTGTCCCCAAATTCCAATCAGACTGGCACTAGAGACAAGGAGAAGCAGGCCAGCCTGGTTTACACAGTGAGTGCCTTACCAGGCCCCCACCAAAATCGTAAATCAAATCAACTCAAGCCAGTGTGAAACAGTGGATGAAAAATGTTTTTCAAATCTTGTGTTTAACTACGATGTCACAATTGTTTGTCAATCTGACTCCATTTGTGGGTGACGTCACTGACACTTTTGAACTACATTGATGGCATCTGTGTACATTCCAAAGTGCAATTTTTCACCTACAGAACCAAGGAAGCATCAAGTTGCTTACTCTCCCATTTAGAGCGGATGGAAAGATGCCAGTAGCATGGAGTCAGAGGGATAGTGACATGGTTGAAGATTGGGCTGCACGGACCTGTGAGTGACTCCTAATTTGCTTCCCAGAGAGTTTCAAGGTGTTTTTATTTGATTTTGTCTCCTACTTGTAACTACCCAAAGTAACATGATTAGTCTTGCTCACTGCAAACTTTGGTGCCAAAGGCAGATGCCATGGAGGGAGATGAAAGATGAAGGTAGATCTCAGTGCTGATTAGTAAGATAGGGATGACCTGTAAATTCCTGCCTGGATGCTGTTGGCAGCCTCCTGGTGTCCAACCTATCCCAGATGAGGAACAGATTAGTGTTCCTTCTACCTGCCTGACACTGTATACCATGCAGTGGAAAACCACATTACTGAAGAAACATTCTCCACTTTCCCTTTTTCCTTTTTGCAGGGCTACTTCCACATTCCGGTTTGTTTTTAGGAACTACAGACCCTTTGTGGTAATTCTGGGGAAAATGGGATCAACGCTCACCTTAGCTGAACTCTATTCTGTTTCTAGCCTTTCCATCCCTATAATGAGCTTCCTAAGGGCGGGCAGCACCACTGGGCTGCATCCAGTGCTCCTCACTGCAGGAAGAAGGAAAACATCTGCTACCTGAGGGCAACTTCCTTCACTTCTCAGTTTTGTAAGTTTACTCTTTCTGACCATGAATAGAAGAAAACCTGGAAAAAAAAATCCAACTCAGTAGTTTAATTAATGTGCATTGGATATAACATCTTAATTTAAAAATACCCCTAGTAGTGTTTTAAATAACAGTGTGGAGATTAGTCATTGGAGTTCTGATAATGAATGGAATTAAAAATGTTTTTCAAATGTAAGCAGGCATGCTGGCTTATGACTAATCTCAGAATGTGGGGGCTGCAATAAGAAGTCACTGTGACTTTGAGGCCCTCCCCTCTTTTAAAAGTACCAAACTTATGCACACAACAAAAGTGTGAGAAAGAATTATTGATAACCAAGTAGAAAAAACATCAGTTGTCACTATTATTTATTCCTGGAAGATAACATTCATATGTAAAGGCTTTAACTTGGTCAGAAGTTGTCGCTTACCATGAAGAGAGAAGATGTATTGGTTAGAAATCACTTCTCAGGCCACTGGGGTGCCAACCTGCCTCATAGATATAGGCACTTAGATGATGGCTTTTACAGTGTTT